>NC_139605.1:25429266-26019386 GCF_964270895.1 Podarcis filfolensis
GAACCCTCTGTAAAGCGTCATGAGAACTATTTCTGTACAGTACATATGGGTCTCCCAAAAAATAATAATAAAATGGCATTTTTGGATGTTTATGAAATGACCATGCAAAGGAACTATTAACGTTTGGGAATGGGTTTACAGCTGTGGTGCTTAGTTGTGCTTTATCTCTCCCTCTATTAATCTTGCATAATTTTGTCATTTAGCAACATTCAACATTTTGCTGTCTGTAGGGTGGTCTTTGGCAGCCTTCTCCAACCCGGTGCCCTCCAGATGTTTTCGGCGATGGCTCCCATCATCTCTGATCATTGGCAATGATGGCTGCAAAAGCATATTCACCAAAGTCTCGTTATTCTAAAGGAAAGGGGGGAAGCTGGGCTGCATCTATTTTTGATTAAAGCTGGACTCCGAAGCCCGTTTTCTCAGAAGTCCCACTGAACGCCCTGGCACTTTCCTCTAAGCAAAAAAAGCACATCAGTTCAGGCAGCAGTTGGAGGGAAACAGCCAGCCTTGTGCCTCACATTCTTCTGCTCATCTGCATGATTTCTCCCTCCCAGTTGCCATCACAATATGGCTTCCTGCCAAGGGCCTGAGGTGAGCTTTGAGCTTTTCTTATTTCATTCAATATCCCAGCTCAGCTGTAAAAAATTAATTCCCAGTTCTTCTTCTTTTGTTTTGTTCCTTGGGGACTTTGTGCTAAAACTGGGAGGGAATTAATTTTTGTGGGGGCATGGTTAAAAATAAAGCTAACAGGAGATTCCCTGGTGGTGCTATAATCATGCACCCTTTGCTGAAGCTCTTCCCAACCTCCCTAATCTTCTACATGATGCGCTTTTACCTTGACCTGAGGACAGCACAGCACAGATGCTTGGGAAGGGTATATATAGGAAATACTAGATTAAAAACTTGCCAAACAATCACCGGACTCAAGATGGGGACTCAACCAGATTTCCTCCTGCGTATCTTCTTTCTTAATAGCATCTTGGAATTATGCTTTTACTAGATTTCTTATAGGACTAGTAAAAATATTCATCTTAACTGCAGTGTAGTAAGTGTAATTGTGCTATATATAAATATGAGTGTTCCTATATAAAAGCGTGCTAGTTAAATGTTAGCATTACATTACTAACAACCATTCATCATAAGGCTTGGTTTCCAGATAGAGTTATCATCTTTCAAAAAGTAAAAAACCACGACAGCTTTTTTTTTTTAGGAAACCACCGGAATTTTTGAGCTTATTTAAAAATATATAGCGCCAAACCCACCCACACCCACCCTCCAGCAATTTTTCAATTGACTTGCTTAAGATCCAGGACAAAGTGTCGTCTTTCAGAAATCCCCTCCGGATTTCAATTCCACATTTGAAATCCCGGTAATATCAGGGGAAATCTGGATATATGGCAGCCTTGTTTCCAGACCCTTGATCATCACGGTTGCCCACCTCTGCACACATTCCAGCTTGGCAATATCCTTCTTAAACCGTGGTGCCCAGAACAGGACACAGTACTCCATGTGTGGTCTAACAAAGACAGAATAGAGCGGTACTATGACTTCCCTTGATTGGGACACTATTGTCTCCAGCTGTAGAGGTCATAGGAGCCAACTCATAGGGGCCGAGGGGTCTTCACCCCGCCATAAAATATTTGAAGGGGCTTTCCCTCCCCAAGTTGATGGGCATTGCCAATCAAATAGTGTGTGCACTGCGTCATGTGATCAATTACGCAGGGTGGGGCTTACCTGCTCCCTCAATATTTTATTCAAGTTGACACCCCTGATGGAGTTAGAGCACAGCCATCATGTCTAGTAGCCCGTGATAGCTTTACCCAGCATTCCCTCATGGGCAGCCTTTCTAGGACCCTCTATTGAGTGGCATATGTGGATGGGTGTGTCTCTTACCTTCATTGCAGAAGGCTAAATTCCAGGTACCTTTATATGGTCTTAGGCTTTACAGGTTTGCATCCACACCTACGCCCCCTAGATGATGGAAGTTATAATTCTGCAATGTCAGAAGAACCACAGTTTCCCCTTGTCTTTCCATTCTTCCATGAGGTATTTGCATCTAAGTGGCAATAGGAAGATAGCCACTTTGGTGAGCCTCACAAAACCTGCCTGCCTCTGATTTTTCTCCTTGCAATCTGCATTCATAAACTGACAGCTTGCTCCCTGTGCAGCTTTTGTCTAAATAACTCTTCCTGAACTTCTGCCTGAAACTCAGTGATTTTAGTCAAGCATTCCATGGTCACTTTCAGAACCATAGTTTGACGGCTATCCAAGCAAGCTGTCCAGTTTGGGCATTGGGTAGAAATGGGAGGTGTTTGTTGTGTTTGCCTGTTTTGCAGATTGAGTGCAGCCTAAATGTAATTGGTAGTTTTAATGGCTACAGCTGAAAGGTACACATGTGGCTATGATTTTAATACAACTGCTAAATGATCATTTAAACTCCTCCTGTGTTTGATCTTGCAGTCAAATACACAATGCATATGCATTTGAAATAAGGGAGGAGATAGAAATTTCACTAGATAAGCTCTGTGTTTCCAGAGTGTTTTAAAATATGTACCCACATAATCAACCAAGTGGGGACATTTTGAATTTTGAGATTGTGTTGGGGGCGCTGGTCACAAAATGGCTGCCAAGTGGCACCACACAAAATGGTTGCCAGGCATGGCATAACATAATATTAGATAAACAACCACCCCAGTAACTTTATGCTTCCCATGAGAAGTCAGTCATGTCCTGCTGGCCCTGATTATAAAGATCACACAAACACTGATGCTGTTGTTGTCTAATAACCACAGGGAACATCCCTAAGTCCGTCCCCCCCCAATAGAGAAGGGTGCATATTTTCTGTGGCAGATCAATTTAAGATCATGTACTCCCTACAGATGCCAACAATGGTACTTCCTAAAGTTACTTTACGCAAAGACTATTACACAGTAAGTGTGGGTGGATGCTAAAGAATTCCCCCCTCCAAAATGGCAATGAAAAATGTCAAATATTTTGCTAAGAGGTTTAGGCATATCTCCTGCTGTGCAGAAGCTGCAGACCAGGCACTTCTTGAGAATTAACTTGCAATATAATGGTGTGCATCTCTAATCAGAAGTAAATTACTTTGTGGTTAATGGGGCTTCCTCCCAGGTAAGCGGGTACAGGAATGCAGCCTAGGCTGTGGTTTAGGGTTGGCCTTGGGAGAAAGCTGGTGTCCTGTACATAGCTGTCAACCGTCCCTTATTTGGCGGGAAAGTCCCTTATCCCAGCGCTGTGTCCCACTGCTGTCCCTTATTGATGATGTCCCTTAAATTTCCCGGATTTCAAAGGAAGCAGCTCCTCTCCCTCCCTCCCTGCCAGCCAGGGAGGAGGAAGGCTCCAACAGTGTTGCTTGGCTGCGTTGCTCACCCAACAAGGAGTCTAAGAACGACTGGGGGGTGGAGCTTGCATGCCTTGTGCTGATCAAATCGGCCGCATTCCCTGGGGACTCGCCTTTGCTCAGCACTTCCCAGCGGAGAGGTGACAGTGGTTTCCCTTGCTGCATCCCCTTTGCCGGATTGCTGTGCTGTGGGAACCACCACTTGAGGCTTCATTTGGCTGCTGACTGGGCTTTCTGCCTTTGGCTCGGAGGGGCTCAGAAGTTGAACATACCTGTGCTTGGAAAATCCCTTATTTTGGCTGCTGATCCCTTATTTTCGAGGCTGCTGGTCCCTTATTTTCAGATCTGTAAATTGACAGCTATGGTCCTGTATCCTTTGCAGCTGCATGGCAGGCAGAAATTCAAACCTTTTATATTACAGAAATAGAATTATGGGGAAAGCGTTGCCTGTTCACATTCTGTCTGACCAACATTTTATTACATTGATTTCCCCCCATGTATCTGCAACCCTACCTCCAAAAGAAGACACAAATTGGCATATGTCCCAGAGCACCTGCACATTTTATACATCCTGTTTGGCAAGAGAGTTGGAGGGCCCAATCACCATACAATGCATAGGGCCCAGATAATCCACCTGGCACCCTGAGCCTATGTATGTATGTATGTATTCATTCAAATGTTGACTTTTCTGTCAGAAGAAAAATAAAGGACAGAATGGCTACAAAGGAGAAGACAAGAGGACTTGTAGAGGGATCAGCTTGTGGAAATACCCCTTTCTCTTTCCACCTTTATTTATTTATTTTTATTTAAAAAATATAGTTAAGAAAACCAAGCAACCTTTGGGTCGATGTGTCCCTGTGGTAAGCAAGTTGTTCATGCTCCAGTTTGTCTTACTATATTGTTTTCGTTAGCATTATTATAACCAGATGTAATCTGAGCATGATTCTTTGAAGCTGTGGTTGTAACATCTGATGTTCCAATAACCTAGGGAGGCTGTGGGGAGGAGAATAATAAAAATTTATTTCAAATGCCAAGAGTGGTTCCAGAACTCCCCTCCCCCCACAACCCCAATGTTATGTTGACATAAATCCAGAAAACAAGAAGCTCGTTATGAACATAAATTTGCTCCTCAGTTTCTTCCTCTTGGTCTGAACATTTGCTGTGCTCTAACAGTAGAATATATGAAACAGTTTAGAATATACAAAGAATAGACTGCAGCTGCAGCTACAATCAAGCATTCAGGTGTACCACACAACTTCTGATGCTGGCACAGGGACGCAACCCCTACTCAGAAGGTCCATTACAGACAAGTCCGTGGTAGCCAGCCCAAGACATTTTGTTGTCTGAGGTGAAAGACAAAATGGCACTTCTCCCTCATCTCATGCCCAAAAGCCAACCAGACCTGGGTAGTGGAATATTACTTCACCACTGGTGAGGAGACAGCATCATCCATGGCACCTGAGGGGGATCTGCCCATTCCCCTCCCCTCTGCACCTGCTGTCTGAGGTGGCTGCCTCATTCAGCCTCATGGTAGGGCCTGGTTTTATGCTAGGTTTGGGCCAGAGCAATTCCACTTAAAATGGTCTTGGTTAAAGAGAAAAGGCACGTTCTCTGGTGAAGGCCTTGAAACACTGCTGGTAGTAAAGGTATTACACTAGGGGGACCAATGGTCTGATTCATATTTGGGAATATGAATGTGTTTAACATGCATTTTGTTATCCTGTGCATATTTCTTTTTCGTCTTCTTTCGCACACTGGACAAGTAACCCTCTGTTTCATTACATACGAACTGGAGGAATGTACGCACACTTGGGTATCCATTCTTAAGGGAAGTTCCATAGCTTATGCAAGTAGCTTGCCAAGCCCCAACCCTTCAACCACCCATGCCACCCTCCCTTTCCACCCACAGCTCACCAAAACAACCCTCTGCTTACTCCTTGTCAAAGCCACCCACCGCTCTCCAAGCCCATGCAGCTCACCTGTGATGCCCACTTGCTGGCCTGGGCTGCCTACCCATCTACCCACCTGCCCACCTGCTCATCCACCTGTCAGCCTCCATCTCTGGTTCCCCCTCCTCACCCACTGACACTGCTGCAGTGGTTCAGCAGCTCTGAGAGCCCAGTTTCTTGCAACGCTGCAGTTCACAGCAGCACTTGTCTGTGACTAAGTGAACTGCAGCGTGACAACATTTTTACATTTCTATTATATGTATGGAGAGGGATGGGCAGTTGCTGCCAATCCTGCCTTTCTAATTTCTAATTGGAGAAATGGTCATATTCTCATGTTACATTCTTTAGGATATGTTCGAATGATCTTAGGTGTATACCTAAAATAAGTAATGTGTGAAATAGCCTTAAATCATGAACTTGCATGTATGCAAACATGACGTGACAACAGGCTTTCACAGTAATTTTTAAAACAGGGGTTGATGTTGATTGAAAGCTGTGCTCCATAAAGCAACACGTCAGTGCAAAACTACAGTACTGATCTGCTCTGTAAACCAGGGATACGATTACCTCATGTGGGTGCACAGTTGCCCTCCTTGCTGGTTATAGATAAATTGGCTCAGAACTGGATAAGATTTTTGAGAAGATGCAAGCTAAACGTTAACAGGAGAGCTAAATGTCAAATCATTCCATTCTTTAAGAAGATAGCCTTTAAGCATTTTGATGAATGGGAGCAACCTGAAAGAAGCCACAGTGGGGGAAAGGATGTTAATTGAAATTAAAATAACGCGTAAAGTTCAGCTTTAGTAGACGAGTATCTCTTGTGCACAGTACAATGGAGAAAAGGAACCCTCCGACTTCAAAGCTCTCCATAATTTAAGAGTCAAAACTGTCAGTTTACTGCTCTAGTTAATCTCTCAGCCCTTTTTCATTAAGACCTTGACTTGGCACAAGACAGTCATTTGTGACATTGCCTATGAACTAATGAAATTGGTTATCAGTGATTTTTTTTAAAGCTTCCTGTATTCAAAAACAGCAACCCCTCACCTTTTTGCAGCATTTAGCTTGTTATGTTACTCTTGAGGCACCACATTTAGTCTGTCAGCCAACACAAAATAATTCATCCAAGCAATTGAAGGTGCATGTTTGGTTTTAGCAGAGGGGATTAAATGGTATTTCTTTTCTTCTAAAGGGACCGCCATCGGAGAAGCGAGCCTGAGAAGTGGGACACCCCTCAAAAATAAACCTCTGTAAGCAATCACCACCTTTCCAAATGGAGGAGGAGACGTGTAGGTAAGAAAGGTTCTCCTCTGAAGGAAGAGATGCCATGCCTTGCTGGAAAATGCCAATTGATCAAAAGCATAACGTATTTACCTGGTGAACTGTTGCTGGTATCCCCTACTCTTGGGAGTTCTAGTTCAAAACAACTACCTCAGTGGCAGCCTCAATTAACAGTGGTGATCATTTCTTCATAGAACCCCCTTTTCTAGATCATAAAGGTAAAGGGACCCCTGAGCATTAGGTCCAGTCATGGCCGACTCTGGGGTTGCGGCACTCATTTCGCCTTATTGGCCGAGGGAGCCGGCGTACAGCTTCCGGGTCATGTGGCCAGCATGACTAAGGCGCTTCTGGCGAACCAGAGCAGCGCACGGAAATGCCGTTTACCTTCCCGCCAGAGCGGTACCTATTTATCTACCTGCACTTCATGCTTTCGAACTGCTAGGTTGGCAGGAGCAGGGACTGAGCAATGGGAGCTCACCCCATCGCGGGGATTCAAACCGCCAACCTTCTGATTGGCAAGTCCTAGGCTCTGTGGTTTAACCCACAGCGCCACCCGTGTCCCTGTTTCTGGATCATAGAGAGATTTATTATATGACATCATTCCAGGACATGCTGAGGGAAGCAAAACAGTGAGCAGAGCAGCAAGCCCTACAAGATTGGGGTATGGATTTAATTATGTTGCAAGTATGGACCCATCAGCTCTGATTGCCTTCAACTCCGTCCCCAAAACCCACCTTCTCCAGGAAGTCTTTGACACAACTAATAGCGCAGTTCTAACCATATTTGCTCAGAAGTAAGTCATATTTAACTCAGTGAGGCTTACGCCCGGGAAATAGGATTACTGTTGCAGCCTAAGCCTGTAACTAAGACTAAGGATGTACAACTGAAACAATCACTTCTATCGCTGGTGATCATGTTGTTCTTTTGTGATATATATATATGTTAGATGGAATATTGTGCCAGGAAATAAGAGGAAAAGGAAACAGGCCATTTGATTTCGGAGGTCTGGTGCTATCGTGGGCTGCATTCCAACCAAGCCTTCTGTGCTGAGCTGCTTTGCATCCCCTGCACCCCCAAGAGGCCCCACCCAGGATATAGGAAGCTCCCATCAACATCAACCTTATGCAGAACTTAGCGCTCTCTCAGAAGGTCTGCACAGATAGACAGGGGGAGTTGCAGGCCAGGAAGAGTAACGTTTCTGGAAATGGTTCTGCTCAATTCCAAATGTGCCTGAAAGGGGATTACGCTGGAAATAAACTATTGCTTTAAAAATATGTAAACTGATAAAACAGCCTTGCTTTGATGCTTTCCTTGGCAGCCCCATTCCAGCTGAACCATTAATAATGGAGACATGGCGTATTCTTTCCTTCCAATATTCAGTGCAGGCAGAAATGTTTTCTGCTTCCTCCCCAATCCCTTCCTTTTAATATATGCTGTTTCCAGGAGGCCTGGGATTCTATGAATGCTGATATTTGACATGGGTTTAGCAGAACGTATTATACCAGTGAAGAGCTATAGGATACACAGCTGCGGGGCTTTAGGCTTTCCACAGTAAGCGACGTTTTTTGGTTTGTTTGGTTTTTTTGGTTTTGTGCACAGGATATGCTATTTTCCATTACAAGTCGAGCAACATGTGGGGATTCTGTTTGGCTTTTTCCTGCTCCAGAGACAATAGCTGCCCAATATAGCCTTCCAATATAGCCTTCCAGAGGCCTGGCAGCAGGAGAGGAAAAGCTGAGTTGATTTCACATCATTAGTCAAAATGCAAAGCCTGCTAATAAGCATTCAAAGGCTTGGCCACAAAATAACAGAACAGACTTACTAGATACACTCCACCCTCAATTAGTTGTAGTCCACCAAAATAAAAATTACAAGGATGTTTCAAGACCATACAGCCCCCGTTCTTCTTGTACCAGAAAATAAATCCGTGATCAGAAAACAGAATTTCAAAGAACCTGATTATGTATTCAGAAGGGGAAAGGGCCAAGTTCAGCCTTTATGTCCAACCATGTAAAACTGGAAATGCAATTATGTGAAGTTTTGTTTCTTATTAGGAATACAAGAGGAAATGTGTGTCTTTTATTGTTTGCTTCTTCAGTTAACGGGTAATAAATCATCTAATCAAATTTGCAATATTTACTTCAGTTCAAATGGAGGGGTTCCTCCCTCCGCTCTTGTTTACCTATAATGGATATGAAACCCCTTGGGCCTGTTTCCTATTACAATTTCATTCCCATTTCTCTGTTCGTTAAAAGAGGTTCCCCCACCCTGCTCTCTTTTCATTTGCTTTCTCTTTCCCTCAGCATTTAGCCACTGTGTTGTTCTACCCATTACTCTTCAGTTCTTCTCATAGCGCTGTTGATTTCTGCCATGCCACTGGGTTATGTTTAAGACAGGTCACATTCATATGTTCAAAGCACGTGGCTTCCCCTAAAAGAATCATGGGAATTGAAATTTACACCTCATGAGCCAAAATTCCCAGCAAACCACAGTTTCTGGGGAACTGTACACCAGGGGAATCATTGTGTGGATGCAACCATACATTTTGCTTTGGCCTCACACACTTTGGTATTCTGTAGCATGGGGTTAGCATTCCTTAACTGACCAAATTGCTATATGCTTCTACTAAATCCCATCATTCATCAGCCTGAGAAAACACTGGCCGGTCTGGCGAAAACCACCTTAGATTTTATGGCGTGTGCTTTCTGCTGGGTCATTCTGTGGCACGCCAAATATCACCATGCCCATCCGTCAGCGAGCAAAAAACAAGAAGTAACGTTAACATTCGTTTCAAGAGCTCAAATTTGGTCCAAAGCAAATCCAGCTCAAAACTCTGCTTCTCCACCCAGAATATCCACCCAGCACTCATGGGAAAATGTGGCGTAATTACCCTTAGAGTAATCAAATGAAGCTTTAACACATGGCACAATAAAAGTTTTATCAGGACAAGTTCTTTGTTGTGTACAGTTGTAACAATTGTTTTCTCAAAAATTATCTTCTGTACCATGAAAATAAATAAAATAAAAACTAAATTTTATAAATAAATAAAACAAATTTTATAAATAAATAAAATATATATAAATAAATAAATAAATAAATAAAATAAAAACACACTGTACACATAAATGTACACACTGTTTATATCTTTATACTGATGCATTTCCAAGCAAACAAACAGCTCACCGAGATGTGATGGGCAGCAATTATTTTTTATTATTATTATTATTATTATTATTATTATTATTATTATTAGAATTAGAGAAATTCATGGACAATAAGGTGATCAGTGACTACTAACTACGACAGCTATGCTCTACTGTTAAGCATAATTGTTTAAGCAAAGCAGAGGATCTTCCCAGAAGAGTTATGAATAGTGGGAGAATTGACGTCTCTCTGCACTCACTATATACAGGTTACAGTGCAAGAAGAATGTGACCAACAGAACCTATTGCTCCAGGTCCACACAAACCTGGGTCCTGTTTTGCCCACATTGTTGGCAATGTGTAAGAGGTCACCACCTCACCAGAGTGGTGCATGCTCTAGTTATCTCCCGCTTGGACTACTGCAATGCGCTCTACATGGGGCTACCTTTGAAGGTGACCCAGAAACTACAATTAATCCAGAATGCGGCAGCTAGACTGGTGACTGGGAGTGGCTGCCAAGACCATATAACACCGGTCTTGAAAGACCTACATTGGCTCCCAGTACATTTACAAGCACAATTCAAAGTGTGGGTGCTGACCTTTAAAGCCCTAAACGGCCTCGGCCCAGTATACCTGGAGGAGCATCTCCACCGCCATCGTTCAGCCCGGACACAGGGGTCCAGCGCCAAGGACCTTCTGGCAGTTCCCTCACTGCGAGAATTGAGATTACAGGGAACCAGGCAGAGGGCCTTCTCAGTAGTGGCGCCTGCCCTGTGGAACGCCCTCCCGTCAGATGTCAAGGAAATAAGCAACTATCTGACTTTTAGAAGGCATCTGAAAACAGCCCTGTTTAGGGAAGTTTCTAATGTTTGATGCTTTATTGTGTTTTTAATATTCTGTTGGAAGCCGCCCAGAGTGGCTGGGGAGGCCCGGCCAGATGGGTGGGGTATAAGTAATAAATTATTATTATTATTATTATTATTATTATTATTATTATTATTATTATTATTATTGGGGTATAAGTAATTTATTACTATTACTACTACTACCACTACTACTACTACTACTACTACTACGGCAATGTGCTCTAATGCCTTCTTCTGTATCAAGCTACCTCTGTGCTGAGATCTACATCTCCATCTCTCAGGTGCCCCCTGCCATCAGAAATAAGGTGGGAAGCAACCAGGCAGACTTTTTTTAAATGATGATGCCCTACTTATGGAAGACCTCAGTTCCCAGGAAGCTTCACCAGGTGTCTGCTTTCCTATAGTTTTGGCACCAGGCAAATTATTTTATTTTTCTAGTGCTTTCAACCTTGCTACATTTAATTAAAAAAATGTTGTAAACTGTTGTGGATGTTTATTCTAAGCTGCTTTTTCCCATTGTTGTTTATTTTATGTGCTTTGTAACATCTGTATTTTCTTTTGACTCTTTTGTAAGCTGTTTTGGGAATACTCATGAACTTCTGAAGGGCAGGGTATGAATCTTAGAAATAAATGATGGCCCTCTCGTAATTAAATACTATTTGGAAGTTTTGAAGGAGGAAGCATAAAAGGAAGAAGATGAGGTTGAGGGCAGGATGGAGCTCAGGGCACCTACTTTGCATGCAAAAGTTTCCATCTTCACTTCCCCTGATATTTTTCCAGTTAGGGCTGGAAAAGCCTCAGGTCTGCAACACAGAACAGCCACCGTCAGGCAATGTGGACCAGCCTTTTCCAAGTCCCTTCCAAATATTGTTAGACTATGATTTCTATCATCCCATGACCTGTGGCGGAGGAACCCTCTCTGGCACCCGGGGCAGGGCAGCCTGTACGCACATGCGCAGGCAGCCCATACGGCCGCCACGCGTGAGTGGCATCCCGTAAGGACCGAGCATGTGCGGCATCCCATACGGAGTGCGCACGTGCGGCAGCCCGTATGGTCATCGTGCGAGAGGCAGCCCATACAGATGCCCGTGAGAGCATAAGCCCATATGGACGCCCGTATGGACGGCGTGTGAGAGCGGCAGCCTATATGGAAGCCATGTGAACAGCGCTCATATGGACCGTGTGTGCCCGCGGACACTCTACAGCTGGGGGGAGGCAGGGGCCATCTTGTCACCCCCCCCAGAGTGGCACCTGGGGCGGTCCGCCCCCCTTCCTATGCCCCCGCCCATGACTATTGACCATGCTGGTTGGGGCTGATGGGATTTGTGGTCCAACAACATCTGGAGGGCAGCAGCTTAGGGAAAGCTGATGTTGACAATCCTGAACCACATGGACGAACCATCTGATTCAATGCAAATAAGCGTTCCATGTTCCTATGGAGTGTGGGGAAGGCAGTGCTCATGCTTTTGCCGAGGAGAAAAAGAAGGTAACTCGCTGAAATTCCCTGTTCATGAATGGCAGCTGCTGTAGTTTGGTATACTGATGTGAGCTACCAAAAGCGGCCAACGACAACGTAATAGTTGCTCCAAACTCTGTACAGTCAGGTGTAAAACGTATGCTGCCTACCACTAGGAGGACGCTTTGAAGACACACAATGCAACTCTGCTGCTGAAACTGAGAAAGACTGGCTCCATAAAATGCTCAGATGGGAAACTCATGTGCCAACCAGCCTCATGCATTTGAGGTTTAGAGGAAGAACAGGGCAAACAAAGTTGGGACTGTGATTTTGCCATATTGAGCCCCCATAAGTTACCGGCTCTGAGAGAAATGCAAGTTCCATCTTGGTTTCCATGCTTGGATTCTGCTTTAAACACTATTTAAACAGCAAGACCAGATGCAGGAGATTTATTTCAAGAGAGGTTGGTTTTGGGGTTGTTGTTTTTTTACAGTCTCCATACACAGGCTAGGAATACTTGGCTTGTTTGTTTTTACAAAGTTTCCCTTGAGAACCAGCGATTCAGCAGAGAAAAAGAAGGGTTGGTGTCTTGAAGCATTAGATGTGAAATGCATCCCTTTCAATCCATTGCAACAAGAGAACAGTTTATAAAACCCTAAAACAAGCCTAAGCCATAAACCTCCCTGCCTGAAAAAAGATGAAGGTAGGCCTGGTTTCAGTCAACATTGCAGTTTTGTTGAAATTTCTCTTCCCTTTTCTTTATATAATAATTTCTCCAATCATCCCTGACCACTGACAATGCTAGCTGGGGCTGATGAGCCCTACAGTTCAGCAACATCTAGAACGCACCACATTGTCTACCCTCTAGCATAAGGCAAGGTTGGCACACTTTTTTAAAAAATGGGTGTTTTCTTCCTTTTAAAAAAAAACTGCTTCCAAACTCTAGATAACGAATTCACGAAATCATGAAAATTTCCTTTAGAACATGCTTTAAGAGCCAACATAGCTCCCTCTGCAACTCTAAATTGGATTATTTGGGCATCCGTCACACTTCTTCATAAACTGAAAGCAGTCACCCCACAGACAAGGCAATGAGACTTCTAGGCACTTATGTATTTCCCCAACATCAAATTGAATAATATTTGTACAGATGGACACTTGCCATGTAAAATATCCTCCTGACATTTGCAGAAGGCATCCTTTTTGCTTTTTCCTAACTGTATGCAGTTGAAGAGCAGAAGCACGTGGAACATTGTACAGTGGTACCTCGGGTTACAGACACTTCAGGTTACAGACGCTTCAGGTTACAGACTCCGCTAACCCAGAAATAGTACCTTGGGTTAAGAACTTTGCTTCAGGATGAGAACAGAAATCGTGCTCTGGCGGCACGGCGGCAGCGGGAGGCCCCATTAGCTAAAGTGGTACCTCAGGTTAAGAACAGTTTCAGGTTAAGAACGGACCTCCAGAACGAATTAAGTTCTTAACCAGAGGTACCACTGTATGTAAGAGAGAGGAGGGGCAGGAGGGGGAGAGAGAGAGACTGATTTCTTCTTGTTTTGATTAACTGGCTCTGCAGATAGTGCTCCTGGAGTTAAAATTCTCTTGTGCATCTCTGGCAAGGTTAACGCAGCCCGGAATTCCAAACCCATAATTCCTTTCTGACACACGTTCCCTGCAGAAACATCTTGAGAACTCAGTTAACATTCATGACTTCATAACATTGCTGCGTTGGGAGAACAGGGATTGCAGCTATTCCTGTAACGTGCGTCTTATCGGAAGTGGCTGTTTATAAAAAGGTTTGAAAATGACGCTCACTGGATCGAGTGCACACACTGCATACGCAAACAACACAGTGGTGCCAAAGTATCCCGAGAGAACGGTAACGTGCTGTACTCTCTTTCCAGGATTGCCATGATTAGTTCTCTGACTGAGGAAGTTCATTTCTCTACTGGTCTCACCAGAAAATAATTGCATTCTGCATTCATAACATTCTCCCCTTATTCTGTTTGGGGATTGTTGCAGCTTGGGGGCAAGGAGGAACAGAAATTTTATTAGGAATTCTATCTGAGAGCAAAATAAAAATGAAAACACTTTGTTATCACTCTGTGACTTTTTTTTAAAGCATGTTAAGTAAAACATAGCTTATTCCTCAGAACATGAAAATTCAAGGAAATGTAATTCATGAAAATGTAACAGTAAGTTATAAAACCTCGAAGAAATTACTTGTGGGGAGGATATATTGATTGTTGTGTTACCTGCAAGCTCTGCATATATATATAAAAAACACTTTAGCCAGTTTATGGCATATGCATGTTGATGAACGTGAAGATCACTACTGTAATTGGGCTCTTGAGTATTGGTGTATATTTTGTTGGAGTTGTTGTTCAAAATAATAAAACTATTATTACAGAAAACAAAACAAAAACGGAAGAGATAATACGTGTGAGTGTGCATTTGCGTATATATGTAGTGCAATTGCCTTTGAGCACTCACTTCTGAGGTTCTGGACTAGGTGAGCTGGAAGCTGTTCACTTAATAGCACAATCCTATGTTGACTCAGAAGAAAGTCCTATCAAATTCAGTGGGGCTTACTGCCACATAAGCAGGTGTTACTTTCACAGCTTAAGGCAGGAGTGGCTAACCTGTGGCCTTCCAGTTTTTATTAGACTGCAACTCTCAGGATCTCTAACTACTGACCATGCTGGTTGTGGTTCATGGGAGTTGGAGTCCAACAACATCTGAAGGGGCACAGGTTAGTCAAACCCACTTAGACAGTCTTTGGGGTGGTTTGAAGGAAGTCCATTTCCTTTGCTCCTACTCACCCCCATACAAGACACTTTTAGCTTGAAGCCTTTCAAATCCCACAGCACAGGGACGAAGAGCCTGTGGCCCTCCAGAAACTGCCAAACTACAGCTCCCATTAATCCTAGCCAGCATGGTCAGTTGTTAGGGATGATGGGAGTTGTAGTTCAGCAGCAGGAGGGTCACAGGTTAACTACCCCTTCATAAGTGTAACAGACATGGTGGGATGGGTGGGATTAAGGTTTGGACATGTCCACCATGAGATCCACAGTTTTTTAAACCTCAGATATGCAGATGACACAACCTTGATGGCAGAAAGTGAGGAAGAATTTAAAAACCTTTTAATGAGGGTGAAAGAGGAGAGCGCAAAATATGGTCTGAAGCTCAACATCAAAAAAACGAAGATCATGGCCACTGGGCCCATCACCTCCTGGCAAATAGAAGGGGAAGAAATGGAGGCAAGTGAGAGATTTTACTTTCTTGGGCTCCATGATCACTGCAGATGGTGACAGCAGCCACGAAATTAAAAGACGCCTGCTCCTTGGGAGAAAGGCAATGGCAAACCTAGACAGCATCTTAAAAAGCAGAGACATCACCTTGCCAACAAAGGTCCATATAGTTAAAGCTATGATTTTTCTCAGTTGTGATGTATGGAAGTGAGAGCTGAACCATAAAGAAGGCTGATCGCTGAAGAATTGATGCTTTTGAATTATGGTGTTGGAGGAGACTCTTGAGAGTCCCATGGACTGCAAGAAGATCAAACCTCTCCATTCTTAAGGAAATCAGCCCTGAGTGCTCACTCTAAGGACAGATTGTGAAGCTGAGGCTCCAATACTCTGGCCACCTCATGAGAAGAGAAGACTCCCTGGAAAAGACCCTGATGTTGGGAAAGATTGAGGGCACAAGGAGAAGGGGACGACAGAGGACGAGATGGTTGGACAGTGTTTTCGAGGCTACCAGCATGAGTCTGACCAAACTGCAGGAGGCAGTGGAAGACAGGAGTGCCTGGCGTGCTCTGGTCCATGGGGTCACAAAGAGTCGGACACGACTAAACGACTAAACAACAACAACAAAATCAGAGAGTTGTAAGGCATCTTGAAGGTCTTCTGTTAACCCCCATGCTCAGTACAGAATGTAACTTCAACATCCCTGGCAGATGATAATCCAGACTCTACCTAAGTACCTCCAGAGATGGGAAACCTGCCAAGGTAGCTCATTCCACTATTGAGCAGCTCTTAACATTAGGGAGTTTATCCAAATGCCCAGCTGAAATATGCTTCTCTGCAATTTCTCCCCATTGGTTCTACCCATCGTCCTGCCAGCTGAAGCAACAGAAATCAAATCTGTTCCATCTTCTGTGCTAACAGCCCTGCAGATATTTGAAGGCCACTATCATGTCTCCCTTTCATCTTTTCTTATGCAGGCTAAACATACCCAAATCTTTCAACTATTTCTCACAGGACTTAGTTTCCAGACCCTGAAAATGGACACAGTGAAACAGTCTGACCAGCACAGAATAGAGGAAAGATATGAATTCTCACTTAACACAGCTTAAGTTTGAATTAGCTTTTTTAGCCAAAGCATCACACTGCTGGCTCATGTTGAGCTTGTGATCCACTGAGTACCTGGATCCTTGTCATGTGTGGTGTTGCCAAATCAGGTCTTCCCTGTCCTATACTTGTGCCTTTTGTTTTACATATGTAAGGTAAAGGTAAAGGGACCCCTGACTATTATGTCCAGTCGTGACCGACTCTGGGGTTGCGGCGCTCATCTTGCTTTATTGGCCGAGGGAGCCGGCATACAGCTCACAGGGTCATGTGACCAGCAGGACTAAGCTGCTTCTGGCGAACCAGAGCAGCGCACGGAAACGCCGTTTACCTTCCCGCCGGAGCAGTACCTATTTATCTACTTGTACTTTGAGGTGCTTTTGAACTGCTAGGTTGGCAGGAGCAGGGACGTCGCGGGGATTCGAACTGCCGACCTTCTGATCTGCAAGCCCTAGGCTCTGTGGTTTAACCCACAGCGCCCTAAATGCAAGAATTTACATTTAGCCCCAAATTTCAACTTGTTAATTTTAGACCACTGTATCAGCTATAACATTAAAGCTATTGTAGAACGGGAACCACTGCCCCACTTATTTGATTGGAGGTGGGGAGTCAGGTCCCCCTCCCCCTTTTAATTCTTCGTAGCACAGGGAATTTATAGTCATTTGTTCTGTTTTCAATCCGAAGACATTAGCAACAACTAATGAATGCCAACAGTGATAAAAACAACAACACATAACCACATTTCCAGATTGGCTAGGAAGTGCCTCATTTCCAGATTTGCTGGGAAGCAATCATGATTGATTCCTGCCCCCCCCCCAAAAAAAATGTTGGTTTTCTATGCAACATGTGATTCTAGTTAGCCTCATAGTTCTTTGTTCACATTCAAAAGTAGCAAGATAAATCGTATGGCCACCTAACAAAAAGTCAGGGCTAAACCTTGGTTCTTTTAAGGCACACCCGATTTCCTACGGAAGCAACACAAGCTTTGGAGATATGGTTGCAAAATATGCAGAATTACAAAATCAGAAGGAGCCATCAAACTTGCTCCTGGGGAATCAGTTCTCACCTCTGCTCATTCACCATGCATAATGCATCACGGCAAGGAAGCAATACTGGGAACCTCATTACCGGGAGCTACAAGGGAAATCTATACCTTACAGCAGCCGTGTTGGAATAAAGGAGTCACTAACAGCTGACTAAGCTGTCCACAGAAATACTGCTGTTAAAAAAAGCATTTTCGAGGCTATGAAATACAAACTCCTTACTGGAAATCAACTGAGGGTCAACGTCCCATGACACTGGGCTTAATCTGTGGCTCATTAGCAGGCATGACACCTATGCTCCGCGGTGGCTCATTCCCATAAACAGTTAAGCCACACCCTCCAGGTGTCCCAAATTTCAAGGGACGGTCCTGGAATGACAGAAGCCATCCCAGTTTCTAATTTGATCCCGGAATGTCTTGCTTTTCTGAAATATACTCAGAGTCCTGTAGTAATTTCATGCTCTTTATTGCAGCTTGTAAAACAGTGATTGAATTGCCCCCCAAACCTCAGGCTTTTATATACATTATTTACACAACGAGTCCCGTCTGACTGGCTGATTCTGCTTCCCACCTGGAGCCTGATTGGTCTTTTCCTGCAGACCAATCAGTTGTTGCATTGTAGGATCCTACTTGCCTATTGCTCTATGATCCAAGCTTAGGATCCAAGCTTTTTCCTCCCCTCCTTTGTCTCAATTAAAAGTGGTGGAGAGATCAGACATTTTTGGAAACAGGGGCCTTCGTTGTGTGTGTGTAGGTGTGTGTGTAGTTGCAAAAATGGAGTCCTGTTTATACTGAAAATAAAATACCTGCACCAAAAGAAGGAAACAGTGAAGCTGGCATTCGAAGCCCTTGCTATAATTTTGGAGGGAAATGCAACCATTCCACTTTACATTCTTTAATTGCAATGCTTTAGCAGCCAACCATTTTTAGGAAACACATGGGGGTGTTTATTCCATTGTTGTAAATGGAACCTTACACTTTCTACTCAAAAGTCCCACTGTATTCACAGGTAACTGGGTAAAGACTGTGCAGCCTTACACTGCAGTCCTGAACCTTTTTACTCAGAACTAAGTCCCAGTGAGTTCAATAAGATTTACTGCCTGGTATGTTCGTGATGATGATGATGATGATATCCCGCCTTTTCCCCAGACAGGGACTCAAGGAAGCTTACAGCTAAATTTTTATTTCATTCCATTTATCTGTGGAAGGTGTTGTACGTGCTCCACACACATTTTTTCTTTACAACAATCCTGTGAGGTAGGTTTGGCAGAGAAATTGTAATTGGCTCAGTGTGACTGGTGTATACATGTATATGACAAATATGTGTGCAGCGAGATCAAATGCGGGAGAAGCTTCCTGATGTAGAATAGAATGCCCCATTTTCATCTCAGAAACGTTGGAGGGTATGGTCATCATTTATGCATTCAGTCCACAGAACAAAAGAGGCCCAATGCAGTTGAGTGACTCAAGCTTTATTTTGCAGAAACGGGCACCGTGAAGTGAGGTCCATGTTGTCAGTTCAAGAGCAGCTCACTTGAGGAGCTTGGAAACATTGCAATAATCCATTCCGGAAGATACAAGACCACAGAGCAGAGTGGCCCGAGTCATTTCTGTCGAAAAGGAGCAAACGCTGTACACACTATGATCATAATGAGTTCTTATTATAATGCTGTAAATGTCATGGTTAGCAATTTTCAGGCAGTTGAACCAGAGCCAAAGCATCGCTTTTGGTGTTCTGGTCATTGTCAGGATCTGCTAAGAAACTCAGGTGTAGTTTCTGTGCCTCTCAACACTAGATCCAGCTAACAAATAATGCCATGTGTCTTGTGGCTGGCTTCCAAATAAAATAAATACCAAAAGATGGGTCAAATTCTGTACTGTTGTGTGGTACCTCGGTGGTTCTGATGTCTATGGGAATTTCTTCAATATCTGCTTTCCAGATATTTTGAGCTCATTCTACACCCGATGGTAACTGAAATTTATGTTCTTCTCTGTGCGGTGATGTTATATTTCGATGGAATCAAGACATCTATTAAGGAAGTTTTATTTGCTATGAGATTTATAGGAATGATGTCAGATGAGCTGGCATTAATCTTCATATCAGTCTGCACAGGGAGCTCCCTCAGAATCTTAACTAATGAAGTTCAGATTTCCCCAAGATCTTTATGCATTTATAGTTCCCAATCCAACCATTGGCTTGTCCATTTAAAATTGTAGTCTTTAGCCACCATCCAATAGGTGTAGTTTATAGCCTGAAACATGTATCATGAGCCCTGATTTGTGAGTTTTAAAAATCATTAAAGAGGCAACATCATCAACTGCAAAAGAACAAAATCATTACACACTGATAACATTAGAGCTGTTTCAGGGAAGTCACACTAGTGTTCCAAGAAAATATGCCAAAGTACCCAGAACCATAACATTCTATATACACATACCCTAGGTTTTTGCACTATTTTATTTTGTAAAATTATTTAATTGCTAATTGTGATCATGTCCTTGTATTCTGTAAGTCACTTTTGCAAACTATTATTGTAATCTGAATTAGAGCTTTTAAACAAAAAAGAATTACAGAGTTGGAAGTGAACTTAGAGGTTATTTAGCCACCCCTTACTCAATGGCATTTCTACAATGCAGGTTGCAATTGCACCGTCCCTGACAGAGGACCATTCAGCTTCTTCTGTTTAAATATCACCCTTGCGAGAATGCCTGTTGTGTTGCAACACTGCTCTCATTGTCAGGAAATTTATCCCAATGGAAAAACATTTAAAGGGGTTAGTTTTGAACATGCTGTTGTCTCCACCTTCATCCAAAGCTTATCTGAGAAAAGGGTTACAAGCCCCTCCTTCATCGCTGGAGGCTGCAAATCTGTTGAACTAAAATAGATTTGTTTTATTTTGAACAAAAACCAAATGCCTGGAGTTGACTAAGCATCGGCCTAACCTGGATAGCTCAGCTGGGATAGCTCAATTGGTAGAGCATGAGAATATTAATATTAAGCTCATGGGTTCAATCCCCACATTGGACAAATAAGTATTCTTGCATTGCAGGGGGTTGGACTAGATCAGGCATCCCCAACCTGTGGCCCTCCAGATGTTTTGGCCTACAACTCCCATGATCTCTAGCTAACAGGACCAGTGGTCAGGGATGATGGGAATTGTAGTCCAAAACATCTGGAGGGCTGAAGGTTGGGGATGCCTGGACCATATGATCCTCATGGTCACCTCTGTGATTCTGTGATCTACTTTATTCTACCTCTGGCCTCTCACGCCAGCAATTCTTGGTTATATTTTCTGTTTCCTTTCTTATTTTAGCTTTTCTGCTGAACAAAATTCAACAAATATTATTTCAAAAAATAATCAGGGAATAAACATTGAAGCCACAACTGGACTTACTGTAAAATAAAAAGAAAAAGGTAAAGGACCCCTGGATGGTTAAGTCCAGTCAAAGGCAACTATGGGGTTGCGGCGCTCATCTCGCTTTCAGGCTGAGGGAGCCAACGTTTGTCCACAGACAGCTTCCCCGGTCATGTGGCCAGCATGACTAAACTGCTTCTGGTGCAATGGGACACCGTGGCGGAAACCAGAGCGCACGGAAACACCGTTTACCTTCCTGCCACAGCAGTACCTATTTATCTACTTGCACTGGTATACTTTCGAACTGCTAGGTTGGCAAAAGCTGGGCAGAGCAACAGGAACTCACTCCATTGCAGGGATTCAAACTGCCGACCTTCCAGTCGGCAAGCCCAAGAGGCTCAGTGGTTTAGACCACAGCGCCATAGATCCGACTCAGCTTTGCAGCCCAGCAAGGGACCAACACAGGTTGAAGGGGTTCTGCCCAAAGATATGGCAGGATTTGGGAGTCAGCAGGAGCAAATTAGAAACAGAGACACAGGAGGACTGTGAACACAGTGGGGGTGACTGTCCTTGCCTTCTTTATCGAGCTCCTGAGTTTGGACAAGAACCCACCCACAAACCTTAATAAATGTTGAATTCATGTGGGAGACAGCAATCATCCAGTATGTGCCGCAGACAGAGGCTGCCTTCATCATACCCACAGTATGGTCTCTGCCCATGTGGCTGCTTAATTCGTACTCTTTCCCTGCTTCTGTGAGATCTCATTAAAGTGGCCCCCGGGATGCTTCATGCATCTGTAATGGTAGCCAGAGACTGTGAAGAAGGTGCAGTGATAATCTCCAAGCAAGGAATAGCTCACCGCTAGCCATAGTTCAAGAGGACATGCTAGTCTTCTGCTATTCAGTTACTTTTCCTCTCAACCTCATCCCGAGCCACTTTATCTGTCTGCTACCATGCAGTCATTTTAGTAAGATTTATCTATTTCAGAGTTAGCAAACCCCCCTCAGTCATGATGTAGTTCCAAGAATAGCAACAGGACTTAAAATGACTGGCACATATGTAGTGCTTTGGAACATAAATAGAGGGTAGATATCATCTTATCTATAGGAGCTCTTCCTTACCTAAAAAAAATCCCCCCTAAAATTCAGTCTTTAAAATCTATATTTTATTTTGTATTCCAAAAATAAAGATCCTCTTTCTTGGCCAAACCACTTGAGAGTAATTTCATCTCCTGTTTAATTCCTGCCCAATCATTTTTTATCTTTCATTTCCTTCCATTGTACTCCACCTGGCAAACATCCCATCTGTTATGAGTCCCAGATATCATAAAGGTTTTTTTTAAAAAAGATTTATGAAGAAGTAGAAAATAAAAATCAGGTGGTTTGAGGCTAAGGAGGTCTGCGATTTGTAGATATTGGAGAAGAACTGCATGAAATTTGCAAGGGTATAATGGTCTCTCTGTGGAACAAAGTTTCGGAGATGAGAAAAATGAATTGTATTTTTCTATATTAACTGCCTTGATGCCAAGTCTATGATAATTACATTAGTTTCAGGAACCTCATGGGGAATGGTACTGGGTAAAATATAAGTGCATTAGCAAAAGGGTATGTCATTATTCCTACTCATTCCTTTTACAAATGATAGAAGTGGCAGTAATGATGGCCAAATTTCAAACAATAGGGTTCCTATATTTTTAACAGGTGTTTAGAAGAGGAACAAGGGGCACCTGCTGAAATTTTGTCTTCTGCCGCTAGTGCTTTAGGCCTGCATTAGGCCTCCACATGGCCAGTGACTCTGAAGAGCTGTTGGATCTGGACCTCCCTTCTTCAGAACTGGAAGTCACCCTACTAGCTGATGTTTAGAAGAGTTGTAGCTTAGTAGCAGAGCATCTGTTTTTCACACAGAAGCTCCCAAGTTTGATCCCTGGCATCTCTTGTACTGCAGTAAGTTATGCCACCAATTCAAGACATTAACATTCAACATTGTTTTCCAGTTTTGTACAATTGTGAGATGAGCTGTGCATGAAAAAGAGTTTGGATTTGATATCCCGCTTTATCACTACCCGAAGGAGTCTCAAAGCGGCTAACATTCTCCTTTCCCTTCCTCCCCCACAACAAACACTCTGTGAGGTGAGTGGGGCTGAGAGACCTCAGAGAAGTGTGACTGGCCCAAGGTCACCCAGCAGCTCCATGTGGAGGAGCAGGGACGCGAACCCGGTTCCCCAGATTACGAATCTACCGCTCTTAACCACTACACCACACTGGCTCTCATGTGGAGCATGAGATGTTCCACAATTGTTTTCATTTTAACATTGCAGCTTCAGATTTGTAGATGCCTTGTAGTACTTTTCGTGATGTTGTTGTTGTTTAGTCATTTAGTCGTGTCCGACTCTTCGTGACCCCATGGACCAGAGCACGCCAGGCACTCCTGTCTTCCACTGCCTCCTGCAGTTTGGTCAAACTCATGCTGGTAGCTTCGAGAACACTGTCCAACCATCTCGTCCTCTGTTGTCCCCTTCTCCTTGTGCCCTCAATCTTCCCCAGCATCAGGGTCTTTTCCAGGGAGTCTTCTCTTCTCATGAGATGGCCAAAGTATTGGAGCCTCAGCTTCAGAGTCTTTCCTTCCAGTGAGCACTCAGGGCTGATTTCCTTAAGAATGGATAGGTTTGATCTTCTTGCAGTCCATGGGACTCTCAAGAGTCTCCTCCAGGACCATAATTCAAAAGCATCAATTCGGTGGCTTAAATAAGTAAATAAAATGTTTTGTTTCCAAAGTGAAGGAAAGAGAAAAGAGGGGTTGCTACTGAAGGAAAGAGACACTTTCTACATGACTGATTGTCCCTACCAGCAAGTGCCTGACTGGGAGAATGGAAAGTTGTCATGCTGGGATACCCCACTTTCCCAGACTCATCCGTATCATCGGCTCCCCCCTGTGGCTCCTAGAAGCTGTCAGCATGTGACAGCGGCCACACTCTAGGAACTGGCTTTGACTAGCCAACTAAACCAAGTGAGGGTAGCTGATGGGTCTCAAACCCCCAGTGAGTTAGGGACTTCTCCTGCATGTGAATACAAGCTCTGGTGGATTGAGTGGGTGAGACTTAAAGTGGGTCAAACAGTCAAGAAAGCAGTTACAGCATGTGCTGCAGAGACAAATGTAGGGCAGATGGAGCTAGTCAACCAGGGATGGTAGCCTACCTTGTTGTTGTTGTTTAGCCATTTAGTCATGTCCAACTCTTCGTGACCCCATGGACCAGAGCACGCCAGGCACTCCTGTCTTCCACTGCCTCCCGCAGTTTGGTCAAACTCATGCTGGTAGCTTCGAGAACACTGTCCAACCATCTTGTCCTCTGCCGTCCCCTTCTCCTTGAGCCCTCAATCTTTCCCAACATCAGGGTCTTTTCCAGGGAGTCTTCTCTTCTGATGAGGTGTCCAACCTCCTAGCCTACCTAGGAGAAGGAAAATTCTGATCTTAAACCTCCACTACCTTACAGAAGAAAAATTCTGTACTTGCTGCCTTGTGGGACATATTCAGGAGAAGAAAAGGCTAAACCCTACACAAATCCAGAGTGGAGTCCCTAAGGCAGTTGGATGGTGCCTTGTACGCCTCCTTCCAGCAGCTCCTGCAACCAAGCTGGTGCCAAATGCATTGCTCTGCTTTCCTTTGGATGGCATCTGCAATGCCGAGAGGTCTTGTCATCTGGGCAGCCCAGGACCTCCACACACACTGCCCAGGCTTGCACCCCAGAGAGAACACTTTGGTGCTACTAATGCAGCAAAAACAACATGGGAGGCAGCAGTTATGAGATACTGGTCTCTGCAGCCACAGCAGGTGCTATGATTCTCCAGAGGTTGAACTTCACCTGCAAAGGTGTACTCCATTGTCTCCAGAGACAGACAGATACCAACAAATAGGGCAGCAACCAGTCACAGTGTAGAGGGGTGGACTAGGTTGATGAAGCCGAAATCCTTTTCCAGCAAGCCTGTACCTTTCCCGATAGGATGGAAATGCCCATAGCTACTATTAGAATTATAAAACTTCTTGCTACTTCCTTAACTTTCTTTAGCTTGAGCACTGTATGCTACAAATCTGCTAGTTGGAAGCACACCATTTGTTAGAAATATGGAATATAGAAACCTACCTTATACCAAGTTGGACCTTTGGTCCATTTAGCTCTGTGGGGTATTCCTGAAGATGCCTGGGCTTGAACCCAGCACTGAGCTACAGCCCTTTCCCAAAGCGGATTAGATCCTTTATTCTCTAAAGTCCTTGGGAGATTTGTGGGTGTGCTGTATCCACTCCTTCTGCTTAACCAAAAAACTGTAACTAGGAAGAACAAAAACACGCGCCACTAAAATTATCCCCAGAGTCATCAGTGGTCAGAATGACCTCCGTTTGACATGGAAACAGTCGTATTTCTTACAACCCAATATGAAATAACAATAAGCTGTGGTCAGTAGCATTACTCTTCTTGGCATGATTGCATGAGCAATGGAGACTATTAAAATGTGAAAAGTTATTGTTTCTTGACTGCAAGGCAGAGTTCCAAGAAAATATATATTATTATTATTCCCTGCTCAACTCCAGCTTTTGCACCAGATATTTGAATCAAATCCAGAGTAGATTAGCTGAACTTTGTCCCCACTGATGGTGGTGGTGGTGATATTTATTTATACCCTACCTTTCCCCCCAGAGTCAAAATGCCAGTGGGCTTTACTTAGAACCCTAGAATTATAGGGTTGGAAGGGACCCTAAGGTTCACCCAGTCCAATCCCCGGGGATGCAGGAATCTTTCTACCCAATGTAAGTCTCAAACTCATGACCCACGTTCTACAAACTGAGCCATCCCTGCAGATTGATGTCAATGAGACAATCTCAACTAAGTCTGTATCTAACCCTTTGGCTACGCTGAGAGAGTGCAAGGAATCCAGACTAAAAAGTCTTGTTTTGTTCATGTATGGTATAAGGCAGCTTCTAATCTACTGATACATAAGTGTAATAAATATTTAAGGACCAGATTCAGTGCAGTCACCACTTAATTTTGTCTCAAGCAAATTTAGAAGGCAACAGAAAATTCGAGGGAAGTTGAAAACAGCATTATAAGGTTTATGAAATTTCTCAGGAGTGTCTTCCACATCCCCAGCCCAAGACATAGACAGTTTGGGCTGTTCAAGGCAGCAGTTGATTATTGGGACAAAATGAATTTCTCGTGTTTCAAAAGTCCAAAGCAAATGTGGCTGTTATCAGAACTTCCTTAAACCAGGCTTATCTCACTCACTCCAGATTTATTCAACCCAGCTAAAAGGAAATATAAAGATGTTGAATTAAGACTATAGGAACTGCCCTTTCCTCACCTTTTTTATTTGGTAGAGAATGGGAAACCCAGAGTCAAAACTGTGTTCTCCAGATCTTTCCACATCCTCCCATCCACTCCATCCTCATTTAAGTTCCCTGCTTGTTGGATGAAGCACCAGAGCTCCAAAGAGGAAGGGGGCCTATAGGTAAGCTTTTTAAAATGTGAATGCAATGCAAAAAAGAGGCTTGTTTATTTGGCATGCATAAGATGTGCAGACAGAATCGTCATCCTTGCTGTGAAATAAGTGGTAGTAGCACTTCATCCCTGCTCCATTGGTTGTGGCATCAGTTGAATATTAATTCACAGGGACAAATGTTTGTGCATCTTTAGGACTACAGGCCCCATAATACACATGTAGAATGGATGTGCTGTGACAACGAGGGGCAGGTTATATAAAAAAATGGAGATTATGGCATGAACTATGGGTGTGCACAATAAGACAGGTTGGTTTTAATTGAATTGAAGCCCCTTGCTTTGAAAGTTCCTTTTGTATGAAACTAACTAGGGTTGTAATTTTAGTATCCATGTTCAAATCTCATGCATTGAGCATGCCTTTCATGGAGGCAGAATTGGCTTTATCTGTAGAGGTTATGCTATGTCCCCAACTCTCTCTCTCTCTCTCTCTCTCTCTCTCTCTCTCTCTCTCTCTCTCTCGTGTGTGTGTGTGTGTGAGAGAGAGAGAGAGAGAGAGAGAGAGAGACCTTTTGGCAGATTTAAAAAAAAAATGTAAAACAGGAAGTCTGGCTTCAGTAGGACTTATCTTTTGTTTATACTTAGATAAAAGCAAAAGAGGAATGTCAGACTTCACAGAGCAAATCCTTAGAGCATAATCTCCAGACTCCCATGGCAGCGTAAGAGCAGGACCACACTGTGAATATTCATGCAGGCACTTAACAGCCCATTCTAATAGCAGCGTGGGGCATGGTCAATGGACAATGGCTGCGTTCAGACATGACACCAAACACCCTCCTCTCCCCTCTCCTTCTCTGACATGGCTGCAAGAAGGAGGTTCGGAGCATCTGTTTCTGTTTCAACTTACTAGAATTTGTTGTTTTGTCCAAACTGGGGCTAGTTTAAACTATGGTTTGTCCGAACAAAACCATGTTATACTACAGTTTATGATCTTGGCTTGTTCAGGTGAACAATAGCTTAAGTGCAATTGGTGGATAGGACGAAATTACAAACTGTGGTTAGTTTAAAAATGGAGCGGGTGCTTCTGTTATGAATAAAGAGTAGCAGCCACAGTAGTTGCTTGCAGCAAAACCAACAAAGTCTTTTGGCACCTTTAGCAAATTTATCATGGAATAAACTTTCATGGACTGCTGCCCACTTCATCAGAAGCACAAAATGTTATCCTCAGTTGCAGGTACACATATGTGCAAGTGGGGAGGGTGTAAACAGTGAGGTCAGAAGGAAATGAAGTGCAGAAAAGTACAGGCGGTGACAATTACCTTATTAACAGTGACACCGCACAAAGGAGTAGTTGATAACACAAAGATCCTAGCATTGGTAAGCCTATTTAACACATGTAGTGTGTGTTGTTGTTTTTTAAGAAAATAAATGAGCCAATTTAATTCACATGTTGTTCACCTATTGAACCTGTCAATGAACTGTAATTCATGTTTCGGTCTCCCTTTGGAGTGCCTTTGCTCACCAGTGGCCACTTTAAGGTCGAGTACAGTGTCCCGGGAAGGGACACGGGTGGAGCTGTGGGTTAAACCACAGAGCCTAGGACTTGCCAATCAGAAGGTTGGCGGTTCAAATCCCCGTGACGGGGTGAGCTCCCGTTGCTCGGTCCCTGCTCCTGCCAACCTAGCAGTTCAAAAGCACGTCAAAGTGCAAGTAGATAAATAGGTACTGCTCCAGCGGGAAGGTAAACGGCGTTTCTGTGTGCTGCTCTGGTTTGCCAGAAGCGGCTTAGTCATGCTGGCCACGTGACCCGGAAGCTGTACGCTGGCTCGCTCGACCAATAAAGCAAGATGAGCGCCGCAACCCCAGAGTCGGCCACGACTGGACCTAATGGTCAGGGGTCCCTTTACCTTTACCTTACAGTTTATGATCTTACAGTGTCCCGGGAGGCTGAACTAACCATTAAAATAAGGTATTAAATAAGGATCAAAGGCAAAACAACCACATTTATTTAATACAGTTCAGAAAATCCAAGAGCTCTCTCCCCTACACACTTACATTCACAGGCATTTAGTTACCAGGCATAGGTGTTCTGACTGCTAGATGGCCAGTCTAGGAGTTTAGAAAGAAGGATGGAAGGAAGGAATCAGTATGGCTGTGGCATCTGCATGCTGCTCCAGAGGGATGCAGAGTTCTTCGCACACTCCCCCACTGCCTTTTGCCAATAGATGCTGTCTGCGGTACAGGCTCTTACCAGCTTTCCCCAGCTAACAGGAGATCAATTGCCTCCTTCCTTCACACTCCTTGCCATCTTGGCCGCAGGCTGTTAGCACATGGTCAGAGAAATTTCGGTCCTATAACACCAATGATCGGGTCTTTGCTGACCTTGGGCTGTTCTTCCACGCTGAAGTCAAACTTACAGAGCATGGTGGGGTGCTGTTTCTTGTAGTGACAAGGATGTTTGGCTCTGAAGTACATCTTCAGCCAATTTTGTTTTGTGGAGTTGAAATGCCCATCTTTGAGATGACACTACAGATTGTCTGCTTCTTCTTTCCCAATAGGAATATTCTTTTCCTAAGCTAAACATTCATGCTTCGCTCACACCATTTACAATTGATTCATATTACATCGGGTGGGTGTGAAAGTCTGGCATTCTTGGAGGAAACCAAAGGCGCAATATTGTGGAGATGCAAAATGCAGGTTACAAAGAAAAGGCACAGAGTTTATACTTGGAAGCTTGACGCGAAGCATTAAAGGCCTCTTATAAAGGAAATGCATACATATGTGCATTGCACTGCTGGATATAGAAAGAGCTCATGTTAGTACATACATCATAACAAAAGCATAACACTTTCAAGCTCCAACTCACAGCCCCACCCAATGGGAGGAGAAGCATGCTAAACTACTGTTTAGTGCTTCAACCCAACCAGGCCATAAGGTACCACCCAGAACTGCTTTCAACAAATTCTCATTATTGTTATTTTGAGAAAGAGTCTGCAAAAGGAAGGAAATCTACAGAATCTTTAGGCTTGACAATACAACTGCTATTCTCAGAATACATTCTTGGTTCATTAGGGATAGCCTCCTTCAAGACTGTGCAGGATACTGCCCTCGGGCATATCCTGCTTCTGGGTAGCATTAACATTGTCCAAATTCCCAAGGAGTGGCTAAGAATCAGCCCACATTAAAATACTTCCATGCACACCCAGATTATTCTAGAAGAATCCAACCCCAGGCCAATCAGGGATGGGCCATAGTTCGGTGGTGGAGCACATGCATTGCACACAAAAGGACCCATGTTCGGACCCTGGCAGGTCCAAGCAGAAATCTTGGAAAGCGGCCTCCAGTCTGTGTAACCAAGCGGTTCTCAACCTGTGGGTCCCCAGATGTTGTTGGACTACAACTCCCATCATCCCTGAACACTGATCATGCTAGCAAGGAATGATGGGAGTTGTAGTCCAACAACATCTGGGGACCCACAGCTTAAGAAACACTGGTGTAGACAGTACTGAGCTAGATGGACCCAATGCTCTGACTCGGTATGAAGCAGCTTCCTATGCTCCATTTTTTATGCAACCATTCTGACACATTTGGAAACGGGGTCCAATGATCACACACAGGGCACACCTGCAGTCCCCATCCCTGACTTACATATGTTCACGATTCCTCGCACACAAAGACTACATGTGTACAAGTCAGGGCCGGCCCACACATCAGGCACTAGGATCCACAGGGGTGGCACACCTCAATGTAGGTGTTTATTTTTTTCCTGCTGTAGTCCTGCGTCTCCCCCAAACTCTGCTTCTGAAGTCTGAGGGCACAGGGAAGGGAGAAGACTCCTAAATCAGGGACCTCAACTTGTGTAAGTAGAAGTACCTTCCAGCTGTGCAACATCACCTTTAGGCCCAAGACACACTGGTACATACATTAAAAGCATTAAAAAGCTGAAAACAAGCAAGAAACAAAACAAAAGTTAAGGGAAAGTGGCTATTGCATGCAAGTATTATAATCTAGAAGATTAAAACTAACTACAACTTTAGCCATTGCCAAATCACAGACTGGCCCACCTAAACATTGGCCCTCTAGTTAAATCTCAGTATGTTCCCAACTGTCCTAACTGCACAGCGTTTTTGTTTAAGAGAAGAACATGGCTACAAATTCAGAGTGGCATCTCGGGGCTGCTGTGGTCTTAGATGTGTCCATGATCTAAGATAGAATCCAGTGAAGAATGTGAAATTTCTCTCTGATCCACAAGCTTCCGAAACCTCCTTGAACTTATTTTGCACATTGATGGTTCCTTCTATTCCCCTTTTGCTCACAACTAAAATTTGGTTCCATGTTGGTAAATGCCATATCAAGAGGGAAAAGTTCATCATATCACTTTACACTTACACCACTTACTTTTGGGGAAACTGATATGGGTCCCTTTATCAGGGGAGACACTCTGAGCACAAGGTCACTGAAAGACTATTTAACTTCATATCTTCTTTCCGCTACGGTTCATTGTGGCACTGCTTGGACAAGGCCTAGTCACCATAGCAACCACTTATCTATCTTTCCCCTCATTTCAGAATCCAGAGGTCCTGGCTAAAAAAATAAAAATAAAAATCTCTGCCTTCCTTTCCAACAGGAAACTGGCACTCTGGGCTATTTATGAGGCACAGTGAGAGCCAGCCCAACGATGAGGTGGAGTGAAACACCTACCTCAGGTGGCGGAAATACAAGAGGTGGGGCCCTACTCACTCCACTGCTTCTGTTCCCACTAGAATGCCCTCCTCTTGTCGGTGAAAGGGAGGTATTCCAGCTTGTGGCATTGGCGCTCATCTTCCCTGGGACAGAGTTCTTAAGCAATGACTTCTTCCATTCCATACCTCTGTAGGTATTGTCTTCAGTACACGTGGCCTGCCAAATTAAGAGCAGGACTTCAGGAATGAGTCCCACCAATTTCAGTGGATCATCATATATACTCAGAACCAAGCTCCATTGCCTTTAATGCGACTTACTCACAAATAATTGTATAGGGGATTGCAGTCATAGAGAAAGAGAAAGCCTTGGGGAAAGTACCCAAAAGCAAATTCCATTTCAAACACACAATTGCTGTGCTTCATCAAACTCAGCCTGCACCAGCAAAGCACGGTAGAGGTTTGTATACAAGCATTTGAGACATATTAAGACTGATGCTACATGTGTATTTATTTAAATGCAAATTGATTCCTTAAAATGTGTTTGTCGAAGATTAACACCTACCCTACGTGATACAAACACAGTACTAATTATAAACGCTTAGAGCCGCTCTTTATAATTTTCGAGTGATCAATTTGCTTTGCAGTAATGTTCTCTGGTTGCGAAGGCATTGTGGATTTTGAAGTTTACAAACATCCATCTCACATAGCAAGCCAATACGGAGAGCTGATTCCCCTTCTTGCCACTAAATATGCAAAGACAATTGTTTTTATACTGAAGATGTATTTTATAGGAAGAGTTTGTATGTCTTTGATTCAGATGTAATCCCAGGCAACTAATCATGCACAGTACTTGGTGGTCCAAGATGTAGACATACGTTGTCCGGATGAAAAGACACATAAAACCCATTCACCACAGCTCAGATGTGCATCAGATGTAATGCAAATGGGAAATATATATCCATAGATAGATGCTGAAAATGTGCATAGATTACTTTTTCTAAACAGGTAAGTACGTAAGTGTAAGATATTTGTCTTTCACAGTAGAATGCTCTTCAAAACGTAACCATGCTGGCTACATTAATTACTAAATCAAACATTGAATTCTGAGGCATGAACCTGACTGGCAGAGCAATGGAAAACCCCAAACTCATTGTGCTAGTGTCCCTCTGCCCAGCTCCACCAGACTCTGCTGGTGGGCAGTCTTCACCAGTTAGGAGCACCCCAACACACCCACCCCAAATGACCAGCAAGTGGAACCAGCAAGTGTCACATTCCTCTGTGTCCAAGCAGTCCCTGACCTGTAGATATTATATAATTACATGATTACATTGTATATTACATTATGTATGTGCCTATTGTATTAGGTGCACTGTTTGATTGGCTGCCATGTGCACTCATTGCCAAATCTGGGTTTGCTCCGTATGTGTGAAGTAGCTCTTACTAAAGGTTCTAAGGCACTGGAGAAACACAAGTGGGCCCTGTTTTTTTTATTCTGAAAGTGACTCATCCTTTTGAACACAACTCTCAGGACAACACCTTTCATTTTGATTTTAAAAGCTCTCTCAGCACCCCAAGCTGTCAGTCCATATGACTAGATTTTCTAAGTGTGCTCCAAAAACCGCCAGCACTTCAGGACACTGACAGACAGCTGCAGTGTTTACTTTGCATTCTGGCAGGACTCCAACACTGGGGTGCTCCAACTGTGTGGAATTGTAAATACGCCATAATGAACTACTGCAGCCCTTTCTAACTGACAAGTACAATGAAAATGATCATTGATCTAATTTCTCCACAAAGGCATGTTGCAATCAGGTACACGAAACTTTGTGCTTTATCTCCTTCCAGCACTACTTTGGTATTAGACACATCAAACACCCCAAACAACCTAATAACTAATACATACAAGGCCCCATTAGTGAAGCTGGAAAAGTGCTTGCTCTGGATCTATGAAATCTTTAATTTAGTAAGTTTGGTTTGCCTTCTCAGTGGTCTTTAGATGAAGTGATGAGAGACATCAAAGGCAGAGGGGGAGATAACATACAGAGGGATACATTACTTATATTACTGAAAACATTAGATAAAACCATGAGGGGTGGCATTCTTGAATGCATGATGAAATAGACGGGTACGGTGATTCTTAGGCTCCAATACGAACCATGAGAAAATGCCCTAGGGCACACAAAGAGATGTTCTTTTGAGTGAACGTGCACCTGTGAGTTGCTAGAGCAGGGGTTGCCAGTGTGGCATCCACAGCCCCACATGTGCCCACAGAGGCCTTCACCCACACCCATAGCCTCTCTGCCACCCCCACCCCCCGCCAATCTGAACTCAGGTTTGAAATATATTATATTTCAGGGCATGTTTCATCATGCACATTGGATGGAGGGGTGCCCACAGCCAACTCTTCCATTTGCAGTTGTGCCCACAGGCTCTCAGAGGTTGGCGAGCAACCCTTGTGCTGTAGAATCGTGACAGTTAAGTAGGGGGGACCAATGGCATGGAAGTGGGATTGGCGGTGGGGAAATGGTTGTGCTGCTCAGAGCACATTTTCCATTGACGTGTTTTTCATTGGTCTTCCTAATAAAATCATAGAAACAAACAGAGATGAGACAACTCCAGTCCTGTCTCACTTCCTCACCTTAGCCCAGCTAAAAGGAGGAAAGAGAAACATAAAAGGCGGTAGGCTACCAGAAAAAAAGCATCCAGATAAAGTAAGAGATAAGAAGAAAAGGCTAAGCGACAAACCACATGCGATGCAGGAGATCTCTGATCGGACGTCCAGATGGGATTGTTTTGTTCTATGTTAAAGTAGCCGTGCGGACTCAGATTTTCAGTGGAGGAATGGTGTGGGTATAAGGGGTGTTTAACACAGGTGGCGCTGTGGTCTAAACCACAAAACCTAGGGCTTGCCAATCAGAAGGTTGGCGGTTCAAATCCCCGCGACAGGGTGAGCTCCTGTTGCTCAGTCCCAGCTCCTGCCAACCTAGCAGTTCGAAAGCACGCCAAAGTGCAAGTAGATAAATAGGTACCACTTCAGCAGGAAGCTAAACGCCGTTTCTGTGCACTGCTCTGGTTCACCAGAAGCATCTTTGTCATGCTGGCCACATGACCCGGAAGCTGTCTGCAGACAAACGCCGGCTCCCTCAGCCTATAGAGTGAGATGAGCGCCATAACCCCAGAGTCGTACCTTTACCTTTACCTTTAACCTTTTCCCCATGCTGTTTGCACCATCTGAATCACACACATACACATGCACGGAGTTGGTATCAGCCTAACTGGGGGGATGGGGCAGGGAATACTGCCATAAAATACAGGTGCCTTTTTTTCTGTTATAGGACTAATTCACTGCTGGGGTGAATTTAGACTGGGAATACTGTACAGAAAGAAAGGTTAGCCCACCCTTTACCCAGCCCTGATGCTACTCTGATCAAAACATGAGTCCTCCACAGCAACTGTTTTAAAGGATTGAAAAACTGGAAAAGGTCTGGTCATAATCTCTTGAATCACATGTGGTCTGGCCCTAAATATAGAAGATGAAATAAGAGAAGGAGGAGGAAGAAGAAGATGGGGTTCGGGAGAGGGGTCAAGGGGAAGTGCAGCAACAGAGCGGTGATTTTGTTATCGCAGAAAGACTTATTTTCATGCCGTGATCTAATCAGTACACATATGGGCTGGTGCACATTGGTAAAGAAGAATAAGCTACACAAATAAGAAAACTATGCTCTGGCAACCTTTAGGCTAGATTGCTGCAATGCGTTATATGTGAGGCTGCCCCTGAAGATGGTTTGAAATTCAGTTGGTGCAGAATTTGGCAGCCAGGTTGCTGTCCTGACCTCACTGGCTGACAATTAGTTTCCGGGCCTATTTCAAACTGCTAGTTTTGACCCATAAATCCTTAACGGCTCAGGACCACAATACCTCAAGGACCTCCTCTTCCCATATAATAAGAATAATAAATAATAAAAATTCATTTATATCCTGCCCTCCCCAGCCGAAGCCAGGCTCAGAGCGACTAACAACAATAAAAGTAACACAGCATTCTAAAATCAATTCATTTTAAAATCAATTCAAAATCGAATTAATGGCAGCCATTGGGCAAGAGTTCTGAGAGGATTGCCAAAGGAGGGGGTCAGGCTGTGCCCTGGCCAAAGGCCTGGTGGAACAGCTCTGTCTTGCAGGCCCTGCAGAAAGATGTCAAGTCCCTCAGGGCCCTAGTCTCTTGTGACAGAGCGTTCCACCAGATCAGGGCCATGGCCGAAAAAGCCCTGGCTCTGGTTGAGGTCAGCCTAACCTCCCTATGGCCCAGGACCTCCAAGATGTTTTGTTTGAAGACCATAAGGTCCTCCGTTGGACATACCAGGAGAGGTGGTCCCATAGGTACGAGGGTCCTAGGCCGTATAGGGCTTTAAAGGTTAAAACCAGCACCTTAAACCTGATCCTGTACTCCACCGGGAGCCAGTGCAGCTGGTATAGCACCGGGTGAATGTGATCCCACAGCGAGGACCCCGTAAGGAGTCTCGGCGCAGCATTTTGCACCCACTGGAGTTTCTGGGTCAGTCTCAAGGGCAGCCCCACGTAGAGTGAGTTACAATAATCAAGTCTGGAGGAAACCGTCACGTGGATCACAGTGGCTAGGTCAGGGCGAGAGAGGTAAGGAGGCAACTGCTTAGCTTGGTGGAGATGAAAAAATGCCGCCTTTGTTATAGCTGCAATCTGCGACTGACCTGGAACCTGCGATCATCATCTGATGCCCTTATTGATGTGTCCCCTCCATGATAGGTCTGGAGGTTGACAGCACACAAATGGGCCTTTTCTGTGGTGGCTCCCCATTTGTGGAATGCTCTCCCCAGGAGACTCACCTGGAACCTTCATTCCATCTTCTTCCAGGCCTTCGGCTAATCTGTGGCCTTTAAACTCGTGGTGGGGTTTATTGTTTCATTTGTTATTATGTTATGGTATTTTGTGTTTTTGTATTGTAAACCGCTCTGTGGTCCTCAGCTGAAGGACAGTATAATTAATTAATTAATCAATCAATTAATTATTAGTCCAGACATCAAGTTAGGAAGAATAGCAGATCCCTAATGCATTGGTGCTGCTACAGAAACAAGCTGTTCAGGAAGAAGAAGAAACCTTCAAGGAGATATTCAGAAGGGGTGATTTTATTTTATTTTAAGCACCGCTGCCAAATAAATAAATAATTTCTCGATCTACACACATGCAGAGGTGGTACCGTTTGGAAGGCAAAGAATCACGAAAATATTTAGAGCCCTCCTCCAGCTGTTTGCAGATAAAACCCGCATGACTTATTCATCTTGCCTCTGGATCGAAACTGGCACAACAGAGATTTTCTCCATCAGTTACTGTCCACGGGGAATTGGTGTGTGCGCATGCGAGCACATGACCCAAAAGAGAAAGAGTTCGGCTTGTGCTAGCGAAAGAAGTTGCTTCACTAGCAAAACAGCTGAATGGAAATTTTGTTGGTGGCTTCAGGAGAGTTGCTTTCCGCATACCCCCTTTTCCCTCTCCATTTTTTAAATAAAAAAAAATCAAGAACTGGCTCCTTTCCCAAGTCTAATTAACAGCTGTTATTTTTGCCCTCTCCAGCTGCGAAAAACAAAACAGTTAACACACAAGTGCCTCCGACAACACAGCTTCAGCCGACCCCATGCTGCCCCAGTACCTTTCCCAATGTTACACAACATTATATTCAGGCAGCAGTTTGAATACGACATGAAAAAATGTCAATTCATACACCCTCCTCTCTCTTTTTTGCTTGTCAGCTGAGAACCGTAAAAGTGTCTGACTTGTCTCTATGGTAGAGATGGATAGCTGGTGGTCCCCAGACTTAATTTGTTTATTACTCACATTTATTAGTTGCCTATCAACCTGGCCTTCTAGGCAATGTTACAAACAAGCAGTTCAAGCAAAAATTAATACAAAAATGCAAGCAGCACAATAAGCTAACATTCTAAAACGTGACATCAATAAACACACATAGAGAGAGAGCGACGGCCATCCCACCAGGTTAAAAAAAATGCTGTGAAAGTGAAGAATGAAATAACATTGATATCAAAGTTTTAAAAGAGTACATCTGGTCTTTAAAACATATTGCAGATGGTACCAAAAAAAAGCTGAATGTTATTAAAAGGCCTGGATGAACAAGAAGGCATTTACCTGGTACTGAAAAGGTGTTACTGTAAACCCTCCATTGCCACCATCCTTTGTACTTCAGATGGAGGCGATACAGTGGTACCTCGGGTTACATACGCTTCAGGTTACATACGCTTCAGGTTACAGACTCCGCTAACCCAGAAATAGTGCTTCAGGTTAAGAACTTTGCTTCAGGATGAGATCAGAAATCGTGCTCCGGCGGCCTGGCGGCAGCAGGAGACCCCATTAGCTAAAGTGGTGCTTCAGGTTAAGAACAGTTTCAGGTTAAGTACGGACCTCCAGAACGAATTAAGTACTTAACCCGAGGTATCACTGTACTTGGAAATGGGCTTTAGTGGGTGATCTTAAGGTATGGGTAGAAAATAGGAGTTAGGTTTGGAGGACCCATGTTTGTACACTGCCATATAGCAAAAGCAACACTTCAAATTGGCTCCACGTTGTGTACCTCCAAAATTCAAAACAAAATGCCTCCCTGAATAGGTTGAACATCACTCATCTGTGTAGAGAAACCACCTCCATCTTGCCTGGAAGGTGCATCAGTTTGTTGGACTTCAGCCAATCCCTTACCATGGCCAGAAAATGATCTAGCTCTCCCACCCCCACATCTGATTTATGTGGTGGTGGTGGTGGTGAGATATGAAATGGGGAGGGAGAGCTTCATGTCATCTGCATACTGATGGCAAAACACTCCAAATCCCTGGATGTCCTCACTTCAGCGGTTTCATGTAGATATTTCATATTGTGGGAGATGAGATGGAGCCCTGAACCATAAATCCCATGACCCAAAAATTCCACAGTAGTCAACCTACCTACTCAAAATCCAGGTTTGAGTAGAACAACCACAGAGCAGTGCCACCCATGTCCAACCCAGAAGGATGCAATGGGCAACAGCATCAAAAGTTGCTGAGTGATTGAGGAGAATCAATAGGGTTGCACTCCCTCTGTCTTTCTCCAGACAAACATGATACAAAGCAGCTTCATTAGTATAAGTAGGCCTAAACTCCAATAGAAATAGATCCAGAAAATCAATCCCATTCAAGAGTGATTGGACTTGCTTTGACACTATTCATTCAAGAATCTTATACTGGAAGAGGACCTTTGCTACCAATGTATAGTTCTCCGATTTAAGGTCTTCTGTGTCTAAATAAGATTTCTTCAGGAATGGTCACACTGCTGCCCCTTTGAGAATACTGAGACCACTCCCTCCCTTAAGGAGGATCACAACCACAGAGTAAATGTGATGAGCTCATATTAATGTTTGGTTGGATTCATAATTAGTTTTCTTCCACCTGCGCTGTAGAGATCTATCTGTTTGCTTCATTAGCCTCAATTCTGATATGCGCCAAGAAGCTGTCCAGACTTTGTGGGGGGGGGGGGAGAGATTACTCAGGAGTGGTCATGTCAACCCTCTGGGTTATTTATGCATTCCACAGATCAACCAGTGCTGTCCACCCTAGAAGCTAATGGATCCTGATAAACGCCAATGGGCTTAGAAGATCCCACAGAACCCTTGCAAAGGGAAGTGGCAATTGTGATTCTAAATATCAATATCAAATGATCTGACCACAACAAGGGAAGACTAGCCTTCAATTCTGGAGCACCTTCCTTCTGTCCAGTATAGAAAACCAAAACAAATGTGTGTCCTACTACCTGTGTTGGACCCCTTCCATGTTGGAATAGTTGCCCTGGATTCAATGGACTTGGCGTAGATACTGAGATCCCCTCGGACAACCATCCTGAACACCAAGGACTCAGGACTGGCTCTACCATTAGGTAAAATGAAGCAGTCATCTCAGGCAGTGAGATGCTGGAGGATAGTTCTCTATGTGCCACAGCCAACTTCACTGCTCTCAGGTACAGTGGAGGATGCTGCCCAATCACCACTCCAGTCAGCTTCCATACATAGGATAGGAGGGATGCCATCTTTCCCTTCACCTCAGGCAATAAAGTGTCTTGAGCTAGTCCTGCAAGGACTTAGTCCAAATTAGGAACTCCACTCCTGCTATCTGACTAACAAAGAAGCTCTTATTAGCTTCAATGGGAGCTTTTCTCCAATGCAAATAGGAGGCATGGCAGTCCAGATTGGTAACCAGAGCAAGGAAGTCAGCCCTCTTCCCATGTCAAGGCCTCAGTCCACACCTATTTTTTTATTGCAGGTGGGGAATCCTGCATCTAAGATGAAATCACGTGAGCTCTTGCAAGGGTAAGCCAGACCATGCAATATTGGCTGGCAAACTATGGCCGTGTATTGTTGGTGTGGTTCAGCTGAAAGATTTCAGAGCCTTTGGAGGAGAAAGCTTATACTTTTGCTGATCATGCTTGCAAACATGATGCACTGGTTGCAGTATTTGTCACGGCACTCTAGCCTGATCTTTTGGCAACAGAGAAGAGAGAAGCAAATTTGAAAAGAGAAGCAATCAATTCACAATGAACAAAATTTTGGTGAAGTGAATCATGTCACCAATCATGATTCTTCTGTGCAGGCCACCACTGCCCAGCTTATTTTAGAGGAAGACTCATGATGCGCAATTGTAAATCTTGGCCTCCTGCTGGAGATCATGGCTCTTTGACCAAGCCAAGCCAATTTCTGAACAAGAGGATTGCAGTGACATGCATTTGTATTCCTGTTAAACCTGCATTGATTATTTCCTGCTTTGAGTGCTGAAGAAACTTAATGAAACACCTTAGGAGATCAACCCAAATTAACCCCAAAGTTGCTATAGTCACAATGGGAACTTAAACACACACACACACACACACACAAATAAATAAATAAATGGCAAATGGGAGGCTGAGATATTTGATTAAGTACAATGCTTGGTTCTTATCAACAGACACTGCTTCGAGGGGAAATGTTATATACCCAAATCATATAACTCCAGCTGATCTTCCTTAAGTACCAGAGCATCTGTAGAGTCACGGTCCAACCAAAAGGTTGGAATCCATGTCTGATCTAGAGTTCTCCTTATTTATAAGGCATTTAGGAAGCAGTTGTTGTTCATTCTCTTCCACCAGAATGGTGGTTTGCAGCACAGAATTCATCAAAGAAGTTCAGTTGCTGATCTGCCCAGCCCTACAGATCTGCTTAGGCAACACAAACCTCTGTAGCCTGAAACCAACCAAGGAAATATCAAGTGGAGATGGTGGGCAATTTGATTAGGGGCACAAGGAACATGCTCCAGGAAGCAGATGAAGAGACAATCAGAACTAGTGGAGTTCAGAAGACAGCCCATAGGTGACAGACCAAGGGCAAAGCTTTAGGGAAGGATGAAAGACCGGAGAGACGTGTAAAAATCCAGAAAAGAGGTATCAAGATGATCTAGCAGCCAAGTCAGCAGTTCATCATATCTTGCCAAGGCTGGAGATCTGAGGTCATCCAGGAAGTTACAGAGCAAAGTGATGTGTTATTGGTACCCAAGTCACCTGATGGAGCAGATGTCTCTCAAGTCTTTTGAGCCAACTTCTAGAACAGGGAGTTTGTAGCCCTCCAGATGTTGGACAGCTAGAGTTTCACTGCAGAGCTTAATGTTTAAACAACGTTATAGGCCAAGTCTACCCAGCACCTGTGCTTTGTTTCTTTCTTCTGGAAGTGGGACTAAATGGGATGCGCTTCTCCATCCATTTATTCATCCAGCGCTCCATGTACACATCAGAAGGCCGCTGAACTGTGTTGCAAGAGAACACCAGCACTCTGATGCGCCAATGTGGCCTCTGAAATATTTGGAACTGCAAAGCTGTTGCCCAAATGTATCGACAGAGAACTGGTATCACATTGTGTGTGCTGATGAAACTACATCCTACTTCTGCTCTGAAGCTAAAGAATAAGTGTGGGGTGTGGGGAGGAGTAGAAGCAGCAGGAGATTGCAGAAAGTGGGGGGTTTTATGGCACTTAAGTTTTGGCTAAGAGAAACACTAAAGCCAGAGGAGGAAGAAAGAAACTACCTAAGTAAGAAAGATTTTATTTATTTGCCACTCATTGGTGGTGTGCAAAGGTTAATTCGCCTAATAAAATACAAGGCCATCAATCAAAGCAAAGCAAAGAGAAAGCCTGTAGCAATTGCCTTTTGCCAAAATAAGCTGCCAGAGGGCACGGTATAGTCTTCTGCTTCCCAATCCTTTACTGGGAGCTTAGGGTAGGCCTGCAGGGATACCTTCTCTAACCAGTACACAGGGGCAGCATCTCTGGTTTTCGCTTTGATCATATGTAACAAGTGTCGTCCCCTGAAGCATCTACTATCGGTCAATTTCAGACAATGAAATTCTGTTCAAGACTGCTAAATGAAGCTATCTTTATTCTACCCAGTCCGTCCGCCCCAGCAAGGATGACGCAAAATTAATGGCTTGTGATCATAGCACAAAGATGGCATTATACTTTCATCCAATATCTTATTGTCCACATTGAGTGCTCATTTCAGGTATGTAACCCAATACTCAGGCAAATTTGCAAGCCGCATCTCTTTGGCTGACGCATAACGGCTTAAATTGGCTAAAGAAGTACCCATTTCTTCTGTCTAATTTTGAACGGAATGAACCTGGCATGCCATTCCAATGATAATGCCATAAGTCTTACTGGTTATGTTTGTGCTATCTTTATCTGTCTCTGGCTCCCATGATATTCCTCTCCAGCTACAGAAACAACAGTCTGCAAGGCCAGGAAGAACCCAAATAAGTTCAGTAATAATCACGCTGTGTTCTACCACAAAAAGCAATGGCAGCAATTGGAAATTGTCCCCTACCTCCCATTGTACATACTCCAAAATAAGTCAACTTCCCTGTCGTACGACCACTGCGACAATTTTATTTCAAATATTTTGATTGCTGTAATCTGCCATAGAGTACGCCAGTGCTAATGGCATCTTACGATGCCTAATTCGACGTAACACTGCCCTCTTGTGCCTCTTCTCATTAGAGGCTTTCCCTGCTTAAAGCTGGCTTAAAATCAAAGAGGGGGTGTGTGTGTTTGCATGTGTGCATAATAATAAATATTGGTGGCATTTTCTCATATTTTCCATTCCTGGGCAATTTTGGTAGTTTAGGTTTTTATCTGTACTTAGAAGCAGCAGTTGAACCTCGATGGGCAACTTGAGAAGAGAAAGGTCTGGAACGCAGTCTAGCTAAAATTAGGTTGTACAGAACAGTTTAAGTCATGCTTTCAGTGGGACTTACAGCACAACCAAAAACAGTGGTACCTCGGGTTAAGAACTTAATTCGTTCTGGAGGTCCGTTCTTAACCTGAAACTGTTCTTAACCTGAGGTACCACTTTAGTTAATGGGGCCTCCCGCTGCCGCCGCCACACGATTTCTGTTCTCATCCTGAAGCAAAGTTCTTAACCCGAGGTACTATTTCTTGGTTAGCGGAGTCTGTAACCTGAAATGTCTATAACCTGAAGCGTCTGTAAGCCGAGATACCACTGTACATGACTGCTCAGAAACAAGTGCCACTGAATTCAGTGAGACTTGATCCCAAGTAATTAGGTGTGGGAGGGGACATAGCTCAGCAATGGATCATCTGCCTTGCATGCAGAAAATCTCAGCTTCAATCCCCAGATAGGGCTGAGACAGAGTCCATGTTTGAAACCCCAGAGAACTCCTGCCAGTCTAGAAAGTAGAGCTAGATGGACTCTGTACAACCAAGCTTCCTGGGTTCTTTGGACTGCAGGGTTAGTCAAGACAAACACTAGTGTGGTCAATGACTGAGGAAACCTGGGTGAAGCTTATTAGGTGCCCCCAGATCACTCTCTATGTCTCAGCCTCATGTTTTTGTGATTATAGAAGGGGAGAAACTATGGGTACTATCCTGGGCTCCTTGGAGCAGAGAGTACCATAGGTTGAAAATAACAAATATGCCCACTGCAAAAATAAGGCTAATGGGAAAGGCCGGGTATACTTTTACCGCCTTTCAGAGACCAGATATTACAAATTGTACATTAATGAATGCTTGGATGGAACCTTGTTGTTGGGAATCACATATTCTACCCACGTGCCAAAAAAGGAGAAAGAAATCAACAATGATTAATGTTCATTCTAGCAAGAGAGAGAGATAGAATGGCCAGAGCAGCAAATAAACACCTTTTCCCTTGGTATACTAAGCAATTTCCAATAAAAACAAAAAAAATATGAAATATTAGCTCAGATATGTATGTACATACAGAGCATGTAATTGGGGTTTTGATTATACTACTCTGTTATAGCAGAAGCCTAGAGGAGAGGGGAAGGAAGGAAAGGAAGGGGGAATAGTTAATATCAGAATAAATCCACTGAGATATTGGAGGGGGCATAGCAATTAGAAGTAGCTGGGAAGGAATAGCTTTTTCCTTCTCCTGGATTGCTACAGGGCAAGGTATCGGTAATGTAGACACATCCCTTTTAGGAAACCACAGAAATCCAACCAGTGCAGACACTGAAGATCCTGATAACATGTGACCCAGAGAGAGGCATGTCGCTGAATCAAGCACAATGCACATACATTGCACATACATGGGTGTATTTGTGCTACCTGTTATTTCCCATGTGCACTGGTCTGCATGCAAAGTCGTGACTCGGTCTACACGCCACAATCTATCAGGATCTTCAGCCATTAAACCAGGCCTATTTGGCCCATGGATTATGAGGACTGGAACTTATTAAGTCCGAGTCCAGGTCTAGATACCCAATCCACATTTTCCAGCACACCTAAGTATTCCGTTGTGCTTGGATGCATAGGAAGAAAAGGCAGCCAGTGTCTGAGCTTGAGCTCCAACATGTTTTGCCCTATTAACCTGAGGAACATTTCAGAGGCATCCAAACACAAGCGAAAATGTCAATGGAATACAGCTGATGTTTTTAGCGTTACACATCAGATTCGGTGCCTGGCCACAGGAAGATGGATGCTTCACACTTCTAATTTGAGATATGCCAAATTCATGCGTTCTCTCTCTCTCTCTCTCTCTCTATATATATATATATATATATATATATGCAGAAGCTCCTTGGAGACACCATTTCAGAGGGAGCAGGGAGATTTACAGCCAAGTTCAAAAGTCCACGCCTGGATATATTCAAAGTCAACTTGCAAAACCCACACATACAAACACATGGTGCTGGCCCTGTCGTTAGACGGAGTGGGGCGGCTGCCACAGACAGCCATGACAGGGCAGCAAATTGCAATTGATTTTATTCATTATCTTTGTATTTTTACTGCCTCGGAGAAGCGCTAATAGGCTTTTCTCTCTCTCTCGGGTGCCAAAATAACTTTGCCAACCTAGGATAGTATGCACTTTTACTTGTGGGGTGGGGAGTGCCATTAGCTATTCCACTTCAGACAGCAACATGTCTTTGGGTCAGCCCTGCAGACATGCACCAGCCACCCAACGTACTGTGGATGGTTACACCCCTGCTCCCCCACGAATCAATCAGCATCCAATTTTTCTTTAAATAGGGACATTATGTCATAAGGCAGTCCATCGTGCGGAAGCAGTGACACAGCTGCAGCAGCAGACACTGCCTTGAGGTTAGAAGTGCCACTTCACTTCAGTATTCTAGAATCTCACATACATTGGATGTGTGTCAGGAAGGTTTCCTTCTTCCATAATATACGCACGGCACCCTACTTAACACATAATAAGGCAACTGGGACACTCTCTCTCCCCTACGATATTTGCTTGCTGTGGGTTGCTTTTTTAAAAAAAATCAGCCCCATCCTTGTGAATTTCATTTTACAGGCACATGCTGAGACCAAAGATCATATAGGTGTGTTTTGCTCTGCATTCCACCAGAATATATAATTTTAATTGTGGCACCCTGGAGAAAGATGTCAGTGAAAGAACATTCAACAGTTTTATTATTCATGACTGAACGTGAGCAATATTTATTTATTTAGAGCATTTGTACCCCATTCTGGATTCACAGCTGTCCATGGAGGCACAGGTCAATTCTGTGTCCAGGGCGGCTGTACCATCTGGTACGCAGGCTGAGACCCTACCTGCCCGCAGACAGTCTTGCCAGAGTGGTGCATGCTCTGGTTATCTCCTGCTTGGACTACTGCAATGCGCTCTATGTGGGGCTACCTTTGAAGGTGACCCGGAAAGAGCGTCTCCACCCCCATCATTCTGCCCGGACACTGAGGTCCAGCGCCGAGGGCCTTCTGGTGGTTCCCTTGCTGCGAGAAGCCAAGTTACAGGGAACCAGGCAGAGGGCCTTCTTGGTAGCGGCACCCGACCTGTGGAATGCCCTCCCACCAGATGTCAAAGAGAACAACAACTACCAAACTTTTAGAAGACATCTGAAGACAGCCCTGTTTAGGGAAGCTTTTAATATTTAATAGACTATTGTATTTTAATATTCTGTTGGAAGCCTTCCAGAGTGGCTGGGGAAACCAGCCAGATGGGTGGGGTATAAATAATAAATTATTATTATTATTATTATTATTATTATTATTATTATTATTACCCCACTCTTCAGCACGCACACACAAGAGGCTCCCAGAGCAGCTTACATGAAATCAAATCTACCCAGAGAGTCACCTCACTACAGTGGCCAGATTATTAGACTTGATTCAGAGGAGACTTGATATCTCTCTCTCTCTCTCTCTCTCTCTCCCTCTCCCTCTCGCTCTCTCTCTCTCTCTCTCTTTCACACACACACACACCAGTAGCATGCTTGCTATGTGCTTGTGGATTCAGACAACTTACATATTTTTGGTACAGCTTGCAAGAAGTCTGTCCTCACAAGGCAGAAATCAGAAAGGCATACAAAGTCATACAATGACATGTATGACTGGGTATGGCGAGAAGAAGCAGACAGAGAGCTGGGGTCATAATCCCAGAATTCAGCAGCAATCCAGGTTTGGAGCCAGAGGCTGCAGCGTCCCTGGCTATGGAGCCAGTCCAGATTCATGGCTCTGAGCCTGCTCCTGGAGACTGGAGGGAGCACGGACGCTGATAAACAGGAACCTACAGGGCAACTTCGCCTACCACCAAGGTCTGCAAGTCCAGGCACTTTCTTCTAAGTCTGAGGAACTCAATGCTTCCCACAGCATCACAAGGAGCACAGCAGGAGAGAGGCTATGGAACAGAGGAGGAGTGTGTGTCTTCAGGCAAGCGGGTTGGCCCTTTAAGACAGTGAATGAACAAGCAGATGAGGCTTGGTGGAGGTAGTTTGAGGGCAGAGGCTGTATAATGCTCAGTCTGCTCTCCTCCTTTGTCACCACAAGTTGTTCACTTGGAGCTATCAGCGTCTTGCAACTTTTGACTTACCTTCTCCATTAGAAAGGGAAAGGCAGGAAGTGGTCTGCTGCAATGTTTTCGTACAATATGTCTCAAAAACATTTTTTTTCCAAAAAAATTATGAGTTTTCATAATATTATAAACAAACAAACAAACATACAAGACAAACAAACATAAATCATAACCTTATTGAAAATTACAGTTATTAACTTTGTTAAGTGACTTCCTCGCTTCCCCTTGGTTGAATTCCATTACATGTCTTTTTAACGCTTTTCCAAATCCCAATTTTTATAAAATTTAACTTAAACATCAACATCCTTAGATCTTCACCTTATGGAATTAAACATATTAATTCATCACTTAACATAAATAAATCCTAAGCCCATTAAGTGTCATTTTTAAAAATGATAAAGTTGATTGAATTCCATTTTTGTGAATTCTGCTGTGATATATATATATTGAATTTTTAAGTTTCCTATTAATTACGTTGCTTTGAAAGCATACTTTACAGATGACTTTCTTCAGTTATGTTCTAATGTGTTGTAAACCACTTTGAGATTTTTTTCTTAAAAATTTAAAGTGGCATAGAAATGAAATGGCGGGAAAGTGTGGGTTTGGTGGTTTTTTTTATGAAACCACTTTGTGAAGCAGTTCTCCCTCTGTTAAACAGCACACCTGGACTGTTTGTCCCCCTGCACTGCTTGCTTGCTCATCAGCCTGCATACTGCTCTGTCCTCACTCTGGAGTTGGCAGCCACACAACCTGCAGCATGACAACAGCCTTACATTTTTATGTATATAGGAAGATAGCACTGTGCAACTTATTGCAATCTAGAATTAACTAGGGATGCTTTGTAGTTCATTTGGAAGAAGAAGAAGAGGAGGAGGAGGAGGAGGAGGAGGAGGAGGAGGAGGAGGAGGAGGAGGAGGAGGAAGGGGAGGAGTTTGGATTTGATATCCCGCTTTATCACTACCCTAAGGAATCCCAAAGCGGTTAACAATCTCTTTTCCCTTCCTCCCCAATAACAAACACTCTGTGAGGTGAATGAGGCTGAGAGAAGTTCAGAGAAGTGTGACTAGCCCAAGGTCAGCCATGTGGAGGAGCGGGGAATCGAACCCGGTTCACCAGATTACGAGTCCACTGCTCTTAACCACTACACCACACTGAGCAAGAGACAAACCAAAGAGGGACAAAGCAGGTAGAACCAAACTTTTTGGAAATAAATGTTTCATGATTAATAAAAAAAATGTTTGCCTTGTAGAGGCTGTTCCCCCTCCCCTTTCCTATACTTTCTTTTTGGGTGATTTCCAGCTGACCCTGGAGACTTTTCTTTACAAGAAAGAGGCTGTGAGGGAAGGAAGAGTGACTGAGAGGAAGCCAGTACTGTAATTGGACAAATCTATCTCTTAATGGAATAATGGCTGCCTCTGCCTCTTGGCTTGCAGTACTAAAGGTTCCTGTTAATTGGTTCTACCTCTTTCATGTCTTGTTCTTCTTCCAATGAAGTGATTGGGTAGAGACTTTGGGGGAGCTTCTGTGCCTCTTTATCAACCCATCTTTGTGTTAGTAAGGCAACAGTTTTAGTGACTTTACGACAGCTGGAAAAAAATTAAACGTTTAGTCAGAAAAGAAATGCTTCCGCCATTATAAGCCTCAAAATTCTATCTTATAAAAGGACACCCATTGAGCTAATAACTTGAAACCCATCATATGTGAACTACCTGATGAGATCTATGAATGTGCCAAATCTCATACCTCTACAATAAAAATTGTCCCAGATAAAATAAGTTAAAAAGTCCTAGAAATTGGCACACTTACCCCTCTCCAATTTTTGAACAGAAATGTTATATATTTCTTTCCCATGTTGGCGAAAACTACTGATGTACTTTATTCAAGATGATGAAGGAAGGCAATCTTTCATTGACTTGGTGAAATTCTTAGCAGTAGTTCAAAAGTTATCGATGTTTCCCAGCCCCGTTAAACTAAGGGCAGCAACTGCTGGCAAAATAAGATGGTGCATGCACAGTTAAAATCTTGAAGTGAGAATTAAACCAGTACTGCAATGTTTGCAGGGGGAGCCACCTAGTGGGTGCTATGTGCAATGCCTGTTTTCAAGGTATAGACTTCTATGTTGCTGGAGCTGTTGCTCTGTTAGTCAACTGCGGAAAGTAGAGTGTGGTACAGTCAAATCACGATTGTCAAACGTAATCTGTTCTGGAAGCCCGTTCGGCTTCCAAAATGTTCGACAACCAAGGTGTGGCTTCCAATCGGCTGCAGGTGGTTCCTGCACTCAAATGGAAGCCATGTCGGACATTCAGCTTCTGAAAAACGTTTGAAAACCGGAACACCTACTTTCGGGTTTTCGGCATTCGGGAGCTGAAACATTCCAAAACAGAGGCATTCGGGAGCTGAGGTTTGACTGTACAGGGATTGCACTGAGGGATCGCACACAAATAGTGAGGATTGGGCCTGTTACATCTACCTCTCTGAAGCTCAGCACTGGCACCCAACAGGGATGCATGCTGAGTCCCTACCTGTACTTGTTGTATACATATGACTGTATCTCATCCGATCCATCTACTGTAATTATTAAGTTTGCAGATGATACCAGCATAATGGGTCTAATTACAGGTGGAGATGAATCAGCGTACAGGGGGGAGGTTCAAAAAGTCTCGACATGGTGCCTAGAGAACAACTTGCATCTAAATATCAGTAAGACAAAGGAGATGGTGTTGGACTTTCGGAGGAAGAGAGAGGAACTAGCCCCGTTGTATATCAGGAGGGGCTGTGTGGAGAGAGTCTCTTCCTTTAAATTCCTGGGAGTCTACCTTAGTGAAAACCTCACTTGGAAAATCAATACAACCCAGGTGGTTAGGAAGGCCCAGCAGAGACTCCATTTCCTCAGGGTCTTGCAAAAGAACAATGTCAAACAAAAACTGATGATCTCCTTCTACCGGTACACAATAGAAAGTGTCATTTCATACTGTATTACAGTGTGGTACGCTGGTTTGACAGCCACGGACAGGAAGTCCCTATAGAGGGTGTTGAATACAGCACATGATATCATGGGCTGTCCTTTGAGTTCGCTAGATGACATTGCAGGAGACCGCTGCCTCAGGAGAGCGAGGAAAATTCTTAGGGACGACTCACACCCCGGCCAGTACCTCTTTAATCTCCTACCTTTGGGCAGGAGATACAGAAGTATAGTCAGCCGCACCAACAGGTTAAAGAACAGTTTTTATCTGTGGGCTGTTGGGCTGCTGAATGGAAAAAAAATGAGTGGTGTAATTGACTTTCGACAAGCACACAGAGTGCGAACAAGACTGAGTGTATGGGGGGGCTCTTTTAATAAAGGTTTGTTTATTAATAATAATAATAATAATAATAATAATAATAATAATAATAATCTGCCTGCCCTGGAACTCTTGACTGTGTTCATGACTGTCTTCCATGTATTCCTGTGAGGTGTGGCATGTGTTTAATTGGCATCATCCTGTGAGTTGCCCATGCCTTGTTTGTTGCTTACTGTCAAGCTTTGTCCAGTCTGGTGGAGCATTTCACAGAGGAGGTGGCAAAGCTGGGTTGGACACAGGGCTAGGTTGAGCTAGGCTGGAGGCAGGTCAGGGCAGCTGTTAGAGGACCACAGATAGCTCTGAGAAGCAACTTGCTCTAACAAAGGTTGTCAGCAGACAATGCCTTTTTCAGCTCCTACTCTCAGACTACCTCACTCTCCCCCTCATTGTGACTCATAGTTTGGTTTTTAAATTAAGCCAATATACACTTTGCTGGCTTCACACATATAGATAGGATTCCACAATTATTCTGATGTGGACTTGCAACATGACAAACAAGAGAAATGTTGGTATTTTTACCACCAGGCATTGTGGAAGATATCTGAGGTATCTTAGGACCCTGAGGTGGAGATATAGCAGGTTGGTGCTAGAAAAAAAGGTGGAAGGGTTTCAGCACACAATATATTTGCTTCACATTGCACCCTCCCAAGACCACATCAGAACAGAAAAGATACATGGGCTAAGGTTTGCGAGCTCAGTGGTCTAACTTGATATTCTGTGTAAGCCCTTGTAAACACCTTTAGCAGGGAAGAGGGTACTGAAATATTAATATTTAGGGAACCAATACCTGCTCAAAATCAGCATCTTCCCCACCTCTGCCTTTCATTGCTGCCTCCGAAAATTCTATGAAGCAGGTGGATTTTTTTCAAGCTCGCTTTGACATTTTTCATTAATAGCACCATCATCAATCACAACAATGCTAGGAAACACAGCTATACATGCCACACCCCAAAGTCGTTAACAGCAGTACCATTCTTTCTCTTAGTGCATCTGAAGAGATTCCCACTTCCCACTTCCCATTCTACCAGCTACTGATGGAGGCAACAAACAGGCATAGGTCAACTTGAAGCAGGATTGCTCCAGCAATGCTACAAGGCCCAGATGCTTTAAAATGGAATACAGAACCAGGACAGCATGGGACATGTCTGCTGATCCCACATTCTCCACCCACTCCATCTGGATTGGGGCCTGAAAGACCAAGGGAAAGTGTTAGTGTGTGGAGGGTAAGTTATAAGCAAGCACAATTTATGGCACAACACAACATCATTGCTGATCATGCGGCACATAAACTTCCAATTTTCCAGCTTTATGGAATTTGAGACAAACCTTAATACTGATTATAAATGAGCATTATAAATTAGTTTTGATAATTGAATAGTATTAACAAATAGCTTCAAATGCTTATTTTTAGTGTATATTGGATAACTTCTGAACCCCAACACATATCCATGCAAAAAAAATTGCAGGGAATCTTACCAATGGACATGTATGCATTCTTTGTGAGTTTCATGCAAATATGTGGTACAAAAAAACCCAAATGACATGTCTTTTTTAAAAAACAAAACAGCAACACTCCAACTTTAAAGATATCCAACACAAAGACTCCTGAACCCATTTGTCTTATATTTGGCAAGCCTCAACCCCTCAGAAGGGACAACCATCCTTGGAAACGCCAATCAATTCTGCTAACAATAAAAAAGTCATATCTCATTTTCTCTTTTAATTAGTCGAAAATGTGAAAAAAATGATCCTACAGATCAAGAATGAAATGAAGCAACAAAATGAAGCTGTGGAAAGAGGTTCTTTTTGTACAGTTGTAGCATTTAAATACATATTTAAATGCAAAAATGTGCTGATTGTTTAAAATTGCAGATAAATCCAGAAATACGATGGGATAGAATCATGAGGGAACACATGCCAAAGTAACATGGACCAGTAATAGACAGATTTATCCAATGTATAAAAAAATGAGGATAGGATAAGTGACATAAGGATTGCATAATATTTCATAAGGCGGTAGACTATCAGTATTATAGCACTAGGCAATTAACAATAAATCAAGTAAAATTCAGTTTAGACTACCAAGTTATTCTGGAATGACAAGCTAAGGAATGGCATGTAAGAAAACTTCCTGGAATCTGTGGCTACAGATACTATCTAAATACTTAATGTCTTTTTCCTGTAAGCCAATCGCATCTGCCAACTAATTGTTTTCTGCTGCAAGAAAAATAATCCATCAGCAGAGCCCAACAATGTGGGAGCTCATTTAGACTTGCCAGCCAAGCAGCCTCACTGCCACTGTTGAAGTAGTTTTAAAATGTGACAATAGTGACAATGACTTCTTTGCCAACTTCAACACTTTAAAGTCTCATTTATCATTTCTAACTAGTATTCTAACAGCCAAATGCTTTGGGCATGTTCATTTGCTTACAGCATTTGTGCCAGATTTGGCGTGATCTTAATTTAAACATCACAATCGCTGAGTAACAAAACACTGAAGTCCTTCTGTACAACCGCACAAATTTAGAAAATGCCAAATGCGCTCAGGGAAAGAAAAATATATCTTTTGATAGGGGGGAAAAGTCAGCATTCCACAGTTGTTCGTAGCAAAACTGCAATTGACAATGTGTTCTTTCTGTGTCAGGGAATTTACCATGAGGCTAAGCATGCAAATGACTTTTGGAAGCGGGGAATGACAGGAATTGATTAATACCAGTTGACAGCCAGTTCTAGGCAGGAAGGTAGTGGAATGATTGATTTACCCAAATGTACACAGGGTCGATTATATGACCTCAATCCAATTTCATAAAGTGTAACTAGAAGACCAAATGGTGAGCCCACTGAATGGAAGATTTGAGGTTGGGCAGCTTATACGTATATAGAACACAACAATACCTTTTAAAAGGCTAGCTTAATTGTGCTGACAATTCACAAAGCAATTGCTATAATGCAAGCACTAACTCGCAGCAGCAAATGTGTGAGTTTTGGTCCACACAGCAGAGAACAGCACCCTCCCTGTCAATAAATTCTTGCACATCTGCAATGGAAGAATTTTTTCCCCAGGTTTCAGGGGATTCGGGAAAATGTTTCACGGTGTACACTTAGTTCACAAAAGGTGAACCCTAGGTTCACCTAATGGACCTCACCACTCTTCCACACAAGTTCTAGCACACATCCTACTCTCCCTTGCAATTGGACATTTTTCAAAGTGATCAGCAGTGTTGTATTTCAGGGAACCTTTCTGCTTTACATTTCTGGTTGCTTTATTTATGTTATTACCTTTCCGCATCTCTTTGTATGACTGATGTATACAGTTAGCCATTGATTATTTTTTATTTTTTAAAGAATGGTGGCATAGAAATACTTTTTAAAAAATTAAGTGTTGCATGCAATGCTGATTGTTCACTTGCAGAACAGTCTTTAGCTCACACAACAGGATTTCACCTTCCTCTCTTCCCCTCTGCTGCCCTCCGCACACCCTCAAAATATTTGTAGGGACCCCCTAAAGCAGATTTGCGGAGCATGTGAGGGATGAGAAGGCAGCGATGTTCCACTGCGTGAGCAGAATCTGCTCACACAACATTGGATTCTGCCAAAAATAAATACTGAGGAATCTTTAGAAGAGTCCCAGGGGTCTAAAGAATGCAAGTAGAAAACAATTGGCACAGATGACCATCAGGCTGCTCAGGTTACGAGAGCACAACTTACAACTGCCTTGGAATGAGTAACACAATTACTTCAGATTCTGAATGAACTACAGCAGACCCAGATTCAAACAAAGCATATATCTAGCAATTTCCTGTGACCAAGGATCAAACTCAAAAATTTAGGAAATTTCAAAACAGTCCTTGCCTAAAAGATCTGTGTTCACAACTTCCTTGGTTACCAGGACAACAGAAAGCATATTTTCATTCTGCCCCTGGGTCAATTAATGGAAGGCCTGAAGTGACAACCCTGATGTCACGAACTTTCCAAAGGTGCCTTCACCTTGGGATGATGTTCTCTCCAAATACTCAATAAGAAGCAGAGACCCGTCCACATAGCCTGTGAGCTGCCTGCATTTGTGCCATATGTATTCAGTAAACATAGCAAGGCAGCAATCAAGAGGCACAATGGAGTGACAGAGCCACCCACAAGCCTACATCCCAAATCAACTCAGACTGAAAAATGAATTGCGCCGAGATAACAGCAATGTGAAGAGCCTGCTGGATTTGACAGCTAAGATCACACACGCAAGAGACATTTCCAAACAACGATCGGCAGAGAATTATACAGAATTTCTAGGCGGTGGATGTAACAAAGGGAGAGTTATGGCAGAAGGCAGGCATCTGGTCAAAGGGTGAAGAAGTGACAGCAGGAAGATGGAGTTGTGCTGAATGCATGCCAACAACATTTGTCTGATTTTAAAGGAGGCCACCTGTAGATAAAAGCAAGAGTGGGAAAGGGCCAAGAGAGAGAAATTAAGAGTGGGTACAACTGTGGCTGACTGTAGCCGTGTTCAGATACATTTACTTCATCACACAATGTTTAAGAAACTGACAATAAGGTTCTGCACGCAAGCCTCACCATCCCTGAGTGTGTTGAGCAGGAGAGGTCTGCATGGGGGCTTGAACATGAGCAGAACCTCTCCACACTCTAAATACTCCTTCCTAAATTATATTGTTGTGCAAATTTGCAGCTGCTAGTGACATTACAGTCTTTTGCTGGCTACCCATTTCCTGGTCATCTTGTAAGGTAAAGGTAAAGGTACCCCTGCCCGTACGGGCCAATCTTGCCAGACTCTAGGGTTGTGCGCTCATCTCACTCTATAGGCCGGGAGCCAGCGTGAAAGCTGCATCTGGCGAGCCAGTGCAGCACACGGAACGCCGTTTACCTTCCCGCTGGTAAGCGGTCCCTATTTATCTACTTGCACCCGGGGGTGCTTTCGAACTGCTAGGTTGGCAGGCGCTGGGACCGAACAACGGGAGCGCACCCCGCCGCGGGGATTCGAACCACCGACCATGTGATCGGCAAGTCCTAGGCGCTGATGTTTTACCCACAGCACCACCCGCATCCCTGGTCATCCTGTAGGACAGCTAATAATAATAATAATAATAATAATAATAATAATAATAATAATAAAAATTATTTATACCCCGCCCATCTGGCTGGGCTTCCCCAGCCACTCTGGGCGGCTTCCAACAAAATATTAAAATACAGTAATGCATCAAACATTAAAAGCTTCCCTAAACAGGGCTGCCTTCAGATGTCTTCTAAAAGTCTGGTAGCTGTTGTTCTCATCATCATCATCATCATCATTTTTAATTTGTATACCGCCTTTCTATCTTACAATACTCAAGGCGGTTTACAAGCTGAAGAAACAAAAAATGTACATCTTATAACAATCTAATGCAATACAAAAAATGTGATAATACAATACACATTGACAAGCAGAGAGTGGGGCAAGGCAGGTGGAAGGAGGCCTTGCCTGATGGAGTCTCTCCCCTCAGTTCTCTTTGACATCTGGTGGGAGGGCGTTCCATATATACAGCGCATTACAGTAATCCAGTCAGGAGATTACCGGAGCATGACTTGCTGTGGGCCAGACTATCCCCGTCTAGGAATAGCCATCATTGGCAAAACAGCTAAAGCTGCAAAATAGGCAAGCTTTAGAATGAGAGTTCATGGCTGCCAGTGCCCAATCCACTGCAGAGGCTATCACTATGACATATCTGAAGTCAAAAAGGTGAGTTTGGCCTCCTGTATTGACATGACAGCCTTTCCTCTGCCATCATTTTGGCCCTGCATCTGCTGGGGTGCTGTTGCCTTGTCACCCAACGAAATCCACCTCACCAAGCTTAACTAAAATGAAAGAAAGGGAAGTACCTCTTGCTGTGGCTCTCATCACGGCCATATGAGCCCAAGAGCATGAATTAGGCTTCAAAGTAATGGGTGCCAGGGAAACTGCTGCAAAAATGACTTGATCCTTTGGCACTCTCAAACAGGTTGGAAGCATGCCTGCCACCCATATTGCACAGATTGCAAGAATGTTGAATTGACACTTCATCTCCTGAAATACCATATTTTTCGCTCTATAGGACACACTTTTTCCCCTCCAAAAATTAAGGGGAAATGTGTGTGCATCCTATGGAGCGCTGTGCTCCAAAGGCTTCGGGTTCCTTTTGCTGAAGCCGGGAGAGCAAGACTCTCCCAGCTTCAGCAGAGAGGGAGAGCGAAGTGGGAGGAGAAATGGAAGGGGTTCCATTTCTCCTGCCGCTTTGCTGAAGGGGCGCTGAGCAGAGAGGGGGAGATTTTTTTTTCTTGTTCTCCCCCTCTAAAACAAGGTGCGTCCTATGGTCGGGTGTGTCCTATAGAGCAAAAAATACGGAATATAAACCGAGTGACATAAGGGTCTGTTCTCCTAGCCTCTACTGGCATTTCCTCAGATTACCCTTTGGTGAGGTTTTGAGTTGGAATTTGCATTTTCTTTACAGGCCTGGTATCTGTGAAACAACATGATGAGCAGCAGCTGAACAAAATTTAGAATAATTACATCGTGGAAGGCATCTCAAAGGCCATCAAGTCCAACCCATACCAAGAAATCCATTGCTACATCAACCCTGATAGGTGACCACCCAACCTTCTAACCAAGATTATTTGGATGTGGCAGTGGCCAGCGGGGTACTCCTATCTATTCTATTTACCTTGCAATCCAGACAGAATTTCTAGGGAAGTTGTGGCATTAGCTTTGAAGCGCAACATACCAGCTTCAATACATACCCTAATGCAGCAATCTGAAATCCACACAGTACTAATCCAATTATGGAAACCACCCTAGAGGTAAAGGAAGTGTAAACATCTTTGCATAGAACTGGGTTGGCAAAAAAAAAAGATGGACAAATATTTAACTGCAGGAATCTCGGATTTTCTGGGCTGCATTCCAAAAGGAGGTGGGAGTCTCTTTTCTCTCTTTCTCTCCACCACCCGCAGTATCTTTCCAACAACATGAGCATGGCAAAATTCCGTTAGAAACCCAGCACAGCAAACTATTAATGCCTGGGAGAATAAATATGCATTGTCTTACCTTCCCTGAAGGTCTTTGTGTGATGGATTGGCAAGCCCAGGAAAGATGCTTGCAAACCTCTCCGTTTGGTGGGGAGGGGTGGCTGGTACAAATTTGCAAATAAAACTGAGCCAAGGGTCTCTTTCCTCCAGGGGTGATTTAGTTGAAAGCAGCATCATTAGCAAACACTTTTCTCTGTGTGTCTCTACTCAAAATTAATGCCTCCCCCCACAAAAGAAAAAAGTTTCCGGGAACAGGGTAGCTCCTGAAAATAATTCAGCGTGAGCAACTAGCTACAATGGCAATGTTCTACCTCCACTGTCAGAAACATTATGCCTCTGAATACTAGTGGCTGGGAATCGCAAATGGGCAGAGTGCGGTTGCGCTGATGTCCAGTTTGCCAGCTTCTCACTGGCATCTTGTCCGTCGCTGTGAGGACAGCATTCTGAACTTGATGGGCCATTGGTCTGATCCAGCGGGATCTTCTCATGTTCTTAGCTGAAACTCACACGGAAGCGGCAAATTTGCAATTTGCTCCTAATCTCATGAACTCCAAAGCTCTGGAATTCTTCTCGAAATGGATGAGATGGCCATCTCAGAAATTCTATTCAAATCACTCACATCACATGTTTCTGTGCGTATCCAACCATGAGGATTACTGGGGCTGTCGACAAATAGGGTTTGTCTTTCTGCATTATGCATAGGTAAGGCCTGTGTAGCAGTTGCTACTGCAACCTTCTGAGTAATGTGGGTCGGCGGGGGGTGATGAAGGATGGACAAGAAACCTGAATTGACATATGGTCTTGACTTCTTCAATGAGCCTCCCTCCCTTGTTTACTTGGGGGTATTGCCTTTTCGCTGCAGCCTCACTTGCCAAAGGGATCAGAGGTTCCTAGTGGGCATTGGTAGGCTAGCAGTAAGGGTGCCAAGAAGACGCCCTTTTCATCCCAGGTTGAACAGTCAGCCCTGGTTGTTGTTGTTGTGTACACATGCCTGAACACACAGTGTTCCCTTTCTGCAAAGATCCCCATCATCCAATGTTTTAAATTTTCTAGTTAAGAGGGCAGAGTTTTGTAGTCTCATGCCTCTTGGTGACATGTAAGGCAGATCTTGCATATTCCTACTGTAATACAGTGGTACCTTGGTTTGCGACCTTTTCGGATTACAACCATTTTGGATTACAACCACGTCAAACCCAGAAGTGTGTGTCCCTTTTTTTGGATTACAACCGCCTTTTTTTCTTTTTTCTTTGGAGGCCCCATTGGCAAAAGCGCGCCTTGGGTTACAACCTGTTTTGGTTTACAACCGGACCTCCGGAACGGATTATGGTTGTAAACCAAGGTACCACTGTACAATGATTGTCTGCAATGTGAGTCAGGGCTCATCCAGACTCATCCAGACCCTACCTAGAAAATGTGTATGGGCCCAAGTTATTTTTGTCCTTGCTCTGTCACTTTCCCTGGGAAAACCAGCTCTTTATCAATAAATAGGAGAAAACTCTATTATGTTTGGTCTGTTTCAGTGGTAAAGATTGGGTTTCTGTGGGGGAACGTCTGGATGAGCCTGCAGAATAATAGTTATTTTAATTAAATGTGCATACTGCCCTTCCTCCGCAGATCTCAGGTTGGCTCACAACCTCTCTGGCAGCAAAGAGGGGAGCTCTGGTGCAGTTCGGACCTGCATTAATTTCAACTGAAGTGTTGAAATTGTTAGCATTATGCCAGGGTGAAGGCGGGCATGGACAGTAAAAATTGGCACAGACAGACTATTGGCACTCCTACTAAGCTATGCTTCTTTTCCATCACAACCCCACATTTCCCTCCTTGTTACTTCCCTACAGTTGTAACAGTTTTGTCCTTAGCAAGGGTGCTGCTGTGCCAACATAGGTTTGGCCTTTACTGGAATCCTTCCCACTTTCTCTTGAGTCTAACAAGGGAATAGGGATTGTGGTGAGTTATGAGAGAGAAGTAGATGGCAGTTTGACAGTGCAGCTGTGACAGTATCCCTTGAATTATTTACTTGGTTCTGTATTTGTGTACTGAGGTGCAATATACATCAGTCATTGGGATTTGTATTATTAACTCCTTCTTTGGGTAGACATATGTGAAAGCTATAGGCGTTATACAGGAATATTTGGTGATATGGGTGAATCTAGGAGGAATGTTTGGTTATAGAAATTCCCAGTGCCCACGTCTTCTCTGCATCAGGCAAACTTTTCTCTTCTCCCTGGCACTTCTTTGCTGTGCCATCAGTATTACTGCTTATTCCTGGAGGGCAACAGGTTCACCGCCTCTGGTGTAGAATATTGCAGCCTAAGTAATATTCTTTACCCTAAGTGATAGTGTTGAGGTAAGGTGTCTATACAGGTTCTGGCAAAGCAAATTTATTTCTTCATAAAAATAAAAATAAATTGTTCACCCTGGCAATTGGGCATTCGGTTTTTGAACAAAGTGTTTCCTCAGTTCAAAGTGTCTAGAACCCAAAGGTTCATTACAAAGTTCTTTTCTTGTGCCTTCCTGGTGTTTTGACCAGGGGAGTAGAATGATGTATCCCTAGGCTGTATCCCCTGACGGGGGTTTATAGTTCCCTGGGGTTGTGTGGTGATTGGCTGCAGAGTTAGTCAGGTTACATACTTCAGGTTACATACGCTTCACGTTACAGACTCCGCTAACCCAGAAATAGTGCCTCAGGTTAAGAACTTTGCTTCAGGATGACAACAGAAATCATGCTCCGGCGGCATGGCAGCAGCAGGAGGCCCCATTAGCTAAAGTGGTGCTTCAGGTTAAGAACAATTTCAGGTTAAGTACGGACCTCCGGAACGAATTAAGTACTTAACCCGAGGTACCACTGTAGTAGGGAAGTTGTCTAGGGGCCTTCTAATGACATCAGGGGGAGTGTTTTAACTTTTATCGCCTGCTTTGCAGGTGAAATATGAGAGTAAATCCCTTATAGGATTCCCCACTTTTATTCCAGCTCTGCTCTCAATTCTGCACAGTTTTCTTCCTTGTGCTAATGATGTCAGTATTACTGTACTGTCATGTTCCCCACCTTTGCCAGCAAAGCATTATGATGGATTGGCTCAAAGGGGTTTTAAATGTGATCCTGCCTGCCCAGTAGTTATAACTCGGGGACAGGATCACTTTGGAATAGCTCTCCATAGCTCAAAAGCTTGTACATTCATACAATAGCAAGAAACTGTCCTAGGGAAAAAATATCTTACCTATTTTGCATATCTGCTCTCAGAAGCCAGCATTGTCTTTATTAAGTGTGCAGTGAAACACCAGCCTCTGTAGCTCCAAGGATGGCATTATCTCTTTTTAACCACAAATTGCAATCAACTTCCTCTTGTGATTTCCTTTCAATACCCATTTAGAATGTATATAAACAAGATCGGCAGACAGAATTCTAACTGGAGCCTGCAAACTCATTCAGATTAACGAAGGGCTGAAGAGTCTCAGACAATTCAGTTTGCCATACATTATCCAGCCAGTTCAGAGGCATTGCATTTCAGGAACCACTGACTCTCGGTCAAAGTGAGATGGCCAGCAGTTAATTAAAATATAACCTAGCTGGCCACAGAAACGCTGTATTAGCTTTTCCAACTGTGTCATTTGACTTGCAGTTGAATGATGACATAGGGCCTGTTCACATATGGCCACTCTATTCGTTGCTGGCTTTTTTCTTTCCCTTTTTTGGAAAGCCAATCACACAGCGAGCATGGCAGACAGGTAGTCTGAAATGTGCTGGCGATATAATAATAATAATAATGTATTATTTATACCCCGCCCATCTGGCTGGGTTTCCCCAGCCATTCTGGGCGGCTTCCAACAAAACACTAAAATACAATAGTCTATTAAACATTAAAAGCTTCCCTAAACAGGGCTGCCTTCAGATGTCTTCTAAGAGTCTGGTAGTTGTTTTTCTCTTTGACATCTGGTGGGAGGGCGTTCCACAGGGCGGGTGCCACTACCGAGAAGGCCCTCTGCCTGGTTCCCTGTAACTTGGCTTCTCGCAGCGAGGGAACTGCCAGAAGGCCCTTGGCGCTGGACCTCAGTGTCCGGGCAGAATGATGGAGGTGGAGACGATGAACAGAGTGAACATTTTGCTGTGCAATTCAACCCACATCAGGAAAGTTTGAGATGCCGTGCCAGAATTGTGACTTCTACTTGTGATTCGGACAACTTGTTCAGCTCATATGTGGTGTGGTCTGTTTCAGAAAATGTGGAAAGTTGTTTCCAGAGTAGTCATTTCATTTGCCCATTACACTCCGAGCCTATTCCAGAAGTATATGTAATGTATACATCTCTCTACGGGTGTGGGGGCGTGTTAAAAAAATTCAAAAGTGTATTTTTTGTCACTATGTAATTAACATCTAGCATCCAGCTGGCATAATATTCCCACATTCTCAAATATATGAAAATGAGAAAACTTGTTATTGTAGCTAAAAATGCATTGTGAGGCATACATTCATTGCACCACCATCCTCGTGTGCGCATGGAGGGAACTGATGCAATTCATAATGGTTTAGCACATTTTATCCATTCCTGTCCCAGTACAAATATCCCTGCATTTCCTGCACATGAATGCTTCCACTTTCGTGTTCCTCCCACCCACCCAAAGTTGTACCATTGGGCTATGCACCCATACAATTATTATTTACCAATACATTGGCTGTGGGGAGATATGATAGCCATCTTCAAATATTTAAAGGGCTGTCACATTGAAGATGGAGCAAGCTTGTTTTTTTCTGCTCTGGAGGGCAGGACCCAAACCAGTGACTTTAAGTTACAAGAAAGGAAGGGGCCTATGCTGTGATAATGAAGTAGATTGTGGCGATCACACACAGGGCCCCCGGACGTTTGACGGTCTATTGACCCTGTGCCACCACTGCGATTGCTTTTTCCGCTGCCACCACCCCGTATCTCACAGGGACATACGGAGTCCAGTCAGTTGTTAACATAAACAAATAATCAAGTTTATTTTTAAATGCAGGAACAAGCTTATGGTTACAGTTAATTTTTCTCTTGTCAGTTTCTTATTCTTAGTTCCTAACAACTCCAAACTGATTATTCCAACTATCTATCTGACTCCACCTAACAATTCCTCTCACTCTCTCACAATACAACTCTACCAATGTGGGAGTCATAAAGCCTTAGCAGAGGCTTGTAAAATTGCAGGGGCCCCCTGACCTCGTGACCAGCACTCCAAGCTTTACAATGTATTGGAATGTATTGACTTTAAATGGAGTTGTGTTTCCTCTGGGCAGTGATGACCCTATATGGTGATGGGTGGGTAAAAGCCATGACCGGATGTAGGTAACGTGAGACATTGGCAAACGGCCATGCGACAGGAGAGAGGAGAGAACAAAGGATAATAAAAGATGCCGGACAGGAGAGAAGGAGTTTGAATGAGCTGCCCTCCATCCATGAAAATATTGCTGGCTCTCTGTGTCTTTATTTTATGCTAAACAGTGCCATTTGTGACGGCTGGCTCCGACATACCAACCCACACCTAAACCTCCCTCTTCCTTCTTCAACTCCCAAACCTCAACCTCAACTCCCAAACCTCACCTCAACTCAACTCAACTCAACTCAACTCAACTCAACTCAACTCAACTGACTTTCAAAACCTCCCACTCTAACTTTTATTCCCCCCTTGCATTCTCACTGGCCAATCACATCACACCTGTTTTAACCCTTTCCTTATGACCCATCCTAGGAGGCAAACGCCACATAGATCAACAGAGCTTAACTTGGTTTTGAAGTAACTTCTGTTTAACAATTTGAAAACTTCGCTTCTCAGGAAAGGAGCCTGATGGACAATGATAATGATGTTTTATTTATATGGATCAGGTCAATGGCCCATTGAGCCCAGCATCCTGTTCTCACAGTGGCCAATCAGATGCAAGCTGAAGTCAGTTCGCAAGCTGAAGTTTCCAACAAGTTTGTTATCTCAGGTTGCAAGCTATGACTTTGTCCCTGATAGCAAGGACAGTGAGCACTTAGTGGCTGGCAACTTAGCAATTTCTTCTTTTTCTGAAGCTAAAACCAGCATCTTAGGATTGATGGAGCACTTTGGCACCACTGCCCGTTATCTAACCAATGCAGTCTTCACATTGATAAGAGACTGGGGTAGGGGGTGGGCGTTAACCAACCCAAAAAGTACTTCACTCCTAGTTATAGCTTGAGCTTTAGGATCCTGCAACCTTTGTCATATTGCATAAACATTCTTTAATGGCTGCACTTGGATCAGAATGAAATACATCAAATAGCAGAGATAAGCATGCTATCACACTTATTTGGGCTATTCCTGTAAATCTTTACTTAATGATCTATTGGGCACTGTAAAAAAACACCACAATTGCATTTTCAATGACCGTTAATTTAAGTGATCAATTCCTTTAAGGAATACTTTAATTGCATACTGTAATACTAAACAAAGGCAGCAACCTGCATCAAAAGCAAGTGCTTGGCCAAGACTGTGCTGCTGTTGATGTGTTTGTTTGTTGTTGGGTTTTTAAAAAAAAGTGGGATGCTCAGGATTGCCAAGATGCAGGTTCAGACTCACCTTGAAGAAAATCCGCATAGTGACTGCAAAGCCAGTGAATCAAATGATAGCAGGAAGTTTCCTAAATGGAATGCTGGAAGGTTCTCAGAAATCAAAGCATGGAGCATCACATGGAAATTAAAAGACCATTTCTCGACACAGAAAATTTAGACCCACTCACTTGTCTTAGATGTTCCAGCCACTTTCAGCTCTTAAAGATTGCTTCAGATATCAGAAGTGAATTGTGAATCTGTTTTTGCCCGTTTCCAGTTTTAAGGGGATGGTGGGGAAGAACTTGAAATAACTCCCTCATGGCTTCCTCTCTTGGACCTTACATAAAAAATGCAAAGACCCAAACCCTATTCAGACATTCAAAAGCCATTGAGTAATAAAGAACTCTTCTCTTTGACAATCACTCATAACCAAGTAAGATTGTCTTCCATAAACATGGTTTGAACAATGAGTCCATAAGTGACTGTGGAGGCCAATTCTAGATCCACATGTCCTTCCACAGTGGGGACATTGGTTTCCAGGCAGAGGTTGATCATGGTGCAGGTTTACCAAGCGTGCCTTCCTCTTAGCATGTTACTCCCTTTCGTCATGAGTTTGAGGGTCTTCAAAGCCCATGACACCTTTGGTAAAGGCTGTTCTCCAATTGGAGCACTTGCAGGCCAGTGTTTCCCAGTTGTCGGGACAGTAGGGACACATAACAAAAGAGGGGACAGGACCTTTCAGGAAGGAAGAGGAGCATATGCAGACGACTGCATGAGGCAGTTACAGAGGCAGTTGGGCTGGTGAAGAGGTCCTCACTTGTTCACCTTTCCCTCTGATGAAGCACGTAGGGATTTTTCCCTCCCAACTTACCTAAACTGTGAGAAATCTTTATCTGCCACACAGTTATGAATGTCATGACGGTCACCTTCAGGTCAAGAATTGACAAGTATGACAGCAAGTGAGAAGGAGCAGAGTCTGAAGAGCAAGTTGTGCCTCTTTGTGCTCAGTGGCCAAATATAGCTCCACAGATGAAAGGTCTGGTGCCTTAAACTGGAAATAATATGGGCCATCGAGAAAATATTCCTTTCTCAGGGCGTGGGCAAGGCGGGAGAGCCACATGAGGTTCAAAGGTGAGCTTTTTAATCACCAGTGTCTCTCCAGGCAGCAAAGCACCCAAGCTGTGCTTGATCACATAGTTCAGATTTACCATATCTGTTGTTTTGTTTTACAGCTCAGCCCTATCCATTGCTATCATGTGTTACTTTGGAACATCCTCTAGACAACCCTACTTTGCTTAAAGGCATAAAAATGTCTTTTGCTGACTCATTAAGACTTTTTATCATCATTACTATGATCTTTAAATTATTTTTTGCGTGCAGAAAATTTGGAATTAACTTATTGTAGACGAATGACCATTAAGTAAGGGGGAAATTGCCTTACTTCTGTGTGCCTTAGCAACAGTGATTTTGCTCTCCTGTTGCCATAACAACTGCAGCCTGCACATCAAGGTCACCAAACCCACTTTGCTTTCTGCCTGCAGCTACATCTGATGCTTTCCCTTTATGCCTCCTTTTATTGTAGATTTCATGAAGGATGGCTTGTTAGGAAACACACTTTTTCCACCTGGCATGTAAAGCAGACATAGGAAGACGAGGGTTTGCTGAACCATATTTAAGCACCTGATGTCTTGAGTAGCACTGATATGGTTTTAACCGGGAAACGGCCTCAGGGCGGGTGGGGAAGATCCTCAATTCAATATAATTCCTTTTAAAGTAAAGCGCAAGCAAATCACATAAATCTAAACAAACAGAGATGGAAATTGAATTTGCAATTTACAACATGAAACGTTTAGTGTAGTTTCCTCCTCCAATTAAAACCATAAAATTATTCTCTCTACTGAACATTGGAAACTGCATTATACTGGCCTAGACCAGTGGTCCATCTATGTGGTATACTGAGTGGAAGTGGCTGTTAAGGGTTTCAGACAAGGTACGTTCCTAGCCCTGCCTGGAGATGTTTGGGATGGACTCTGGGACCATCTTCTGCAGGCAAGGCAGATGTGCTATCACTGAGCTATGCTCCTTCCCCAACTAAGGGAGGAATCAGTGAGCCTTCCCTTTTATTTGGCTGTCTTGTTTCACACATTACAGAACATTTGTTACTCTCTTAGTATAAACTGTTTCCTCTCCATTCACCTCATGTATGGAGGGTATCTCATATTTGCATTCATTTTTTTAACCTACCATGGCACCACCCTGGCTTGGCAAGGTTCCATCCAATCCTTTCTCTCAGGTCGATTAGAATCTAGGCTTTTGGAGAATGCAAATTCCCACTTTGAAAAAAATATTAGGTAGGTCTTTTGGAGACCCAGTGTGGTGTAGTGGTTAAGAGCGGTAGACTCGTAATCTGGTGAACCGGGTTCACTTCCCCGCTCCTCCACATGCAGCTGCTGGGTGACCTTGGGCTAGTCACATTTCTCTGAAGTCTCTCAGCCCCACTCACCTCACAAAGTGTTTGTTGTTGCGGAGGAAGGAAAAGGAGAATGTTAGCCACTTTGAGACTCCTTAGGGTAGTGATAAAGCGGGATATCAAATCCAAACTCTTCTTCTTCTTCTTCTTTTGGCTAGTCTGAAGGATACACAGAACACCCATCAAATGTCACTTGGGTGGTGTTTGGGACAAACTGAAAACTAAGAAAATATCTACCAAAAGATAATATTTAAATTATTAAACTGGGAGCTTTTCCCCTCACCCGCCCCCGCCTTCCCATCTTTCCACAATGGTTTGCAACAGCTCATCATGGATGTCAAGGTTTCCACAGAAGGATGAGATAAGGAAAGTAGGAAATGTATAATGTAAGGGTCTGAATGCAGCCAGCAGGCTCATTTGCATACGGTTCTGTGGAGAGGGAGTTGAGAGGGTGGAATTTTCAACTTGTGTGACAGTTGAAATGACAGTTACAACAGTTTTCCCTAAACTGAGGGCTCAGGCGGTGTGTAAGGGGAGCGTTACCTGAACACCTCAGAAAAGTAAGAATGAAAACTCAGCCTTGCCTCACCACACTTCCATGCTGAAATTCAGTTTCATCCAATAAAATTGGTTCACAGGACTTTGGGGGACAAACAAAGGAAAGTACAACTCATAAATGGTTTATGATGCAGTGATGGTCACAAGCTAGAATGGCTTTAAAGCAGGGGTAGGGAAAACTGTGGTCCTGCAGATGTTGTTCGATTACAACTGCCCTAACAGTCACATGCAGCATGGCCAATGGTCAAGAGTGATGGGAATTGCTGCCTAGCATCTTGAGGACCTAACATCTTGAGGACCACAGTTTCTCCCACCCCTGCTTTAAGACAAATGTATGGAGGACTGGTCTACCAGTGTCTATTAGTTATGATGACCAAGTGTAATCATTAGTTTCTGGGATCAACTGAAAGTGATGCTCAGGATGTCAGTACCTCAGGGACTGCCTCTTCATGAACCTGACATCATCACTGTTAATTTTTAGGTGCCAAGCTAAGCTATCTTCAGTTGCTCAGGCCTTTGGTGGTTCGGTCTGCCTCAATTGTGAGGCTCCTCAACCTGGGAAGGTAGCTCATCTAGGAGAAGGAAAACCCTGATCCTGAACCTCCGCTGCCTTGTAGGATATCTTTGGGAGAAATAAAGGCTAAGGAGTAAACCCTACGGAAATCCAGAGTGGAGTCCCTAAGATGGTTGGATGTCACCTTGTACACTTGTGCCAAACATATTGCTTGGCTTTCGTTTAGACCAAATCAGCAAGGTCGAGAGGGGGGTCTTGTCATCTGGGCAGCCCAGGACCTCCTGACACACTGCCCAGGCTTGCACTCCAGGGAGGTTCACTTCAGTGCTGCTAACGCAGCCATTTGACTTCACCCCCAGAAGCGCACTCCATGCTCTCTTGAGACAGAAAGATGCCAACAACTGCGGTGCTCATCTTTTAGTGAGGTACAACAGGGCTTGTCCATATTGTGTTGATGGAGGAGCATTTCGCATTGGACGTGGTTTTAAAATTTCTGATCTTTTATTTATCTGATTTTACGATGTTAAGTCATTTTGATACATTATTTTGGATACTATTGCAACTAAGCAAATGCAATAAAACTTCCCTGTTCAATCATGGAGGTCATAGAGGTGATGCCTCATGCCTGCAAGATTTTGTGTGGCAGCTACTTGGAAGACGGTTTTCAGTGAGAGGGAACCTACTTTATGGAACACACTCCCTTCTGATATATGCATGTGCCAACAGTTGATTGTTTTTAGCGCACGTTTAAATCGCTTTTGTTCAGGCAAGCCTTTGGGAGTGGCGATGCTTCCTTTTATTCTGATTTTGTAGGTCCTTCAGTTACTTTATATTTATCTTTATGTTATACTTTGTATTTTGCATTGTGTTCCCAGTAGTGCTGAGGAGATTGTTCCATCAGCACAAGCATTTTTGCTTGTCCGACAGAACGATCTTCTGTCTTCTTCTTCCATGTGTCTTATTGACGGTTCTCCTGTCCTTCTAGAACTGATCTCGGGGGAGCATGGGGGCATGCAGAAGGAGAAGAGGGGGCAGCCCCATTGTGCTAAGGGAAATCATTGCACTGACTTCCACTTGGGCAATGACGTAGTTGCTTTTAATAAGATGCAGACCGCTTGGAAACCCTTTGCATTAGTGGTCTATAAATTGCCATCAATCGTTAAAATGTATAATAAATAAATAATTTTCATGGGAATACCAGCTGCTGCAGACAAACAGTGGGAGCTCTCTATTGACTTCATATCCTACTAGGCACTTTATGAAATCACCAGGGAAGTAGGAAGCTGGGCTTGTTCTGATACGGCAATGTTCATCTTATGTTCATACACGTAAAAGGTTTTGTCTTTGTTTGGCAGGGTGGGTGGGAATTGTTTTGAGTGAGTGACTTAGAGTTTGGTGCGAGTGCTAGAGGTCAGGGCCCACTAGTACACATCCAGTAATGTTCAAGGCCAGACTCAAAGCTTTTAGTGGCTGCGTTGCAGTTGATAGTTGCTTGAATGCTACAATAGGCTGTAAGTGTAGATGCCAATTCAGGCCAAGGCTACTAAATGTGTTTAAAGTATCAAACCCATCTCTATAAAATTCACGCAGACAACCTAGGAAACCCTAGCACAAGCACATGGCAGGAACATAATGTGGGGTCTACTTAATAATGGAAATTCCAGAGAAAGGGTTCATGTATCTTCCACATCAAATTTTAAATCTATTTCCTTGTTATTCATTGGATAGTTTATCTTTGCTTATTTGAATTAGTTTTTCTTCTGGATTTATGAACTTGCTAGAAAGGATATGTGTATATGTTGAGAACGAGTTAATAGTATTTAAATAATAATAATAATATTGTATCTTATTAGGCTTTTTAGAAGCATTTTTCAAAACAAGACTCGAGGCAACACACAGAGCATTTAAAACATGCAGAAATTTAAAAGCAAATCAACGGCCTACAACAGTTATGTAATACTAAAACCACACCACCCTATAAAAATAAGCAGAGTCATCAATAGCAACAGTAACCTACTAACAAAATGCTGATCGAAAAATTGCAGCATTCAGTTGCAATAATTTCTGAAGGACTTGGTTGAGTTCAATATGAAAAATATATGCTAGGATCGAACCAAAGTCCAACACTTTAAAAAGTCCCATTGACTTCAGTGGGGAAGTTAATTCCATGCTTCAGTCTTTACCACGGAAATCAATGGGACTGAATATGTGGTGTGTACACAACCAGCACAGTGTCAAGAAGTAGTTCAATGACCAAGTAATCAAACAAAAAATAGCTGAATGGCTAGTTAAACACCTTTTCATATAGTTAGATGGTAATTAGAATTGATTTATGAACAATAGTTCAAACTGCCTAGCCAAACTACTTTTGGTGATGATTGACTACTACAGTTTAATTACTCAGAACAGCAATTACTTTCATTCAGGTGGAAGGGAGCTAACATTTAAATTATTCATAATTTATTATCATACTGAAAACTGTGGGTGAAATCCAGTGTTAGTCATGCTCAGAGAAGATCCAATGAAATCAAGTGACTTAAGTGAGGTCTGCTCTGAGTATAATAATTACCAGATATCACCTTGTATAAGAAGAATACAGGCAAATTTGCGGGTACCAGCAAAGAGTCTTCCATAGAAGCACAGAACTGTAGTGTTGGAAGGAACTCCAGGGGGCCATCTAGTCCAGCCCCCTCCAATGCAGGAATCTCAACTAGATCACACACGACAGATGACCATCTAACCACTGCTAAAATGCCTCTGATGATGGAGATCCACTGCCTTCCAGGGGAGTCTGTTGAACAGTTCTTATTGCGCACCAAGGCACCCGAGCCACAAAGTTCCCAGGAGAACAATAAATCACACTGACACTGAGTATTTTGGTTTATGGGTTCAAATAGGCCACAACTTTATTGGTTACAGATGTGAGCGGTTTGGCTTAGGCACTGGGGTGAAGTCAGGCTATATCTTGACTCCTGCCCGTCTGCAGGGAGTCCACTTAAGGGTAAACTGCCAATAGGGCCACCTTATGACTTACATAAAATAGGGGCACCCCAAGGGGGGGTCCCTGTAGGGGCTGTGACATGGCCCTAGCCCACGTTCAGGCTTCAGACAGGATTCACACCCCGGATCCCTTTAACAGGATACCCTTAGTGAGGAGGGGCAGGCGAAGGCCTCCACTGTTGAACAGCTCTTACCATCGGAAAGTTCTCGCTGGTGTTTAATTGAAATCTCCTATCTGTATCTACTAAGAAATAAGTCCCATCAATACTGGCCCAGTTGTGCCCAGTTTCCTCCAAGGAAGGGATGAGAAATCTCCTAATTTAGCATAGTGGGGAGTACATTTTCTTCATGCTTATCTTCACAGGGTTACTCTCATTCCCATATCCCGAGATATCATATTGAAGATTGGCCCATTGACTGATTGCCTGCCCTGCTCCGTTTGACAATCAGATAATGTTTCCCTTCCTTTCAGGCTCTAAAAAACAAGTCTTTTTCGTGACATATAAGAACATGATTTGGGTAATAAGAAAGAGCCTTCAAAAGCTTTTTGCACATTCCACTTCAGGGCTTCTTTTATTCTGTAACAAGTTTCCATTCTTCAGACACCACATTACCAGCCTCACTTAAACAATCCCATTCTGCATTAACAATTACCAGGCTCTTTGCCTTCGTTAAGAGGAACAGCTAAAAATGAAGGGCAACTTTCCTGGCTACCTCCACATGCTCGGTTCCTCAGTGGCTCATTTTGTTACATGGAGGGGCCTCCTGTCTCTGCAGGTACGGTGATTCATAGCTGCTCCAAAAATCTACTCTGAATGGTCTCCATGACACTGCTCATTCTTATCTGCCCCGTCTTGCTGCCCTATGGACTTCTTCTAACTTGACAACAAAATGACAAGTGAAACACCATCATTTGAATTTTCACTCCATTTATCAAAGCCCTATTCAGGCATTTGTTTCTGTCCCATGGTGACAGGCCAGCTAGCACAATCCCCTCAGCAAAAGACCAGCAATGTCCACCAGCTGATGCAGGATTGACACAATCTGAAAGGAGCTACCTCAACATATGTATAGTTTCATCCATGGGATGGATAGGAATCCTGGCTAAGCAGAATGAGGCAATCAGATGCCAGCTAGGAGTGTGGTCAGTGCAAGTGTGTTGGCAGGAATCTTACATACAATATGTTAGCATTCTGTGCTTTTGCAACAACTGTTGGATGTGTTGGGATACAACTCAGCTTGCGCTGTAGGCTGACATATCTGCATGGGAAGAGTAGATACAGAAGAACCTCCAAACGTCCTAGACTATCCCACTTGTGCTGACCTCTTGCTCTTCCTTCAGTGTTAGACTGATACTCTCAGGGTTGCTAGCTTCTTTTCTACATCCTGCTTCTTCTTCCTTACCTTGGGAGAGGAAGCCTCTTTGTGTGTTTCTCCTGCTGAGATGAAAGAGCAAGTGTGGCTCTTTGCATCTTAGTTACATAGAACTGGGATCTTATCAAGTATGTGCTTTCTGCAATAAATAAATATGTCTTTTTTCTTTACTAATCTCATTCTGATGGTAAAGTGCTCCTCCAACAGGGATTGGGTGCTCTGTTCTGTTCAAGTTCTGAAAGCACCAACAATAACCTCACACACAAAAAGCAGCAGTCTTAAATTCATTATTTCTATCTTTCAAAGCATATTTCTATACTTTCTCAGAAATGGGGGTTGAGGAAAGATAGACAATGCCTTGAGGAAGAAGAGAGGCTGAATAGTGTTTCCAGGGCACAAGGGGTGAAACTCTTCTCAACAATTAGCCAAACTAGAATGCATCTAATTTGCACAAGCTATTTAGAGTACAGATCTCAGCCTTACTTGGCATGGAAAAGGAAATGTGTGTTTGTGTGTGTACCGAACCCACAGAGGTGGGCATATATCATTTTGCACAGAAGTTAAAGAAAATGCATTTTCTGGCTCAGTTTTGCAGGTGGAAAAAAGAATGCACAATTTTCCACAGCCTGATCTTATGTGGTGCTATCGCTCCAAAGAGGTATATCCTGGTAGCATCTCCAGGGCAGCTTGCAGCATCTGTAAGCTTTTGTTTAGACAAGTCTTTATAAACATTCTTCACATAACAATGAAAACGTAAAAGAGGCCCAAATGAATGTGTTGCTGTGACTGGTTTGTGGAACAACCTTGCTAATGTGGCAGCTCATATAAAATATTTATAACCCACTGAGTACCATCTATTACAGCATGCAGCAGGAGAAGGGGGGGGAAAGAGAACAGCAACATCAGCCTAGCATCTGCACACTCACTGGTGTCTGGAGAGAGGGGGATATTTTTAAATCAAGCAGGGATCTAACGTATGCGACTGTCGGGTGAATTTCTTCCAGGTGGATGCCAGAGGAAGGGTGTGCAGGCAGGCATGGTGCAAACAAGAGAAGTCTCTCTCTCAAAAAAGTGAGAGACAACAACACCAACGAAGACAATCCATGCATTGTTGGACTACAACACCAATCATCCCTGACTGTTGGCCATCCTGGCTGCGGCTGGTGGGAACTGTAGTCCTCCAGGAGGATGAGCAATACTTTGGCCACCTCATGAGAAGAGAAGACTCCCTGGAAAAGACCCTGATGTTGGGAAAGATGGAGGGCACAAGGAGAAGGGGACGACAGAGGACGAGATGGTTGGACAGTGTTCTCGAAGCAACCAGCATGAGTTTGACCAAACTGCGGGAGGCAGTGGAAGACAGGAGTGCCTGGCGTGCTCTGGTCCATGGGGTCACGAAGAGTCGGACACGACTAAATGACTAAACAACCACAGGAGGATGAGCATCAAGCTGTGATGAGATACAGGAGGCAGGAGGAGGAAGATACATATCAGAGGAGGCAGCGATAAAATGCGTATTAGTCCTTGAAACATGAAGCTATGGCTGAGAAATAGGTAAACAGGATAAATTTCAGTTGACTTATGAGTACACAAGCCATAGGCCAGGGCATAATTCAACCCGCAACGCACATTCTCTGTAATAAAACTACCCGATATTTCAAGCTGCCAGCACACAATACACACAGTCTTCAAAGGAGCACATAATCAAGAGTCAATCATATTCTTAAATAATCATAAAACAGGCAGCAACGATCAGATATCCAGCAAGCGAGGTCCGTACACAGAAGCAGCCTTCGTCACACAGAGCCACTGTGGGGGCTAGCGATGCTCATCTTCGCCCCATTCAACTGACTGAAGGATAAGGGGGTCAACAGACAATGTAAGTTGCACAAAGGGATTCAAACCAAGGGAGGTGTGATGCTTCAGCCGGTACAAAAGGTCAAAGCAGTAGAACCAGTATTCAGAATTGAGTGGAACCAGTGAAAGCAAGCCAACTCATAGGGAGATTAAGTGAGAGGAATTGGGGATAGCACAATGTATTAACCGAGGCTCCCTAAACCCTTTCATAAGATCTGTGTATGTAATGAATTGGGTTGGGCTTCTAATTGTCCCCTGAAAGGAGACAATGCCACCCCAAAGGGATATTGTATCCCCTAACTTTAAAGCTCATTTCAGGTAATATAATAGTGAGGCAATGGGAAGTTTATCCCTGTCCTTGTTTATGATATTTCTGCACCTCCACAGAAGTTCATATAATAATAATAATAATAATAATAATAATAATAATAATAATAATAAAAAATTTTATTTATATCCCGTCCACCCCAACCAAAGCCGGGCTCAGAGCAGTTAACAACAGTAAAATAATACAGCATTCTAAAATCAATTCATTATAAAATCAGTTCAAATCAAATTGATGGCAACCATTGGGCTAGAGTTCTGTGAGGATTACCAAAGGGGGGGGGGTCAGGCTGTGCCTTGGCCAAAGGTCTGGTGGAACAGCTCTGTCTTGCAGGCCCTGCAGAAAGGTGTCAAGTCCCACAGGACCCTAGTCTCTTGTGACAGAGCGTTCCACAGCCAAAAAAGCCCTGGCTCTGGTTGAGGCCAGCCTAACCACTCTGTGGCCCGGGACCTCCAACATGTTTTTGTTTGAACACTGTAAGGTCCTCCGTGGGACATACCAGGAGAGGCTGTCCCGTAGGTACGAGGGTCCTAGGCCGTATAGGGCTTTAAAGGTTAAAACCAGCAATCTATAGCAAGAGATTTCTAAAATTCTGAATACAATGCAGCAGCAGTTTTAGAAAAAAGAAAAAATACCTAAAAATAAAGATGAGCCTTATCTGGAAAGGACCGAAACATTAATTGCAATTATTTCGAGAAATACGGTTGTTTCCACAGTGATACTCACAGCTAATGAGGTGGAGATAAATTAAGCCCCGGCCTGACAGATCTTTTACTGGGGGAGGAACATCTGGCATTCAAGAGCTACACCAATCAGGTCTCAGATTAATCTCTGCAAAGCAGCACGTTTCTCCCTTGCTCACTCTCTCGCTCTCCAGTCATGACTGCTGGTTCAGAAAATAGGTTGTTGAGTGAGCCACTGCAGAAATCTTCCTGTCATGAAGAACTCATTAGGTCAGCAATAAAGTGATTTATCAAAGTTTTGGATAGCAGCCACCGGCTTTGCCTGTACAACAGATTCAATTGTGATGCTTAAAAGCAAAAGCTTTACAAATTGCCATTATAATCTCATAAGTATGCCTCCTCCATAGACAGGTTGCTCCTGGCCACTGAAGTGGACCAAGCAATACAATCCTTCTTGACCTCTATTATGCATTGTCACCCATCCAGATGTGATCCATCAAGCTAAGTATTCATATTTCAAATTCTGATGAAAAGGAGATTGTGCTGGGGGAGTTCCTACGAGGCAAGAGATACTGAATAGCATATTATTACCTTCTCTCGAATGAACAGCATTGCTATTTTTTTTGTTTTGTCAAAGGCCTGTAAAGTATTGAGGAAAGGAACAGAGAAAGCATATAGGGGAAAGCTCAACCACAAGCAAATATTCATTTCATACACACAGAGAGGCTTGTACACAGAGAATATTTGATTTATCCTTTGCTACAGAAACACTGCATACAGCTCTGATGTCCCATATTCTCCCAAGCTGGCAAGAGTTCTGTGTACCTTTAACACATATACATGCATGCATACAAAAAACAAATTACAAAGTGAAGCACATAGCCCATCCTAGGGACTTGCACATGCAACAGTTCTTAGGATTGGCAAAGGTGAAGTGCTCCTTTCCTTGGAAGGATGGGTGTTTGATTGACGCTTTCATGTCCAACATCTCAGGCAGATGCACAGGATTATTTGTTTCCAAAATGTCAGATCCCCACGGGTCCCAAACCTTGAAATCCAGAAGCCCTGCATTTGGTTGGTAGCAATCTGCCATAAAAGGGAGCTACTGATGCCTTATGCCTCTTAAGTTCTCCTCTTGTGCACCTGCAAGGCATCTAGCCAGAAGAAAATACTGCCACCTGCTACGTGATGTGGCCCAGGCTGATTGAGCTGTTTCCTCATGACTAGTGGGTTTTCAGGTTTCTACGGAAACTTGCTTTGCTCTTAAATCTGAACAATTCTTACTTCTTTGTTTAAAGGCTTCTTTAGTTAAAAGCACTCTGTGTGCAACTGCCATCTATGCCAATTTACTTCCCCCACCTTTTTGGCTGCCTGCTACAGTTCCACACTGCTGTAGGTTCTGTTTCTTCATTACACCTTGATAGACACCTCTTGGATCTGAACCTTTAGTCTGATAGGACCAGGGCATTAAGAACTTGCAGGTGCACCGACCTTGCACCTTGCATCAGTGGAGAAGGTAAAAGGTAAAGGACCCCTGATCATTAGGTCCAGTCGTGGCCCACTGTGGGGTTGCGGTGCTCATCTCGCTTTGTTGGCCGAGGGAGCTTCTGGGTCATGTGGCCAGCATGACTAAGCCGCTTCTGGCGAACCAGAGCAGTGCATGGAAACGCCATTTACCTTCCCACCAGAGTGGTACCTATTTATCTACTTGCACTTTGACGTGCTTTCGAACTGCTAGGTTGGCAGGAGCAGGGACCGAGCAACGGGAGCTCACCCCGTCGTGGGGATTTGAACCGTCAACCTTCTGATCAACAAGTCCTAGGCTCTGTGGTTTAACCCACAGCACCAGCCACGTCCCAAGCGGGTGGCGCGTCTCCATTTCATCAATGGAGAAAGTGGAGAGCATTTCCCAAAGCCAGCCAATGAACTTCCCAAGAGTTCCATAGTAGGCACAACCTGGATGACCTTGAAGGACTTTGCCCATGGTCCACCTCACACAGCAGAGTGCCGCTCATGCTTGCCTTTCCTCTGACCCCCAGGTGAGAAGACAGGAGGGTGGAATGAAAGGTCAGAGATGAGCCTCCAAACACATAAATGCTCAAGAGAACCTGAAATTAGTTAGAAACCATCTCACCCATCCCAATTGTTTAATGTCAAAGGCTTCAGAGGCATAGATTCAATCAACAATGAAGAGGAAGTAAATGAATTAGAAGTCACACCTGGCCTGCCATTTTTCTTCCTGGGGTGAGACATATCATAAAACATTTACAGTTTCTTTGGTGCTAGCAATCAATGTAAAGTGCCATTTGTATACAGCTCACATCTTCCCAAACTAGGGGAAGCCCTGAAAAACCTTCCTAATGTCAAGCAGTAATTGCATTTTTATAACATTAATCACCTTTTATCATTACTTTTCAATTTGTTGAGTCAAATGCCACATTTGCTAGCATTAGGCTTCTGTACTGCCTCTGCATTAATTACACAGACAGATTGAATTTGTTACCATGTTGTTAAGACCCAGCACATAAATAAAAATAAGTGGACTTCCTTTCTCAAGGTTCTAATAATAGGTTAGGCCAAGACTCCGATTAGTACTTGTCACATCATCCAAAGAGTATGATGAAAGCTTCTGGGGCAATGGGGGGAAATGGACTGTGAATTCAGAAATTATCCCTGCCACCTGAGGCAGTTCCTGGTGCACTTGAAAGACAAGGGTGGGGCAGTCATTACCATAGCAGGGCATCTTGCTGCTTTAGCTCTTTGGTTCCAGGCTTCTGGGGTGAAGAGCTTCACTGGTGACTTCTGTGTTAAGAAGATGTTAGAAGGTTGGGACAAGGCGTTCCTGCCTGTCCCTGATGTATGCAGATCTATCACACCCGATGTCTTAATGCTGCTCCTGCCTCAATTCTAGTTCCTTTGTTCTCCTTTATACAAGTCACAGTTGTTTTCTGCTGTTGCTTTGGTAGCATTTTATGGGCCATTCTGGCCCAGGCATGTTGCTGGATGCTGTCAGTCATGCTGTGTGGACACTCCATCTTGTTCTGGGTATACAGAACAGCTGCTTCACTGGCCATTGGGATACAGGGATACCTTTTGGCCCAGGCTACTTGTCAGTGGGTGACAAGGCAGTGGTTGCATTGGGAGGGACTGTTGCCCACCTTTCATTGCCTGGAGGCAACCTTGCCCCCCAATTTCGTCATCGACTTGGGTGAGACTGATTTCATCCAAAAGACCGGAATCAAGATCCTTGCCAGCATGTTGAATCCGGACACAGGGTCCAGGTACGTTATTGGTCTCATTGGTGCTCTTGGAGTGACATGTATGGAAAGTGGTTGACCACCCCACCAGGGTGGATAGGGGCTACCCCCCTCCGCCCCCCAAAAAAGCCTGGTTAAAGGCTTTATTTTGTCTTACAGGGAGCATACATTCCACACGGGACAATCCATTCCGAGCTTCCCCACTTTTACTGGGCTCGTGGGTGTCTACTTCTCTCTTATGGGTTGCAGCTTCTTCTTAGAGAGCTCTTTTTGAGCTATTGTTTGTTTTGGGAAGGGGAAAAACACACGCATACAAAACAAGAATTTGCATTGTTATACAATCACTCATTGAATTTCTAAATAAAAGACTTCTAATTCTTCCCCCCCCCCACCTTTCGTTTGTTGTCTTAATCTTTTCTTTTTTATCTTTATGTATGTACAGTGGTACCTCGGGTTAAGAACTTAATTCGTTCTGCAGGTCCGTTCTTAACCTGAAACTGTTCTTACCACTTTAGCTAATGCGGCCTCGCGCAGCTGCCGCAGGATTTCTGTTCTCATCCTGAAGCACAGTTCTTAACCCGAGGTACTATTTCAGGGTTAGCAGAGTCTGTAACCTGAAGCGTCTGTAACCTGAAGCGTCTGTAACCCGAGGTACCACTGTATGTATATGTGTTTGTATTTTAATTCAATAAAGATGTTTTGGGAAGGAGGTGAACTAGCTGGAACTGTTTGCCTCCTGTGGCTGTTAGTCCAAGTGGGAAAAACAAGTTAAGAGCTGGCGGGATGGTCACCTGAGGCAGGGGCGGGGTTCCTGGGTGTGCATTTAAACTTGGCATGCACACTCACCCAATGGGGCCACAGTGTGCTTGTCAAGTTCTTATGCCCAAGGTGCTCAGAGCAAGTAGGAGGGATTCATTCCTATCCTTTTTTCTGAGGCCACTGGCAATGCCAATAAACATGCCCAGGAGTATGGAGGGACTTTGGCCACCTCATAAGAAGAGAAGACTTCCTGGAAAAGACCCTGATGTTGGGAAATATGGAGGGCACAAGGAGAAGGGGATGACAGAGGATGAGATGGTTGGATAGTGTTCTCGAAGCTACAAACATGAGTTTGACCAAGCTGCGGGAGGCAGTGGAAGACAGGAGTGGCTGGCATGCTCTGGTCCATGGGGTCACGAAGAGTCGGACACGACTAAACGACTAAACGACTAAACAACAACATGGAGGGACTTTATCCCTCCAGTAATAGAGAGTCTCCCTGCCCAGACTATGTTTTGATCTGGTTAATCAGGTTACATGTTTTGTAGATCCTCTCAGCCGATATATTTTTAACAAACTATTCTCCAAAGTTGGTGTCCTAATCTTCTTTAAGAGTGTGATGGCAATATAAGCATACAATAGAGTTACAGCTATGTGAGAACACGTCAGGGAATTTGTAATAATACGAAGAGATAGAACTCTTCATGATCCCAATATTTTCAACTAATTTATAGCATTCTCAGTCTTCTAAAAAAAAATAACATTATATAATTGTCTTATATTAAGTATGAAATGTCTGACAAAGGTTTACTAGGAAGGTTTATTATCTGGAATTCATCAGAGATTGCTAAAAAGCACATGGGTCGTAATTTTGAAATAAGATGGGAAAGTGTCTTGGGAACTCAATTATCTGAAGAAAAATGAGAAAATAACCGCTTCAGCTGTGTTTATGTGTGTAAATGTTTAAAGTTTATATTTCAGAGGCATTTCACACCTGAAAGGATAATAAAAGTTAGGACCAAAAAGAAAAGAAAATTGTAGGATATATGGCACTGATAAAGCTGATTTCGTGCATATTTTCCGGGATTATCTCAAACTCAAAGTTTATGCGAAAGATATTTTAGTACTATGGGCTGAGCCACTGATTGCTTCACTCACTAACCCTCTTGCTATTCCCTGACATTAATGCCCTGGAGCTCCACACAAAACTCTGCTGTTGTTTAAAACATATTTTCCCCCCTTTCAATGTCCTTTCCTTTCTCGCTGTACTCAAACCTCTGCTTCTTCCATTTGTCATATGCCACATGTGAGAAAAATAAAGGATGTGGGTCCCTCAAACATTCTCTAGTACTTTACTCAAACTTCTGCTGTGGTTTAAACCTACAAACCTACAATTTTCCTCTCAGTTTCCTTCATCCCTGCTTCACTCAAACTTCTGTCATCGTTTTAAACCACCACTTTTCCCCTCTCAGTGTCGCCCTCCCCTTACCTTCTCACACCCATGGCATGACCAATGCTCTCATGCAACCTGCCTACTCTTGTACTCCCCTCCACTACCCTGACTTTGTGTAATTCTAGGATTGTTATGGGGCTGCGGGTGGCACTGTGGGTTAAACCACAGAGCCTAGGACTTGCAGATCAGAAGGTCAGAGGTTCGAATCCCCACGACGGAGTGAGCTCCCGTTGCTCGGTCCCAGCTCCTGCCAACCTAGCAGTTCGAAAGCACGTCAAAGTGCAAGTAGATAAATAGGTACCACTCTGGCGGGAAGGTAAACGGCGTTTCCATGTGCTGCTCTGGTTCACCAGAAGTGGCTTAGTCATGCTGGCCACATGACCCGGAAGCTGTACACCGGTTCCCTCGGCCAGTAAAATGAGATGAGCGCCACAACCCCAGAGTCGGTCACGACTGGACCTAATGGTCAGGGGTCCCTTTACCTTTAGGATTGTTATGAGGTACTACAAATTCTTAAATGGGAGCTGCACAGTGACAGCCTTACATTTTAATGTACATTGAAATAAATTAGGTGCTGTTGTTGTTTTTAAAAAAACACCATGGAAAATTCCAGATACAGTGGTACCTCCAATTGCGAATGGGATCCATTCCGGAGGTCCGGCCGGATCATAGGTTTTCACAACCGGGGATCACTGTTATACGCATGTGCACGGTGGTAGACCGCTTCGGAGCATACGTGTGTGGCAAAACCCGATCAAATACTTCCAGGTTTGCCACTTTCGCAACCTGAAGTTTACGTAACCCAAAGGCTGCGTAACCCGAGGTGCTATTGTATGCCACAAAGGGGGGGGGATCTAATTATATGAAATCCTTCATAGATCAAAGTAGCAGCTTCCATTTTCAGGTGGCTTAGTCCAATCCCGTATCTAATACAAGGTTCGCCAATGTGATGACCTCCAGATGTTGTCATGGTCAATAGTCATGGATGATGGGACTTGTAGTCCCAGAAACATCTGGAGAACACCACATTGACTAAAAAGAGAGAGAACCCGCTGTCTTTGAAAGGTTCGCTTGAGCTAAGTTTTCAGTCCCAAAGATGTTTGAAATAGCTCAGTTTGTGCATTAGCATAACATTCCTGGTTTTTTTCTCTTCCATATTTCTAATGTTGGCAACTGATCCTGTTTATAGTATTTAGCCATCTGTATTCTCCCCACAACTGGCAGTGTTATTATCAAACATCTATCCTCAGTTTCAACATAGCAATTCACATATCCTAATAATATAGTTATGGGGTCACTAAAAGGATACCCATGGACACAACAGCACCCTCAGTCACTCTCCCTTGCACCTCCCAATTCTTAATTTTTTTTAAAATTGATTTTTTGTTTGGAGGGGGTGTTGCCCAGTTTTATTTTTGTTTGTATCTTGTTTATTTTGGGGTGCATACAGGAGTTTGGGCTGGGGGGTTCTAAGCATCACCATTTTTCCCTCTGTGAAATGGGTGTTTTTTTGGTACCTGCAACAGTTCCTTAGCTTTCCAAATGTGGCCCTGGGCCCAGAAAGGCTAGGGATACCTGCTACGGTCAAGGACATTATAGAAATTTCATATTTTGCAATATTCTCATGCAAAACAAAATATTCTGCTATTTTTGTGCCATCTTACACTCCGGCCAAAAATGTTCCATGTTTTAGAATTACTGTGTTAACTTGGCTCCAATGCGTTTTAAAATTATAATAAGATTATTTATTTAAGGGAGCCAACTGGGCTCTGTTCTAGGCTTGCTCCCTATGCAGAGAAGCACAGATGACATTCATGACTAGGGCAGCAAAAAACCAAAGCTTTAGACTCTAAAGCTCAGAGTGTCGTTTTTATAGTAGTTTTCAAATGCTCCAGATTCTCCCTGTGATTTTCTCTCTCTGTCTCTCCCTCTGCAGCTGCAACATATTTGCAAGGCGTTTTATCCCATATATTACCAAATAGTGTATGAGAGACGGAGCTGTTCAGAACGTGACATGCGGGGGAAGCAAAGGGTGCTGGGCAGTGATATAAAGGGCATCATTGTTACAGGGCTCCAAAACGTAACCAAGTATATTCTGTAAGCTACAGTCCTCCCCTGGACGTCGCAGTCAGGAGCTTCATACATAATTAACATCACCGAAAGGACAGGGCTGGTTTGCGTTTGCAAACCACACATGGATTTCAGCACCGAATAACGTTTCCAGAAAGTGATGCAAAACACAGCACCGCACGAAGCACAAAATAGGGCAAGCAAGGAATTCGGCAGCAGCTGAGGACAAATTATGCAGGCGGCTGGGTACTCAGCCAAAGGGGCGAGGAAGCGTTATCGACCGAGTATGTAGAGTTTCTGGCCAACATGGGAATCAAAGTGGTGACAGGGAGCTGAGAAAGGAAGAGGTAATTTGGCACTATTTTCCGCCTCTTCCTTCCCTCCATTTCTTGTGGAGAGAAACCAGCCACCCCAGTAGGAAAGAACGCTGCAAAACATTGACAGGACTGGCAGTTCCCTGGGAAAACTGGGTTTGAACAGGACACGTAAATATTGGTTTGCCCATGGGAAAATAGAAACCTATGGCAGATACAGTTTTGTGCAATTAGGCTGATGGGAATCATAGTCTATACAATGGTACCTCGGGTTACATACGCTTCAGGTTACATACACTTCAGGTTACAGACTCCGCTAACCCAGAAATAGTGCTTCAGGTTAAAAACTTTGCTTCAGGATGAGAACAGAAATCGTGCTCCGGCAGTGCAGTGGCAGCGGGAGGCCCCATTAGCTAAAGTGGTGCTTCAGGTAAAGAACAGTTTCAGGTTAAAAACGGACCTCCAGAACGAATTAAGTACTTAACCCGAGGTACCACTGTATTGCTGTCTGGAAAGTTTGAAGGGCCCCAGCTTAGGGAAAGCTGACCTGCCCCCTTATTTGACCCAATGTTTCTCTCAAAAAATATGAGGTAGGGCAACAACAAACACTATATTTCCCATTTCCAGCAGAAAAGCAAACAAAACCCAAAGACCTGTAATATATGAAAAAGCAGTATTGCTTTACATTCCTATCGGAACCGCCATTTCCATGTGTATTTCCCACTTAGCACATATAGCCACTTCAGCTCATGAGAAAATCCTTTCCTTTTTTATTTAAGCAGTCGGGCAAAGCATGCTTCATATCTGTCTTTGGCCCAACATCCTTCCGTGACATGGAATGACAGCCGTTGCTCTTGCATCTGACAATGGAATCAAGCAAATGCCAGCCTGTCATAGTTCAATTCACAGTGGACAGATGGTTTATATATGAATAAAATGAAACCCCAATGAGGGCTGAGCAGACTGTCAAAAGTCCACATGGAGAAGGACGGCTAAAGAGTTTGACATGAACTTGAGGAACCTATCATTAAGTCATGCTTCTACCATGGACTCATTTAACCCCAATCCAGCAAGGGATTTGCATTTGCAAAAACAGGTGATTTGACTGTACCTGCAGACTGTACTGCAGTGGTCACCAAGGCTCCCCTGATCTAACTGGAGGTTTGTTTTTCATTTGGATAGGGATATCCATCCTATCCACACCCGCTAGCAGATGTGCATGGCTCGAGTTATCGTGTGGCCTCGGGCAAGCCACATTTCCTCAGGTCACCATCTGTGACATTGACAGCTACTGCCCTGGCAAGGCTGTTGGGAAGAAGAAGACTCTGCAAGCATTTTTCAAATCAAAATGCTTCACTTAAGAAATAAAGCAGTCAACTAATAGCCTGGCTACATATTCCAGTGTGCAATGCTGGGAGCAGAGTGGGGGACCACTTTCACCCCAAAACAAAGTGGGATTGTCGTCAAAATCGAGACCCATCTGACCAAGAGCTGGTTTGTATAAAACAAGGAGGTGGTGTTGGTGCATCTTTGAAATCCTTTCATTTGTCAGTGGTGACACTGACGCATTGAATTGTGCCTCAGGGTCTTCGCTTGCTCCGCATGGTGTTTGCTACCATGTGGGAAGCTAGGCCTCCACAACAACTGAGGGCCAAATCAATATATGGTTTCCATAGAGGCTGCTGAAATTTGCTTTGATGAGACATCAAAGTGATGTTGAAAGTCATTTTTTAATATCATCCAGTCTAATCAGATAGAGACTCTTCATGCTAGGACGACACCATCCTAGCAAGATTCTCCATGCTGATACCTATTAGGTTTAACCTTTCAGACATTTCAGTCATGGAGTTACTTCATGGGATTCCTCTCCCACTCCAAGCCTCCAGGAAAGGTTGAAAGGAAATAGTGTCCCTATTTTAGCTAGAACAACAACAACAACCTTGCACTCTCTCCTGCTGCTCTGCAACTTGGACTGCATAACACCTTTCTTGGCAGTCCCACCTACCTTGGGTTGTGAATGAAAGGAGCAAAACAATTTGTTTTTGATCCTAGACAGACAGACAGACTTGAGAAAGCAGCTTTGCTTGCTCAGATGGTGATAAACACTGGGCTATTGTATTGGTTTTATGGCCAGCGCTGTCTTTGATGCAGAGTAACTTGGAGACAATGTACTGAAAGGGATATTTTCTTTCATCTTTTAACATCCAATGGCAATCCCAAGAAGTTAATTGCAATGGGAAAATGTCATGCAAAGGTAAAATGAAATAATGCTTCCTGATCCTGAGTAATTTATTTGACCTGCTCAGTTGCCTGCTGTCTCCTTGCAGGTTGTTGCTCCTATGGTAATATGATCTTCAAGATTGTGGGCTTCACCACTCTAGGGAGCAAGATGTTAGACTAGATAAACCTTTGCTTTTCCAATCTGAGCTGGAAAGAGTGTGGTAATCTCTCGGGCTGGTACCACTACAGAGATTTCATCTATTTGTCCTTTCAGTGACCAAACTGCTGGTGCAAGGGAAAATATAGAAAGGAGAATTCCTGGATGCCAAGATCCAGTATAGGCTGTTAGACCTTTAAAATATGCTCTTCTGAGTGCCAAAAACTTCCCTCTAGCATAGAAAAAGACCATGCATTTGGTAGTTTAAAAATGGTTTACTTACCAACTCTCCAATGGTCAGATTCATGTGCTTTTCCATACAGCATTCATAAAAAGTTGCACAGGAAGTAACGCTTAGTTTAGTTCCAAAGTGGAGAAAATTCCTAAATTACGGGTATAGAAACTCAAGAGTGGCTTGTGAGAGCCATGCAGCTAAGTTGAAGGAATCAGCTTAGCCTCTTCACATGCTGAGTTCATCAGGGAGACTGGAGGAACAAAGGCTTGATAAACCTAGTTCCTGCCAAGGTGAGCTAAGCGTGGCAGGACAGCTTACTCTGTGGTCTTAACCCCTTCATGCATTAATTTAGTCTTAAGCCAGATCTGCACCCTACATTAAAAGCACTGTTGTACTACTATAAGAGTCTTGGCTTCCACCGAAGTATCCTGAAAACTGTAGTTTGATAAGGGTGCTGAGAGTCGTTAGGAGACCCCTATCCCCCTCCCAGAGCTACAATTCTCAGAGTGGTTTAACAATCAATCCCATCCCACACACCTAGGTGACCTGCATCTTCCTGGTATTCAGTCACCAGGTCTGAGGTTCCCTACTGATGATGTAGCTGAACACACACACACACACACACACCAATTCACGCTGCAAAAGCATACAAATTCTTTTAATTTAGTATCCGCTTTCCAAATATAAATTAACAGCTGTATTCACAGTATGTCATCCAACTAATTCAGCTACTTGAAGAAGCCTGTTAGATCTCTCGGTGCACCGAGCAGCCTCTTCCTCTGATCCATTTTTCCTTTTCTTCTCCTTTTTAAATTTAGGGTGAAACAAGATTGTTCCAAGAGTCCAGCACAGCAGGTAAACTTTATGTTGCCTGTATGCTTCCCTGCAGCCAAGCGCATTTGCACATCAACAGTATTGCTTTGCAGCAGGGCTACCCAGTGACATTATCTTCAAAAGTACTTCAAGGCCAGTGGAACGCTGCGGGGAGCTCTGCTTTTTTTAAAAAAAGCGAGAGCCAGGAATAAAGGAAACCTCACAAAACTTATTTATGAATTTCCTTGGCAATGTTGATTCTTTTACCAGCCCTAGCAATAGTGATTAGGGTGGGAGTTAGCAGAGATTCAGGACTGCACCAACTCAATTTGCCTGGTCACCTTGCTGCGCATCAGAACATTTCAGCATCCTTGGTGTGCTTTGGGAAATGTTTGACCGCTGCGGAGGGCACTGAAATCTAAGGCTATGATCTGGTTTCTGTCCCTTCTCCTTGCACACTGTATTTTTCAGCTGCAGGTTTTCAGCTGTCAAAAAATCTGACATCCCAGTTTTCAGGGCTCCACTGTGAGAGCGGTCTAGGGTGAGCCAGGAGCTGGGAACCAGGGGCTGTGGGGCAGAGCAGTATTCAGGACCCAAGAGTAAGTCAGAACCCAAGGAGAAAGCAGAAGGGAGGCAGGAGTTGGAACCAAAAGGACGAAGGAGACAGGAGAAGCAGCAAGTCCGAATTCAGGACTGGAGAACAACCAAGGACATAGAAACATGGCGGAGCTCAGGCACTGCCCATACTCCTTTCTGTCTAGTAGGCTCCAAAGGTCAGCCGGGAAGGATGGAGGCAGTCCAGGGCCTGAAGTACTTCACCACAAAGCAGCCAGCTGTATTCCATGGGGCAGCTGCACACAGATCCCAGCAGCTCCTATAGTACCACATTGGCCTGAATATAAGCCGCATTCCCCCCCCCCAAAAAAATCCGACCATAAAAAGTTAAAGTGCGGCTTATATTTGTGACCTTACAAAAATTACCCAGTATGCAGCCAGGAGCATGGGGCAAACAGTGCCCGCCTCACGCGTAGTCGCCCATCCTCTCCCCCAAGGCCGGGGAGGGTAGAAAGCGAGGAAGGGAGTGGCTTATATTCGGATATTGTCTTTTTCTCTCCCCCCCCCCTTGACTTTTAAATGTGCGGCTTATATTTGGGTGAGGCTTATATTCGGGCCAATATTGTTGCAAAGGTGGCACACCAACCCCCAAATTCCAGGGAGTTCCAGGCACTCACCCAGGTCATGTTTCCATTGTTAATCAAGATGGGGCAGAGACTTTAGTGGCTTCATGTGCATATGTACAACTTAAGTGTAAGTGGAGGGAGTTGCAGATCTTGCAGCGTTGTCATCTCAAAAGTGACAATTCCCTGCTTCCCTCATGGAATCAGCCAGCTTGCGTCCAGAACAGCTAGCCATGCTCCCTAGTCTCTGGGTCACAGTCTCTCCAGCCAGCAAATAAGGTGGTTCTGGCCCTCCAGCCACTGCATGGAGTTCTAACCTGTCCAGCAGCTCACCTTTGTTCTCCCTTCTTCTTCTCAGCAACTCCTTCCCATCGTCTTGGCAACCTCTGTTTTGCCCAGACTCACACACCTTCTTTGATGTTTGGATGCCTGGCCGTTGTTTCATAATGGCCTACGTTCAACCAGCATGGCCAGGCTAGTTTGCCTAGTCTACTGCTGCAGCTTGTATTTTCTCTTCAAAATAAAAAATATAAGCTAGATTCTGACATTCAATATTTTATTGGGTTTAGGGGGGTCTCCCTCCCAAACTTATAACAATGTCCATAATGTGGGCAACCACCTGAATGTCATAATTCCATGCATGTGTAGCTAAAGAGACAATTTAGAAGAGAACGTTAACTCCTATGCTATTCTGAGGAGAACAGCACTGCGGGTGGGTTCAGAATAGAAAGGGTGGCTAGAGAATGGAGCATTCTGTCACAGTCTGTGCCAGCCACAGAAAGACCCACACAGCTGGGCATTTCCCCAAAACCATACATAACAGAATGCTCCTTTCGTTGTATCCCACTTGGTTAGACACACACCAAGCAGTCATGCCAGAATATCGGTTTAAGGCTGTTTAACCATCCGGCTTTAAGAGCCTAGAGAAAAGCCTATAAGCAGGCTATTAGATGTTTCAGATAAATTAACAAACAAGTTAGCAGGCTCAATAGGGAATGGAAAGGAGAGTAGATGCTAGCCGTGAGGGGTACACCCCACACATTCTCAAAACACTTCCATACCAGTGGTTCCATAGACTCTTTTCTTCATCAAACAAAACTTCACAAATCCACTGCTTTTCATGCTTTTTTCTCACTACTTGAACAATCTTTGCATTGTGCTTAAGGATGCACCAGGCAGTGGATGTTTTTAATCATTGGTCTCCTGGGCAGTATGAATTGGGGGCTTTCGTACAGCTGGTGAAGAAGAACTGCCCAGGATTTGGGGATAGGTAGGATTTCAAATGAGAACTTTTCTGTTAAGGATCCAGAAGACATCTAATGTAATGGGGGGGGGGCTGTTTGCTTATGAACATGTTACTGGGTATCAGTAGAATGGTGGGCATAATGGTAGCACAGTATTGTGTCATGCCAGTAGTGGGGACTCCCGCATCCAAGATTCAAATCACAAACTCAGCCATGGAGTTTATTGAGTGACCCTTAGGGGAAAACAGACTGTCTGAAGGCATATGGGGCAGTGCAAGAATAGGGGCAGCAGTCCATGCACACCACAGTGAGCTTCTTGAAGAGTGTGACAATAAATATAGGCAATAAATTGTTGTTGTTTAGTCTTTTAGTCGTGTCCGACACTTCATGACCCCATGGACCAGAGCACACCAGGCACTTCTATCTTCCATTGCCTCCCGCAGCTTGGTCAAACTCATGTTGGTAGCTTCGAGAACACTGTCCAACCCTCTCGTCCTCTGCCGTCCCCTTCTCCTTGTGCCCTCCATCTTTCCCAACATCAGGGTCTTTTCCAGGGAGTCTTCTCTTCTCATGAGGTGGCCAAAGTATTGGAGTCTCAGCTTCAGGATCTGTCCTTCCAGTGAGCATTCAGGGCTGATTTTCTTAAGAATGGATAGGTTTGATCTTCTTGCAGTCCATGGGACTCTCAAGAGTCTCCTCCAGCACCATAATTCAAAAGCATCAATTCTTCGGCAATCAACCTTCTTTATGGTCCAGCTTTCACTTCCATTAGCTAGCAGGACTCATTTCCTGCAAGCTTGAATCAGCCACACGGGAGTATATATTGAAAGAAACCTGACAATCATCCACTATGTCAGGGGGCAGGAGGAATGTGGCCCCTCCAGATGTTGCTGGACAACAACTCCCATCATGCATGACCATTGGCCTCACTGGAGGGCCACAGGTTTCCCACACCTGCTCTAGGGGCTATTTTCCACACAGGCAAACAAAACATACCCACCAACAGTGGGCCACATCCAAGGCTGCAGCTCTGTTGGCACAAGAGACTTGCATGTGTGCAATGGAATTTCTTCCTCTCTTGTTCCCTCCGCTCCCTCACACACTCTCAAAATCAGCTCCTGAGGGTTGGCAGATCCTCCAGAGCAGATTTGGTGAGAGGAGAAACAGAAGCTCCATTGCACCAGCAGAACTGAGTTGGGATGCAATGCCTTGGCAATGCCTTTCAGTGGCCCCTTTCCATGCCTAACCTTTAATGTACCTTCTGCATATTCCCATCCAAGTTCCACACTGACAAACAAAAATGTTTCTTCATCCACCTCCTTTTTTCTTCACCTCCTCCTCAGACTGGAGCTGAGGCAAGGCAATCGATAGAAGAGCAAAGAGGTGTCTCTCAAAGTGAGCTCATGGCAGTTTCAGTTTTGAGCAAACACTTGAATGCTTTCCAGTTTGGCTAAGGCGAATACAGCAGACAGCTTCAGAATGGAATTCTCTTGCTAGACGAACGGAAAGAGGTACCAAACACCAAGGCATGCAAAATACTCTCTCGTCCCCTTGCTACAGGGCCTTCTTAACTTTAGTTTCCACAAAGACAAGCCTGCCTTAATATATTGCCTGCCAGATGATTGGCTGAATCCATTGTCCCATTCCACCAAGGCATAGCTGGCAGAGCTATAACTCTCCAAAGCTCACCAAGGTAAGCAACAGAAATGCTTGATACAGGATTTCAATTATAATTCTGAGCAGCGTCAAACATCTCAGACCCGGAACTCAAAAGCCATAAAGAGTTCAAAGGCAGCTTGCGAACTGTGCTCAAACTCACAGCAGAGTTAGAATGGAGGAGCTTTCGCACTGTTCAACTTTCCTATTCATCAACTGTAACGCCACACCAAGATCCCTCTCGGTATCTTTTGCCAGTGGCTCTTTTAAAGTGGATGTTATATTAATAATCCAAGAGCTTTTTCTAAAAAGAGTTAACCTCTCGGGATAAGCTCGGCATCACTGCCAACAGAACATTTCTCATTCAGGTTGCTGTGTCTCGTAAAAGGATGGAGGGGAACCGCAAAATGGAGGAGAGGAAAGGACAAGCGGGGGTGTGGGGGGAGAGGAGATGGTGTCCACAAGGAAGAAGCCAGAGCAGGAGTTTCTGTAATAAAATGATACCTAGTTAGCTAAAACGGTGTGGGGATGGCTGTGTAGAAAATCAGGAGGTACAGCAGGAAAGGCTATTCATCCTTCATGTCTTCTCATCACGGTTCCAAAGGGAAACGGTGACCCAAAACAGTGTCATGACAGCCTTCAATAATGCTGGGAGTGTGTGTTAGTTGCCAGTTCGGAACAACGGGAAGAGTGGTGTTTTACTCAGATGGATTCTAAACAAATAGTATTCAAATCATGTGACTCCCTTCAGTTAAAAACTCAGAAACTTAGGGAGCATGAAATGAGTTGCTTCAGCAATTAAATTGCATGCCCCTTCTCTCCTCTCTGTCCTCCAAATCAAGCACTAATCAGGTATTCTCTTCCACCGATGATTACACCACATGACAAGCAGAGCAGGGACAAGCCTGTTGGCCCCATCTTCTCCATTGCATTCCTGTAGCAAATAACATTGCCATCCATGTACTGATGAGGCAAAGCTGGGCAGCAGAGAGAATTTTCCCTGCACACACACAAAATGATGCTGAACTGTGGAACAGTGAACTGCAAACAGGTGCAAAAAAAAGTGAGTATTTTTGGGCAGGAATTTGGGAAACTCTTCAGCCTCTCCCTCCCAAAGTCAACTTTTTACAACAAAGTTGTCGATTTGTATGAAGGCCACAATGAGACTATCAAGCTTTATATTTAAAGTGTGGGGACCAGTCGGATAAAATTCCACCCCACACATTAATGTTCAGTAACTTGAAGGTTTCAACTTTTCTAGCTTTCTCTTATCCAATAATCGGTGTGTGTCCAGTTGGTTTTCTCATACTTGCCATCAACTAAAGCAAGCATGTCCAAAGTCCGTTTCGGGGGCCTAATCTGGCCCGCTGATTGGTTTAATCTTTGTTTCCTGGGGTAAAATCCTAAAAAAAACAACTCTCAACAACTTCAATCTTAAAAGAAGCTCCACAACTTTGGTTGGCTCCCACGGCTCTTCACTTCATCAAATCTGGCCCTCTTTGAAAAAAGTTTGGGCACCACTGATTACTAAAGTAAGCAGTTGTGCAGATGAGAGTGAGGTAAACCTGTGCCAGACATCTTGAAACATGAATTGTGTTCTCTTGTTTGGACTTTACATACACCTACAGTGCTGAGGTTCAAGAAGCTACTGAACCAGTCAGCAAGCTATCCTCTAAAGTGGCTGGGATGCGAAGGAGGGACAGTTATCTGGGCTTCTGCATTGCCTCCAGTCACCACCTCTTTTGCAGGCATAACTATATTTGGAAAAGGCCTGGTTCCAATTAAGTTTTGAGTGAAACAATGGCACACACCCCTTGTATTGGCATCAGACCTGCCAGCATCAGGGTTCCACCATCAATCCAGAGCAAATCCAGTAAGCTGGTGTGTCATCATATTCTACCAGTGTGATGGGATTTGTTACTTCAAGTTCAAAAGTTTGTCGTTCTAGACGAAGGGCCAAGACAAACTTGTAGCAATGGTATTCATCACACAATATGCAGTGTATATCCATAACAGAAGCCATGCTGTAAGAGGCAGAAGATACTGTCAACACCAACAAGGCAGTGTGATGGGATTTATTAGCAATGCTGCAGACATTAACTCCGAGGAAGGATTGCTCTGTTTGTCATATTGCAGTGGGACTTCTGCAGCTCTCCCATAAAGTCCTGCAAACTCCACCAGCAGCTGCACCAGAGTGCGCATTTGCCAGTAAACATATGGCTGGAGCAAATCTTTATTTGAAGAATGCAAACCTATGGAGCGAGATATTGTTCCACAGCACCTGCAGGGCAGCTGAAAGACATCTAGCCAAGACCAGATAGATAGATTCAATAGCGAGTGTGGAAGAGTTCGTTTCAACAGCACACAGCACAGCAAGGATGTTCCGAGCGTTCCACCCTGTGAAATATGTTGCCTTTCAAAAAGGATAATAGCTTTTGCAGTCTTATGAAGCATGACAGATGCAGCCTTGCATCTTTTACAGTGCAGAGTTACTAATATACTCTCTTCATTCTATGGCTAAGCTCTGCCTATATATGTACTCAACACATTCCCTTTTCTACTTAAGATTATGTTGCCCCATTGCCATTCGTCTATCAACACATCCCATTTCCTATTCAAGCGCACGTCGCTGCTATTGCCATTTGTCTGCGAGATTCTCATAAAAGGCGCATTTCAGTTGCCAATAAAGGACATGAAGAAGTTCAAACACTAGATAGATAAAACAGGCACGAGTTGAGCACAAGAAGAGCCCACTGTTCTCACAGTGGCAAATAGGGGTGGCAGACCCTCTAGGGCTGACCTGAAGTTCCCAGATTGGGCCGCACCCCGCCTCCTGCGCCCAGGTAGCAGGGGGAAGCCTTAAATCTCCAGGTGAGCTCCATAAATAAATAAATAAATAGTTAAAAAGACTGTGGGAGTAGGGGGCGAGGCAGTATCCTAGTGCATATGGACATAAGTACTCTCCTCAATCAGACCAAAGCCCTATTTAATCACAGAATCATGTTTTCACAGTGCCTAACCTGACGCCTCTGGGAAGACGCAAAGGCACTATCCTGCTCCTGCTTTTCCTCTGTAACAACTGGTATCCGCCACCAGCTGGCACTGACCTGTGACAGAGCCTTTTCAGTGGTGGTTCCCTTGTTGTGGAAAGCCCTCCCTAATGAGGTGTTCCTCTCTTCATCATTATTGGGCTTCAGGGTGGATTTGAAAACATTATTGTTCACCCGGACACTCGGTGCCCGTAGAATACTCTTCCTGGCAACCTTAAGTTCATTGGATGGATTAATGTTTTAAATTAACTGCAAGGTTTGTGTGTGTGTGTGTTGGCTTTCTTTTTCTTATTCAGTTGTGTATCTGTTTAGCACCCTGGGCTCCTTCCTGGGGAAGGATAAGATATAAATTCAATCAATCAATAAAATCCAGAGGTATGTTGTTGCCATTGAAGCCACAACAGCCAGATAAGGAGATCTGAGGGCATCTGGGGAAGGGATCTGTCATGCTCTCAGTGGCATCCTTGGAACCATGCCAGGATCCTAAAAGAGTCCTTGTAACAGAGATGATAAATAACCAATTTATTTTGTGACATTTCAAGAAAATAGTTCAGTTACCCAAGCACACAAATTGTACCCAGAGGGGTCTGACCACCACAACTAATCACCTCATTTTGTGTTCATTTTCATGAATGTATTCCTAGGAGATTTTCATTGCGAATGAGACTATTCACATAGTTTCGGTGTTACTTTATTATTTACTACACTCGTACCTCGACTTTCCTCATAAGGAAATCGAGGCAGCATACATAGTCCCCCCTGCCTCCATTTTATCCTCACACCAAACTTGTGAGGGAGGTCAGGCTGAGAGATAGTAACTGGGCCATGTGAGCATCATAGACGAACAGAGATTTCAACCCAGGCCTTCCATTTGGTGGGGTGTGATTCAATTATATACCAGCAAGTCCAGGTTGTGGAATTAAAGTTGATTTGGCACTTTTGCACAACAAACTCATTTTCTCCCAAACCAGACTTTATGTAATAAGGAAAGTGAGGGGAATAGGCACTGGAAAGTGTGGGACAGCACTTTCTTGACACAATGCATTCTAACCTTCCTGTAAACAAATCATAATGAATGCTCAGTAAACAGCCAGTGTCATCTAACGTCCCTGGAAACTTGGTGTAAAGAAGTCTTAATGAATGCTCAGTAAACCTGCTACCTGCAGGTGATCCTAGTCCGATACGCTGCACTATATCCCCTCATGCCATTGGCCATGGAGAGTCACATGGCCATGTTGATGATGCCATGATATATATACGCTGCACTATATCCCCTCATGCCATTGGCCATGGAGAGTCACATGGCCATGTTGATGATGCCATGATATATATACGCTGCACTATATCCCCTCATGCCATTGGCTACGGAGAGTCACATGGCCATGTTGATGATTGACATGATGGCATTATGGATGAGTCATTATATCCAACAGGGTTAAGCAGCAGCGTGGACAAATGAGGAGAAGGACAATGAGGAGAAATTTAACACTGAACAAGCAGCTGCCAGAAGAACGACGAGGTATCAACGAATATCGAAAGAACGCCAATATTTGGCAATGTATTTTTCACTAAGATATTTAGCTACATCAAATGAGCAACTTTCAAAGTGAATGTAGAAATTAAAGAACATTCTGCAGAGCTCTAACCTTTCCCCAAGATCTAATGCAATATGGAGTAACCCACAAACTGCAGCACACTCAGTTAATTCATAACCTTCTACTTGGACTAGAGCTGGTGGGGAAACAGGCATTTTATCTTCACGCTAATTAACAGAACATGGCAATCAGCAGTTGTCAAATATAGAGCCCCCCACCCCTGTAAAGTTTATCTTAAAAAGAAAAATGCAGAACACAGTAGGCATTTTGAATTTCTGAGGGAATCTGCGACTCAGAGGGTCTAAAATCAGTTGTTGCCAGGGAAATGAGCTGACAAGAGTCAGATATTATGAACATTGTCAGGCCTGGCAAACACGACAGGGGAAAAATGGATTAGTAAATCCATATGGATTCCTAAGCTTCCCGGGTGCTGAAGCTCCATCTAAAAGCATTAAGAAACAGTATACGCTTAGTGAGGCATCAGATACAGTGATACCTCAGGTTAAGTACTTAATTCGTTCCGGAGGTCCGTTCTTAACCTGAAACTGTTCTTAACCTGAAGCACCACTTTAGCTAATGGGGCCTCCCGCTGCCGCCACCGGAGCACAATTTCTGTTCTCATCCTGAAGCAAAGTTCTTAACCCGAGGAGTCTGTAACCTGAAGCGTATGTAACCTGAAGTGTATGTAACCTGAGGTACCACTGTACATCGCATTTTCGAATGTATTTCTGAATATGCATCTTCCTTAAGGAGTATTGTGGTGTTTGTACGGAGCCCCCGGTTGTCTCACGGACTATTGACCCGTACACCACTAATCCACTCCCACCAACCAGGTCCTCCCTGGTAAATCACTTAGTCTCAGTCAGGTTCTCAAGTTAACAATGAAGATTGTAGTTTATTGCAAACACAAATAAACTTTAATGCATTCAAAACGCTGTTACCCTTTACCCTCTTAGTCTTATTTTATTCTGTCTCTAACTCTTCTACCTCCCCTCACACAAGAACGAACTGCACTAACTGTCTCTCTATTTCCAACTGCTTTCCCAACTAACCAACTAACTAAACCTTGGGCTAAGCTCTTTTATAAACAGGTAGGCTCCGCCTCTGGCTTTTCTATTGGTCTACCTATTAACTCTTTCTCTCCCCCTGTACAGACATTTTCAAAAGAACGGGCAAACGCCACAAGTATCTTACCAGTTTTCATTCTGATATCAGACATTGAGCTATCAAGGCTGTAAATTTGGGGTGCTTGGAGCACGCAAGCAGTCAGTCTTTCATGCCAACTTCACTGGCTGCAAGTCTGCATCTGGCCACAATTCAAAATGCTGGCAGTTGCATTTGAAGACCTAAATGTGTTACATCCAAGAATTAAGGGTCATCTCCCATATGATCCCACCCAAACTCTGAGCTCAGTGTATTTTGTGTATTCAGTCACTGTAGATCAAAAGGGAACAAACCACTGAGCCTCTTGGGCTTGCCGATCAGAAGGCAGGCAGTTCAAATCCATGCAATGGGGTGAGCTCCCATTGCTATGTCCCAGCCCCTGCCAACCTAGCAGTTCGAAAGTGTGCCTGCACAAGTAGATAAATAGGTACCGCTGCGGCGGGAAGGGAAATGGTGTTTTCATGTGCTCTGGCACTCATCACGGTGTCCCGTTGTGCCAGAAGTGGTTTAGTCATGCTGGCCACATGACCCAGAAAAGCTGTCTGCGGACAAACGCCGGCTCCCTCAGCCTGTAAAGCGAGATGAGTGCCGCAACCCCAGAGTCATCTGCGACCGGACTTAACTGTCAGGGGTCCTTTACCTTTACACAGTAACTTGGAGCAGGGTTTTCGATGTGGCTGCCCCATTTCTGTAGAAGAGAACAAGGCAGAGGGTCTTCTCAGTGGCCTCACCCGCCCTGTGAAATGCCCTCCCATCAAATGTCAAGGAAATAAACAACTAACTGACTTTTAGAAGACATCTGGAGGCAGCCCTGTATAGGGAAGTTTTTTTTAAAAAAAAATACTCTTTTTATTATATTTTGTACATTGCCTTCAGACATATATGTGGAAGATGATTATTAAACAATTAATGTATTGCTATTGCTATTGTTGTGCTTGTGCTTGTGCTTTTATGTGTGGCTGGTGCAAACAAGGAAGAGGCACTTTCTCTGCTGCAGCATCGAGGCTGTGGAACTCACTGCCATAGGAATTTGATTGAGCCAGTCCTTATCAGACTTCTATCACCATTAGATTACTTTTTTTTTGTTTGTAGACCTTTGCCTCCCATGTACTTTTTTGATCGGTTTCCACTGGTCTGAGTATTTAATTTTGATAGTGCTACTTTACCTTGAGTGCTTCATCGTGAAACTGTAAGTTTGGAGAAAAATCTTGAAAGTGAATAAATAATTACCCCAGGTAGTAAGAACATGAAAATTCATTTACAAGGCAGAAAATATTTCAGCTTTCAAAAAAAAACTACTGCCAAGATACATTGAGCACTTCACATCCTACAGAATGAGAAGGACTGTCAAATTTGAACACGCACACACTATCCATTCCTTGTGAGTTTCCCCAGCACACTGGACTTTTCTAAATGTGCTTTTCTTTCTCTCATCTCCACCTGCCTGAATCTTAAAATATTTTACTGAGGCACCTCTCTCAGTGTGCCACCACTATCCAAGATCAAGCAGATGGCAAAAAGAAGAGGAATTTTCTGTCTCCCTCAAGAAGCCATCCAGGCACCCACTTTCAGGCATTTTAATGAGCTCCCATCTTTAAGTGTTGAAAAGAAGCTGTACTTTAAACACTGAAGTTTTGCACAATGCTGTTCTAAATTGCTATTTAATTGAGTTAATCATTTTATTGATTTGTTTAGTATTTTATTGTATAATTATTTTTATGGGATTGATGTTAACTTGCATTGTAAACTACACAGGGATAAACATTTGTGAAGGGCTGTACATAAATGCCTTTAACAAACAGACCAAATAAAAAAATCTCACCTTGGTCTTTCCCTGAGATTAATGCCTATCAGGAACATTGAACCAATCGAATTCCAGCCACAGATCATGCCAAGTATCTATGGGTTGTGGAAGGGACAATGATTTTGAGCATTCAGCTAGAAGTTTTCAGGTGAGGGGGGCCTATGTGTTGTAGATGTGACTGCTACTATAGGCTAAACTCCCAGATGACCTTCAGCCAGAGAATATTGGTCACACGGATAGAGCCTGAGAGGTTTGTTCACTGTCATTGTACTACAACTTCCATTGTCAACATTGTCATTGTACTACAACTTCCATCATCCCTGACCACTGGTCCTGCTAGCTAGGGATTATGGGAGTCAAAGTCCAACAACAGCCAGGGACGCAAGCTCAAGAAACAGTGGGTGCAGCTTTTCTACTCAATAAATAGTTGCTGTTCTCCATATCACTTCTGCAACTGTTTCCTGACCTGAGAAATACTACACTAAGGACTTGTGTGATTATTGCGGATTGCATGTAGCCAACTCGGTTTCCCACACTTAAGCCCTTCATACGTTCCTAGACAGCATCTTAAAATCCATTCTTAAGGAAATCACCCCTGAAGTGCTCACTGGAAGGACAGATCATGAAGCTGAGGCTCCAATACTATGGCCACCTCATGAGAAGAGAAGACTCCATGGAAAAGCCCCTGATGTTGGGAAAGATGGAGGGCACAAGGAGAAGGGGACGACAGAGGACGAGATGGTTGGATAGTGTTCTCGAAGCTACAAACATGAGTCTGACCAAACTGCGGGAGGCAGTGGAAGACAGGAGTGCCTGGCGTGCTCTGGTCCATGGGTCATGAAGAGTTGGACATGACTAAACGACTAAACAACAACAACAATGGTCCAGGGCTTCTGCCTGCACATCCAACCAACTTGGCCAGGCCGAATGCAGACGTGCTTTACTCAAAACAAGTTATGCGAGCCCTGCTTCAAATTAAGCTTTGGCAAAACTATGGCTTTCGTTGTCTACATTTTTGACAGTCCATTGCATCTTTAATATGTCTGTATGGTCTCTCAAATATTTGCACACCAAGTAGCTCTTCCTCTATGCTCACATATATAAACAGAGTAAAGTAATTATTACAGAAGCTTAGCTGAACTTTGTGCAAATGAAAGGCAGCTGGTTATCTTTCAGATAAATCCAAAATAGGTTTTGAATCAACGCAACTCCTTGATTCCGCTCCTCTTCCTGATCTTACATGACGCTGGGATTTTGCTCCAAAAGCATTCGAGGCATAACCAACGCTTTGATGATTGCCGTTTGAAATCCATCAGCATTAAAGTCTGAGGCAAGACTTCTGAGAGGGCTCAGAGAGAATGAACAATTAGAGGCTGCAATAAGGCTGATCAAGACAAAGAATGTGCCAGAGAAAAGGAATTGGCTAGAGGTCGCATATCAAAAATGGACATGAAGAAAGGAGGCTAAACATTACAATGCACTTGTACGAAGGAGATCTGAGGTAACAGGACTAATCAAATTACCTGAAGTGAGCAGCAAAATACAGTAATGTACAAAACCTCATCCATTATTTGAGTAGCAGGAAAGCCAGCTTGAATATTGGGCTCGTGTTTTCTTTTTCTTCATGGTTTCTTCTTACTTGTTTCCTCCTTATGTTGTTGTTGTTTAGTTGTTTAGTCGTGTCCGACTCTTTGTGACCCCATGGACCAGAGCAGGCCAGGCACTCCTGTCTTCCACTGCCTCCCGCAGTTTGGTCAAACTCATGCTGGTAGCTTCGAGAACACTGTCCAACCATCTCGTCCTCTGTCGCCCCCTTCTCCTTGTGCCCTCAATCTTTCCCAACATCAAGGTCTTTTCCAGGGAGTCTTCTCTTCTCATGAGGTGGCCAAAGTATGCCCTCAATTTACACAGGAGGTGCATTCCAGGGATCGTGCCTAAAGCCAAAATGGCGTAGTCAAAACACTCAATCCCGCTCAATGGCGGGTGGGATTGCCAAAGTATTTTCTCCCAGACACTTGCCCCCTTTCTGCCCCCTTTAAAAAAATAAATAAATAAATTGCCAAGCACATAAAACTGAAGGCGTTAAATAAGTGTAAGTTGTGGGCTTACTGTATTGCCTTTCTGCCAAGGCACTGAGGGCAGTTTACAATTTTAAAATACAAAAATGAATAAATGGAATAATACGTAAAATAAGCCCGGAGGCATATTCTGTCAGAATATGCGCAGTTTGCAGACTTAACATATAGAATAAGAGAACAAGAAGAACATACGTTTAGAGAAGATTGAAAAACATTCATTGAATATATGGGAAATAATTGTGTACAGCTGATAACGTTGGCAGCATTATGATAAATTCAACAGTGTAAATAAGTTTTGATGGATGCAATAGTGGAATACTGAATGGTACAGTTTTTATAAAATACGCGGGGATTTATGATATGTAAAATGAACCATGGAAAGAGAAGAAGGGAAGTCACTGATATCTGAAGGATGTAAAAACGAGTATTTTATACTGTAAAACAGAAAATTTAATAAAAAATTATATACAAAAAAATAAAAATAAAATAGGCCCTGAGGCGAGGCAACAGCCTGACTGGAATAGGCCCCAGTGTTTACTTTGCCGGCTTCCCTCACTCTCTTCTCCCTTCCCAAAGGACAGATGGTATCTGTTGGCCCTTGTGGGTGGCACGCGGGTGGATAGGTGACATCTTGCCAACTGCCACATATATCATTATTTCTAGGGCGCTCAATGTGCTAGGCATGATGCAAAGCTTAAACAGACAGGCTTCCTGCTGGAACAAGCCAATCAAGAGATGGACTGGAAAGAATGGGGAGAGAGGGCACTCTGCCAAATGCTGGGACTGATAGATTAAAAACAACCACAACTGGACTGGAATAATTTGAAAAGGGAAAAACTGAGACGGCAAAGGGGGAGGGCAGGGAAGAGCAGAAAATGAATGCAAATGTGAAATGAGAGGTGGGTGGCAAAAGGTTTTTTAACAAGATGGTTCCAGTTTCAGAATAATAGTAGTAATGAAGACAGTTCAGGCAAGGAGAAAAAGATGCAAGGATGGAACAAAGATGAGGAGGAGTGAGGCCGTGGAGAGTCTTGAAGGTCAGGAGAACCTGAAAAATTAATATGAGATGGAAGAGGAAGTCAGTGGAGGGAGCAGTTGAGAGGAGTAATGTGGTCAAATTGAGAAAGCGAAGAAAGATGAGATCGGTGAAAGAACTGAGCACAGGAATAAAGGGTTTGAGAGGAGAGTCAGGGAGCTCAGTTAGATAGCAGCCATTCTTTGGGCAGGAATGAATAGGGACTTGGAGAGGAAATTTTGAAACAAAGTGGGGGAAAGTAGAAAGGAAGAGATGGATTATGGCGATATAATGAAGAAAAATGTGACAGGAAAGCTTCGGGCAAGAGAATAATACTGTCTTCTGGTGACCTAATACCTCATAAAAGAACGTAAGGCCTTATACTCAGGGCTTGTCCATACTTTGGCTTGTCCCATGCCGGGAAAGCACAGGTCTGAGGAGTTTCCCACTTGTCTCATGCTTTCTAGGGACACGGATGGTGCTGTGGATTAAACCACAGAGCCTAGAACTTGCCGATCAGAAGGTCGGCGGTTCGAATCCCCGCAGCGGGGTGAGTGCCCGTTGCTTGGTCCCTGCTCCTGCCAACCTAGCAGTTCAAAAGCACATCAAAGTACAAGTAGATAAATAGGTACCGCTCCGACGGGAAGGTAAACAGTGTTTCCATGCGGTGCTCTGGTTTGCCAGAAGTGGCTTAGTCATGCTGGCAACATGGCCCGGAAGCTGTATGCCGGCTCCCTTGGCCAATAAAGCGAGATGAGCGCCGTAACTCCAGAGTCAGCCACGATTTGACCTAATGGTCAGGGGTCCCTTTACCTTTACCTTACAGGTTCTGAGATGCTCTCCAGCAACAGCACCTCATTCAACTCCTGCACAGGCTCTGCCGGCTGAATGCTATCCTCTTCCTCTCCCGTTATTTCCCAACTTTTGCCCTCATCTCCATCTGAGGTCTGTGAAATATACTCGGAGTCGAGTGTGAATTTCATGCTCTTTATTCAGCTCGTAGTAGCATTGAATGAATCTTTCCCCAAAACATGTAGCTACATATACATTATTTACACAATGGGCCCTGCGTGATTGGCTAATTCCGGGCTGCTCCTGTAGGCCAATCAGGTTGCAGATACACTTCCACCTGGAGCTGGATTGGGTGGCTCCTGCAGACCAATCAGACAGCTGCATTCTGGATCCTATTGTTCTAGGATTCAGTTCAGTACATAACAGTCTGCCTTGTGCCAAACCACTCCTGGAGGTCTATGATATCTGCCCCTTCCTTCTCTCTAGATGACGCCTCGGTTGGCAGTCTCCACCATTCTTCCTCATCTACTCAGTACCTGACAGGAAACTAGGCTTGTATTTTACATACAAAAGCTCTCTTCATAAGCTAGTACACAGAGCTCAACATGAAATCCATTTCCCTCACCAATCAGAGCAATTATTCCAACAGATCGCTTCCCATTTCCCTCCCTTCGAACGTAATATTTAGAACGGAATTAAAATTGCACAGCCATTGATCCTGACATTTTTGTTGGTTCCTTGAGTAATTCAGCACCCACATGCCATTTAGGATCTGTCTTTGTGGTGTAGGAAGAAAGCACCTTTTATTCTTAAAACTACGTTGGTTTTATGTGAGGCGGCTCCTCTTTTTTAAATGGTGCATTTAAAAACACATTGGATATCACTTTGTCCCCAGGGGGGCCATTCTGGTGTGTGTGGAATACCTTAATAGGCATTTTACAGCTTCTTAACTGTCTCCTGCTGGAAAAATGTGAAGGAATATTGCACCAGGTTAAAAATACTAGAATTAATAGAACTCTTGAGAGCCTGTTGGATCAAACATCCCCTCAGCAATTGCTTAATGGCTTTATACAAATGCTAACGCCACGAACTGCCGAGAATACCTGAAATGTGCAGGTGGTCTCAGCAACACATTTAACATAAAAAAAACCCCAACTGTGCATATGGTACAAAATATATTGTAGAATCTCAACCATTTGTAATGCACTTCAAAGACATGGAGTGACAAATGAGCTTTTCACAAGGTATAAGGGGGAAGAGGAGAATGAATGTGCGATTTGGCTTTTGAGTTTGGGCCACAATGGATGTCCCACTACATCAGGAATGGGCGGCATTAGCTCACCACAACTCCTCTGCCAGCAATGGGTGTAACTACTGCACGGACCGCAAACAGTGCGATCCAGTGTTGCAATGGCAAGGAATATGGCACCTGCTAAGCTCTTCAGAGAGGGACACGGGTGGAGAGGGACACGGGTGGCGGTGTGGTCTAAACCACAGAGCCTAGGGCTTGCTGATCAGAAGGTCGGCGGTTCTAATCCCTGCAACGGGGTGAGCTCCCGTTGCTCAGTCCCCGCTCCTGCCCACCAGTTCAAAAGCACATCGAAGTGCAAGTAGATAAATAGGTACTGTTCCGGCGGGAAGGTAAACAGCGTTTCCGTGTGCTGCTCTGGTTCGCCAGAAGTGGCTTAGTCATGCTGGCCACATGACCTGGAAGTTGTACGCCAGCTCCCTCGGCCAATAAAGCGAGATGAGTGCCACAACCCGAGAGTCGTCCGCAACTGGACCTAATGGTCAGGGGTCCCTTTACCTTTACCTAAGCTCTTCAGATCCTCTTCAGTGAGAGACTTCAATCCAACTGCACTCCCCTGGGTCAGTTTGTCATTGGTCAGACGTGCCAACTCTAGGGGGCCAAGGTGTTTCCAGCCTCCTCAATATTTGTTGGAAGGTGGCCAGGTCCCCTCTATGTTGAGGAAGTGGAGGAAGAAGAAGAGTTTGGATTTGATATCCCGCTTTATCACTACCTGAAGGAGTCTTAAAGCGGCTAACATTCTCCTTTCCCTTCCTCCCCCACAACAAACACTCTGTGAGGTGAGTGGGGCTGAGAGACTTCAAAGAAGTGTGACTAGACCAAGGTCACCCAGCAGCTGCATGTGGAAGAGCGGAGACGCGAACCCGGTTCCCCAGATTATGAGACTACCGCTCTTAACCACTACACCACACAGGCCGAGTGTGAAACCAAGTGTGGCGCAGCTTCAGTGGCTGGCTCCTCCAGAGCGCTCAACCTCCTGGACAACATGACGACAGCCAATGTTGCATGCTTGGAATGTGCACCAGGCCCCCTTAATCTTGAGGGCAACTTGGCGTCTCTTGTCAGTGGTGGTGAACAAGGCACTCAGAACTGCTCCAGTGCTCTCCAAGCACTCAGGAAGTGCTCCTGCAAAGATTGCCAAAACACCCCAGGACAACGCTATTGGCGTCACAGCAGATTCGGCCACCGTCAATGCTGCTGGCAGCAAACTGAGCAAGTGGCTGGCAGAAGGAGCAGGTACTGGAGGAGGAAGGGAATCTAGGTTGGAATACCAGCAATTTATCGCACCAGCACTACAGAGTCGCAGCGCTGGCAGAGGAGGTGCGGCAAATATCAAGCCTATTGGGGATCAAGCCCCTGGGACAGGAAAAGACTAGTTTGCTTGACATAGTGAAGTGGCTGTGCAGAAAATGTTATGGTTGCGAACTCCGATAGCTTTAAAAGGGGATTAGGCAAACTCACAAAGGACAGAACTGCCAATAGCGACACAAAAGCAGAAGAGAGCTTCCAAGTGCAGGCAGTGCCATGGAATCCTAATTACTAGTCACTCTTGAACTGGTAGGACATCTGTGTGGGAAGCAAAATACTGGAGTAGATGAATGTAAGTGTGGGGAGGGCCATATCACACTTCAGATTCAGATAGGCTCCAGGATCTCCAAGTAGGGTGGGGAAAGGCCTATTCTGAAAATCCAAAAAGACACAGCCAGTTCACTGTTGCAGATCATCCTTAGCTAGGTGTACCAATGGTCTGGCTTGTCATAAGGCAGTTCCCTCGGTTCCTCTGGTCTGATCCAGCAGTGAACTTCTTATTCTCTAATGCTTTTTTGGGAAGGAATGAAACACTAATAGGAATGCAGTTCCACGCTGGGTATTGTTGCAATTGCTGTCACCTGTTGCGGCAGATTTGGCTGTTCTTTTTCCTTTTTGCACAGCCAGGCTGATCATCAAGTACCTGGAAGCTGAAATGACTAAGCAGTTCGTAAGAAATAAATAAATAAGCAGGTCCCCCACGGAAATTGATTCAGTTTCCCACAATGACTTAGTTTGCCTATTGGCACAAAACACATGGGGCTCCAGTAAAGACATTCCTGTACAGCAGGTGTAGGGAAGCTTTAATCCTCCATGTTGCTGATCTACAACCCTTAACATCCCTGGCCATTGGCCATGGTTGTTAGGGTTGGTGGAAGTTGTAGTTCAGAAACATCTGGTGCACCAAAGGTTCCCCCACCCCTTGCCTTACACTCTTGGTGTTACTTTTTGTTTTTATTTCAAGTATTTAGATTGCCGCAATGTATGACTGGTGGGTGTGTTCAACTTGGTAGGACCCAGAGAATAGAGACGGATATTGAAGATCTTAAACCACATTTAATCTTTTATGGTGCACTGGAGTCAATTGAACTAGGGTTTTTCTCACCTCCAAGGATGGAAAAATGTGAAGCGGAGACACAAAAGTGACTAGGAGGATAATAGTGTTTATCAGAATTTCTTTAAAGAAGAATCCGGTCAGTACACACATTTTATCTTTCCTTTGTGGATTCTGATGACCTATAGAGGATTCAGATTGTGCTTTCTCAGATGACAACAACGGAGCATCTGCTTCCAATTTATCTCCCTTTCTTTTCTTTTCAGTAAGAACCCACAGAAGGATCTTTTCTAGCAAAGGACAGGAGCAACTTCATGAAGCTTTGAATTTTTGCACCAGGAACAAAGGGAGAGAGAGAGAGAGAGAGAGAGACTGACTTCTAATCAACCTAATTTTTGCTCCTTACTCAGACTCAGTATGTTTTAAATAAAGGTATATATTTAAGCCTTCTATTTAGACATTATGCAATGAAAATTAAATTTAATTATTTAATTTTATTTTATTGGGAGCATGCCACCTCCCCTGTGGCTTATAGATCATTTGCAGATGACTAAACTTTTCTTCCTTCTGGTATGATATATCTATCAATTCATATTTTTTGAAAACATTGATTTTGAGAGACCTAGAGAAGATATAAGATCAATATAACAGCCTTTGATCCAACATAAGTAGAGATGGAAGGACAGCCTTTAATTGGCCAAATGGAATTATATACTGCGTACACTATATACACAGGGCTTCATTTAGGACAGTGGTTCCCAGTTAGCTAAGTACTGTGGACCCCCATTTTTTAAAAGCCAAGGAATTGACCCCCTACTTTCAAGACTTTTGAGGTCTCTATGGTAGTTTTTGCTATGCAAATGGGGCCACAGACCACCCTGGGTAAGTTATGCAGACCCTGTGGGTCTGTGGACCACCAACTGGGAACCACCGATGTTGGGTTTTTTTCCTAGTGAGTAATACTATTTCATTTTTTGGCGTTATTATGTTATATGGTGTATAAAGTTCAGCATTTGTTTTGAATCTAGGAAGGGATAAATGTTTGCTTATATTTGATTTCAAGTTGCTTTATGCAGACAGATTCTATATAGGTTTGCAGCTCATCTGCTATCCTAATTGTCCAGCTCCTGAAATAACTTTTCTTCTTTGATCCTTTATATATTTGTTCTTAATATGTCATTGTTTCTTTGTTGAATTATTGTTTGATCATTATACATTTCATTATGTTTTATGAGAAGAATTATAACTGAAGTTCTTGATCGTTTTCATGTATTTTTTAAAAAAAATATTGTTCCCTGAATTAAGATGGTAGCTTGAAATGTTTTTGCATTTAAGATTTATACCATGGAGTTCAAAGAAAAACAGACTCTTGCTTCTGCTGGTTTGGGGGGTTCTGTCTTGTGGTGCTACCCCTTTGGTGCTGTCACTGTTGGCCTGGGTTAGGAAATGAGTACACATCCCACTGTGTGGTGTAGTGGTTAAGAGCTGTGGACTCGTAATCTGGTGAACCGGGTTCGATTCCCCGCTCCTCCACATGCAGCTGCTGGGTGATTTTGGGCTAGTCACACTTCTTTGAAGTCTCTCAGCCCCTCACCTCACAGAGTGTTTGTTGTGGGGGAGGAAGGGAAAAGGAGATTGTTAGCCGCTTTGAGACTCCTTTGGGTAGTGATAAAGCGGGATATCAAATCCAAACTCTTCAAATACAAATCTACCAAAAGCTGTTATAGAGCTTATTGAAAAAAGTGTGCCAGTGATGGTGGTCAAGGCTCTACTCATTGGCAAACCAAATATCTTGATATATAATTCTGCATTAGAATATTTGATTCAACAGACTGGGGGTACAGCAAGAGCCTTCTGGGCTTCTCTTGGTGTAACAGGTAGAGCACCACCAATCGTTTGGCTGCCCTGAAGCTTAGGAACTGTAGTTGGTTCTACCCCAGAATAATGAGCCACACTCTCTTTTCTTTTTCCATTTATGCACGCTTTGAGTCATGCAAAACTCTCCATTCAGAACTTACCCATTTCTAATGAAGCACTAATCAAGCAAATGAAGCTTTGAGTGGAACTGGCGAATTGTTTGTTCTGAAGGTCACTCCGTTCCTCTGCCAGATTTGAGCTCTTTTCCAACCACAATTAAAGACGCTGGTTGGGAATCTAGGAATCTGCTTATGCCAGGCCAGACATTTTGCCCATCTAGTCCAGTATTGTTTACTTTGACTCTCCAGAGGCAGAGGTCCACTTGATCTTTCTAACTAAAGATGCATTTCTGAGCTCAATTCAAAGTGTTGGTGCTGACTTTTAAAGTCCTAAACGGCCTCGGCCCAGTATACCCGAAGGAGCGTCTCCACCCCCACTGTTCTGCCCGGACACTGAGGTCCAGCACTGAGGGCCTTCTGGCGGTTCCCTCACTGCGAGAAGTTACAGGGAACCAGGCACAGGGCCTTCTCAGTAGTGGCATCCGCTCTGTGGAACGCCCTCTCACCAGACGTCAAAGAGAACAACAACTACCAGACTTTTAGAAGACATCTGAAGGCAGCCCTGTTTCGGGAAGCTTTTAAAGTTTGATGCATTGCTGTATTTTAATATTTTTGTTGAAAGCCGCCCAGAGTGGTGGGGAAGCCCAGCCACATGGGCGGGGTATAAATAATATATTTATTATTATTATTATTATTATTATTATTATTATTATGCCAGGGATTGAACCTGGGGCCTTCTTCATGCAAAGCACTTAGCTCTGGTCCTTCACCATACCATCGTTACAGTCCTAGACTGTTAAGATGGGAATGAAGAACTTATAGCCCTCCAGATGTCACGGGACTCCAATCTCTCATGGCCCCAGGCAGCATGGCAAAAGCTCAGGGATGATGGCCCTCACAGATCCAACACCTGGAGGGCATGGGTCCCCCGTCTCTAATGTAAGGCCAGAATATTTTAAGGACTATCTCCTTGGTTTTTGGCTCTATCCACCCGGTGTGTTTAGTTGGATATGCCTTTCTGTGTGTCCTTCTGCCAGCTAAGGTGCTTCTGGGGACAAAAAGATTCCAAGTTGTGGAATGCCTTATCCCAAGTGCTTTTCTATTTAGGCTAGGCCCCCCTTCTTTGAATTAGTCTCACATGTTGTGAAGAATCATTCTTTATTGGAAATGTCATGATTTCAGCATCTTAATGTTGGGCAACAAGTTTATAGGGATCTTAAGAGACGAGTTCACTTAAAAAGTTTGGGTGTAAGTAAAGTCCCTGACTGAGGCCTGCACAGAATTCTTCTGAGGTAAACTGAAAGATGTAGAAAAGAACATCTTTCCCAGGCCTATAGCACACTTAACATATTTCATCAAAGCTGTTCAGAATATATTCCTAGCAAATTGTGACCCCAGTTGTGCAAAACTTCGAGGACTGAAAAAATAGCATCAAGCAATGCTATCAGCTTGTAATTTATCTTCCTTCTCCATGTGAAAGAAAAGAAATAATCATTTGGACCCACTCTGAATATCCATCAGCATTTGAATGAGTCTTTGACCTTTTTATCAGTTTAGCTCACAGAATCATAAGAAAACTGTCACACAGTTACTGCTTTGGCCCCTGTAGCCAACCCAATATATTTAAATGTGTGGTCGAATTCATTATTCCACTCATGCCATGCTTTTTCTCCAAAGGGACTTAGATGTGGTCCTTCCCCAGGCAGGTTGCACTGCTTAGACCTCTTCGCTCCAGCAATATAACTCCATCATATACTGGATGGATCCAAGCTCAATTGAGACGTTGCCCTGCTGATAAGGGATCCTAGTCAGAAAGTCACTGAAACACAAACCCAAGAAAGGAAAATGCACACAAGAGGAAATCTAGAAAGCTGCCTTTCACTGAGCGAGGCCATTGGTTCATTTAGCTCAGAACTGACTTCTGGCAGCAGTTCTCCAATTTTTCAGACAGCCCTGGAGCCAGGAATGACCCTGGAAACTGTTGACCTATAGCCCTTACTCTTCTCCACTGGCTATTAAAGCTTTGGTTTGATGTGATTTGGGAACACAACTGAACACTCTGCTGGTCTTCCACTGGTTCAGCCAAGACACCCACATACAAACCTCTTTGTACCTCCTAAGAGAATCTTGCACCCCTCTTTTGTCAAGTATTATATAAGGAGAGCAGGGCAAACCTGGCCGAGTCGTACCGCAGACTTTCTTCATCTTACCACTACAGCCGTATGTTTACTTTGTATGGAAATCTTTATTTGATAATAAAAATAGCATTCACAGACTCTTTCCTTCTTAGTAGCTACATCATATACATTGTGTTTTATCCCACGGAAAGAATTTTATACTGGGTAAAGTCCACATCTACTTATAACTAATGTCATGTATAAACCCGATTAAGTCAAATAAAGCTATGAACAATGTAGTATTTATATATGCATAGTGTTTTATAAAAAAGATTGGCCCACATACTGCTTTTCATCGACACAGAAGAGAGAGCATTATGACTATAGCACACTGCAAGAAATGAGGACTGAAGAACACAGACCGCACACAAGTGCCTAAGGGTCAAACAGGCAGCCCCCTCCCCCCCAACCATGAGGAAAGATATGATATTCAAACCAACAAAAGCTTCAGTTACTTATACAGTCTCCTGTTTAAAACAGCTTTACATACCTGATTCAGTTTACATTAAAATATATCCTCATGAATCAATTTGTTCCATTTTTTTCCAGAAATATAAACACTTAGCACATTCCCCACAGCTAAATTTTGTCATAAAGTCTCTTTTATATAAGAAAAAAGGCAACAGTTTTTTTGTTTTGTTTTCAACAGGCTCTATTAATTACAATTTAAACTCTGTACACACAATGATTGGCCATCTCTTTTTTTCCTTTTTCTTTACAGTACCATGGCAACAACAGTGATAGACTTGTAATCCTTACTCGTGTGTGTGTGTGTGTGTGTAAAAGATGGTGAAACAGTATACATGTACACATCAATGCACTGTAAAAAAAAAAAAAGCAGCAGTCTTTAAACCTTTAGTGATCCAATGGTAATGGCAAACATTTTGGCTCAGCTAGGCAGTAATCCATTAATATCTCATATCAGTACTACAGCAGACTTACCACACAAACTTGCCATTAAAAAAAATAGAACCTTGTATTGGTTTCTCCCCATTCTTTACAGTCCAGAAGTACAGCATATACTTGGTGTTGAAACCCCAAAGCCAAACTTTCCAGCCACTGCTTCTTTTAACAGTCCTCGACACATCACATTTCCTTTGCAAATGCACTTCTTTTGTCTCAAGTAAGTGTGGACCAGCAAATCGGAAAAACGAAACAAAACAAAAAACAGAATCCTAGAGAGGCAGCTCCATTTGGCAATAATAGTAATAAAAACATATAGCCTGAACTGAAGGCATTAAAACTCAGTCTGTGAAAGGAGCATTTGTTCCTCAAAATGCATCTTGACTCAGGAACCAAAACTAATATAAATTTCCCTTCAGAGTAGACAAATGATATCGTCCAGACTCCAGTTTCATCCGCCCAGTCGAAGAAGACTCACAGTGGTGCTGCCTTTGTGAAATATTCAGTGTCCAGATAGGAAAAAAAAGAAAAAGATGGTTGATCCCATGTGTGACACAATGGCTCCCAGTCCTTGGCCACCTTGCTTCCTTTTAAAGGAGACCCAAAAGTACATATTGTTCATGGAACACACTATAAATTCCTTTTAACATCTTGTGCTGTGTGGATTTGTATAAATATCCTTCATCCTAATAGTAGTCTCTTCAAATAGTTCTTAATTTTAGCAATACGTTCTTTATATGTAAAGGGGGGGAACACCCTTCTACCACAGTAGTTCTCGGTTATTAATTATAAACCTACTCTTATGAGAACACTCTTCCTCCAACCCATCTTTTAGGAAATCCTACATAACGTCACTGCAGTGAATCGCAATGAGAGCAAATCAGTGTGGCTGGTCATAAAACCCTTAACCGTTGTTGGCTCGCCCTCCAAATAACTAGGAAAGGGACAACAATGAAACAAAAAGTTATCAATGAAAGGTTTTATGCTCGTTATGGTTACTGATTATGGAAGAACACAACTTTCATAATCCTTCAAGACTAACATTTGGCGACATTTTTTTTTTTAATGAATACATTGGAAAATACTTTGATGTTGTCATAAACCAGGCACAAGACTTGCACAAACTCTCATGATTCAGATTTCATTGCACTGTTGCTGTTGGAGGCATTGGATGTGGGGAACTAAAATGGATTCCCAGCTTGCTACCTTCGCGCTCTTGGGAACTCTGAATGCTGGAAAGGCCGCAGTTGTATCTTGATCTTGCAAAACCCACTAGATACTGAGGTCAGTACTGCATTCCTTATAGGGTCGCCGCCTTTGCTCAGGGGGGTGCCTGTTATTTTTATTAGTGTCGTATTTTAGAGCGCGCTCTTCCTTCTCCCTGAAACCCACTCTATCATCTCTATTCCTTTTGTCAGGAGACCTCTCTCTCCTCCGTTCTGGGGTCCTCTCCCTTCTCCTGTCAGTTGACTTTGCCCTCCTTTCAGAGGGGGAGCTCTCCCTCTTCCTGTCAGGTGACCTTCGTTGATCCATAAGCCTTTCGAGCGACCGCCTCCTTCTGCTTGGCGAGCCATCCCTCCTGCGGGCTGGTGACCTCTCCCTCCGTCTCTCTGGAGAAAAGTCTCTCCTCTTCTCGTGTCTTTCCCTTCTCTCCAAAGTGTTGTCAGCACTCCTGGTCCCTTCCCTCCTCTTCTCGGGAGATTTCCGTTTTTGTCCATTGATCACCACCATCCTCTCCGGTTGCCGGTCTCTCCTGCCTTCCGGGCACCTGTCTTTTTCCCTGCCTGCTATACTATTGCTGTTTTTAGAAGTTCCATTCCATGTGTGGTGCTCATTAGATTGTCTGCCAAACTCTCTGCTGCCTTTTGGGTCCTTAACATATATCCGCTTGTCTCCATGTTGTGATGATTTGTGAAGATCTGGTGGATAACTGGGCTCCAATGATGTGTGTTGTCGTCTGTCAGATGGCACGTTTTTCACTTCCGATACATTTTGTGAACCTGTGGCTGGACTGTTCCTGTCACTGCTGGGGTCTGAAAAAAAGACAACAAACATGTTTGGTATCGGCACCTTCGTCTTAAGAGTCTGACACCAGTCATTCATTCCTCAGGCTTCATTAGTGACAAAAACAAACAACTGTTAAGCAGTCAGTAGGAGACTAACTGAAGCGTTCGTTAATTTCAGAGAAACCGCAAAGGCTGAGGGCTGGAGATAAGCACTGCCATTTGTCCTGGCTGGGGCCATCTTAGGCCGGTCTCCTCTACATCAGGGAGAATTTTAAACTTTCTCAGGTTCAAATGAGAATATGTTTACATATTATGCCAAGTCGGACCATTGGTCCATCTAGTCAGTATTACCTACAATGACTGGCAGCTGTTCCCCAGGGTTTTAGACAGAAGTCTTTGTTTGCCCTATACAGTGGTACCTTGGGTTACAGACTCTGCTACCCCGGAAGTAGTACCTCGGGTTAAGAACTTTACCTCAGGATGAGAACAGAAAGCGCGCGGCGGCAGCAGGAGGCCCCATTAGCTAAAGTGGTACTCAGGTTAAGGCTGGTTTCAGGTTAAGAACGCACCTCCGGAACGAATTAAGTTTGTAACCAGAGGTACCACTGTATTTCCTGCTCTGCTTGGAGATGCTGGGTTTTCTGCAAGGTTTTACATGCCAAGGATGCGCCTCACAACTGCGTTATGGCCCTCCCCTCCCCTAATTCCTTTAGAATTAATAATCTTATATCCAATTAATATCTCCATATCCTTTTCCTTTCATTGCCACCTCCCTGTGTTAAATGTCTGTTAAAGAAAAGGAGTGTGTTTATATATTTTTTAAGGAAAAAATGGGAGGCAGGGAGAAAATGCTCTTCTTGGAAAGCTTAGTGTTTTATTCATATAGTTTTCTTTTAAGTGTACAAACATCTTGTTGAGTGATGTGCCTTGGAGATACAGATTTCAATGGCATAGTGTTTATACTATGACCCTTGCGTTCCTAGTCTTGGAAACAGTAGGCATATAGCTTAACTCCAGTTAGTTTCAATATATCATGGAAGTGTGGTGGGAACAATTTTGGTTTTGCCACAATGACTCAACTTAAACACACACAATGAGAGGCAGCAAGGAGGATGGGGAATGGAGAAGGACAGGATCTCATCTTATTAAAGCAATGGAAAGCTGTTTAGATGTGCAGAATGGAGCTCGTACGAATATTAAAATCTCCTTTGCAACAAACGTACATGATGTAAGCTCAATGACATTGTAATGGCAATATGAAAAGCAAAGAATTGGTGCTAGAGTGAATTTTAAAATTTGACACATCATTTGCAATGGATGGTTGTGAATTGTGTATTATAAAAATGTCAAACTATTGCAGTTAGGTTGCTTTGAGGGGTGTGTGTTATTTATATATACACATATGTCTTCTATAAGACAATTTTATATCAAGATACCCAACATGTGCCCAACAGGTGTTTTAGGAAAACTATAATGACCAAATGCTTTAGAGTCCAAGACTCTTCTTTCTCTCCTCCTGAATATTAAATAAACTTCTGAGATGTGAGCTCTTTTCTTGATCAACCAGCTTAGTTTTGGTTTTGTGCAGGCCATTATTTTGATGATTTCTGGTGGAAACCATGTTCAAGTTTCATCTTATCAGCTGGCTTTCAAAAAAATAAAAATATGGAGGACCACGTTCTTCTCTTCTATTGATGCCAACTTATTTTGGTATCTTGTGGTCCACAGTAGGAGACCGTGTTGCTCAGTGTACTTACAGTAATTCAAGGAACTGCAGGTTGCTCAGAATGAATTGCCGTATATACAGAAGTATAGCAAAGCGGAAAGCAATGTGAGAGAATTAGGCCACAGCACAGAAACACCTAGTATTGATTTTAGCTACAAACCGTAGTTTGATTATGGCCCATAAGGTAGAAGCAAGACTCCCCGAGCTTGTCATTTCTCATACATGCAGCGATATTAGGAGGTATCATCGCTGAGGAAGGAAGAGCCCGGCACCAAGAAAAGTAGGAGAAAGAGAAAGAGAAAAGTAGAATGTTTAGATACCCTATAATAAAGAGGAAAGAAAAAAAAAATCTTCATTTGTTTTTATCTTAGAATAAAGAAAAGTTTATTTTTTTTCCAAGTCCGGATCACCCAGATATAAGGCTGCAGAGATAGCAGTTGTTAAAGCGACATATTATAATTAAACATTTAAAAAAGGTGATTAGGTAACCCAGACAACTAAAGCATCCATTCTGAGAGAGAGAGAGAGAGAGAGGGAGAGAGAGGAAAAGAGGAAAGGAGAGAGAAAGACGGAGGAGAAAGAGACATAATTGGAAAGTGAGACAGAATGTTAGAGGAAAACCAGTTAACATTCAACGACAAAAAGAAGCCCACGAAAGATCACAACGTTAAAAATAAGTACAAAACTCATTACAAAAATATACAGCCTCGTTAGAGAAGCACGTTCCAATCAAGTCAGAAAAATATTGGAACCTAACATATTATTTTTTCGAAGCAACTTGTTAGTGACTGCAGCGAACTGTAGATGCCTTAAGCCCCCCGAATGTTACAAGCACATAGCAGCAGCAGCAGCAGCAGCAGCAAAGCCCCTTGCTCAGAAATGGAACTGGTTACGTGATTAACATTTGTTACGTGCAGCCAAAAGACAAAGAAAATAAAAGAAGCTGCCCCACCCCATGCCCTGGTGTTGGGATTTTTCATCCTCGGTGCAACAGACTTTCTTGAAGATGTGAAGCAATATTTTTTCCCCCCAAGGAAAAAAAACAACCCAGGATATATTTACGATGCTTAACATATGATACAATACTTTACAGCCAAAAGAGCATAGGAAAAGACAGAGTAAGAAAGAACATTACACAACTTTAGTCCTGCTGAAAGATGGCTAACAGAGTGGTTTGTACAAGAGAATTGCAAACACAAAAGAGCTTCGATTCATTAAGTACTACAAATGGATTTAAATTTATAGAGTGGAATCGGCCAGCCTATTCGGGCCCAGTGTAATTTTGCGGGCAATTGAGTGCACGGTCTTGAGTGTGTCATAAATAAAAATAGACGATGAGCCTATGTTTGATACATTCGCACTGTTCCTTTTTTAAACAAATAATTAGCAACTGGAGTGTGGGGTGTTTAGTGGAGATATCAACACCAGCCCAGCTTGGGGAAAAGCACTCCAGTGTGTCCGCAAGCAGTCTTACAGCTTCCTCTGACATTCTGTCTCTGTGTGTAAGGAAAAAAATCCCATCCCAGCACTTGCGGCATTGCTACTTCACGCCAAAGCAGCGCCTGGCTGCCTCTGACAGAACAGTGGAAAGAACTCATTTATGTGTTGCCTTTAGGGAAGAATCTCACAAGTAGTTGTTTTTTAAACCATGTTAATGTCAACATGTTAGCTTGACTTTTTGAGGTGACTGTGTTTCTAGACCTGGCCTTATAAACAGTTTGGGCCTAGATCCTACGGGCCTAGATCAGCCTTCCTGGTGCCCTCCATGTGTCCTCCAGGCCAACCATCAGGGCTGAAGGAAGTTCTAGTCTATGTCTGGGACGCACAAGGCTGACGAGGGCTGGCCTAGATTGTAACTCCTCACACCTCAAGTTCAACTTTTCAGGACAAGCTGGATTGACACCTGGACACACGCTCAGCCATTCGTAAGATCAGTTCAACTTGGTGCACGTTTACTCTAAAAAGTCCAGCTTGTGACCCTTAAAATGTGGGACGCGCCCATCCACATGTGGCCTTGTGCTAACCAACCAACCCCTCCTCCATTCAAGTTTGTGGAGAGAAAAAAAGAAGGACAATAAAGGGAGACTGGTTGGGACCATTGTAATTTCCCACACTGGGATAGAAGGAATATAATTTATTGATATATTATTATCCCAAATATGGGGAAGCATAAAGGACATCTCTGTTCATTTATGTGCTTATAACTCATAACTGGTTGGAAACCTGTTATATAGCTGGGGAAAACCCCACAATCCAGGGAATACCTTCAAATAATTATCTCAAATAAATAAGACAGCGTAACATTATATACAATATTAAGCCACCCAAAACCTCTACCTAGGGAACTCAAATACAGTGGTGGGAAAAGAGGGTCATTTAACATTGACCTTATTTATTTGTTTTTAAACCCTTGGCAAGAAAATTTTATGTGATCTCACCGGACATGACAAAACACTGAGAATGGCAAATTGAATTTGTTCATAGCTTACACAGTTGTGAACGAACAAACATTAAAGAAGGTGGCAGGAGAGGGGTCCAAGTGTGTGTGTATATTTATATTTATATTTATATATATATATATATATATTGTATTGCATACTTTTAAAAAATAAATTTATAAATATTTACATAAATATAAGGGGACAGTAAAAGCCCAGACACCATCTTGGAATTCATGCCTACGGTTACAGACAACAGCCAAGGACAAAAGCCAAACAAAGGCTACAGCTTCAGAAGTATAATACAGGATTCCCATTTCTGCATTGATCAGAAGACGAGAGAAACAATTCATCCGCTGAGAAAGAGTTTGGCACAGTTCAATAAACATTCCTTGTTTGGTCGGACAGGATAGTAGGGTTTTTGTTTTTGTCTCTCTGGGGGTTTTTTTGCCCTCTCTGATCACCAAAAAAATACTGCTTTGAAGATGATCTTGCCTGTACACTGTGCCCCCACAAAAGTCCATAGTAGCAAGCAAAGGATGAAAATGTGTAGAGAAAATTCAGCACAAGTAAGGCAATTAAGCCACTTGTTGCCAAGGTTGGTAAGACACTGGTGGAAAAAAAAGAGAAAGAGAGAGGGGTGGGGGACAGAAAAGAATCCCCGCTTCAGATCTTGAGACATATCATTCATGGTGTGATGCCAGGAGGAAGAAAAGGAATGTTTTCATAGTTTGACCCACCATATTCTGGTACAGAGCCATCTCCACGTTTGAGAAACAGGCGAACTTTGCGGCCACCATTTTTAATTAGTTCTATGGCTCGGGCGTGCTTCATGTTTTTTGTGGTTTCTCCATTGATCTCCAGGATTTCATCACCAATCTGCCATAACAAAATAATCCATGATTAAAGAAAAATGCTGGAAGAACATGAATTTGGGCAATGTCCAATGCCCTTGTTCTGTTAGCACAATTATTTATAATGATGATGATGATGATTTATTTCTATGTCACCCATCTGATTGTGTTGCCCCAGCCACTCTGGGCAGCTTCCAACAAATCAAAACACCCAACACAGTAAAACATCAAACATTAAAGACTTCCCTATACAGGGCCGTCTTCTAAAGGTCAGATAATTGTTTATTTCCTTAGCACAACTGAATACAACTGCTTGCACAACTGAACTCTTCCCTTCTTTTCCTCCCACATGCGCCCTGCACCCTCCCCAAATCTGCCCCAGAAGGTTGAGGGGACAGAAACCAAAAGCACTGCTTTCACTGTACATACTAGTACTGCTCAAACATATGATAGTTTTGCAGAGAATTGTATGACACAGCATTCCTGCATTGTCCATTCTATAACGGGCAATACAGGAAGCTTATGTCAGGGCCCTAAAAATCGCTGTACCTAGAGACCATCCTCTTTCCCCATGCCCACGCCTCCCCCAAACAGAGCAAGAGAAGAAGCAGGGAGCTGGGGGCAGAGATTCTGGTTCTCAACAGACTTTTCTTAGATCTAGTGAAAAGGGGAGCTCATGGAAAATGTTTTCTTTTTACAGACATACCCTCATTTTCCCGCATCTCTCAGCAGGACCGTCCTCCGCTAACCGAAGCACATAGAGATCCATGTTATATTCTCGGCCCCCTCGTAGGCTAAAGCCAAACCCTTTGGCTCCTCTTTCAAGCTCAACTGTGTAAAAATCCTGGTCCGGCTAGAAGGGAAGTAATAAGAAGCAGTTTGCGACCAATTTGAAAGAGATTACAATTATCATTATTTTTAAGTTAATACGAAAAGTGCATCAAATCAGGCTCGTTTTCAGAAGAAATCTATCTGCTCTTAAAGACCCAATTTAGGATCCCAAATTAGGAGCAAACGACAGTGACCTTTCTTTATTAATCTCATTCTGTATACAGAATTGAAGTTAACTACAGTCATTACAGTGGTACCATGGTTGAAGAACAGCTTAGTTTATGAACAACTTGGATTAAGAATGCTGCAAACCCGGAAGTGGGTGTTTTGGTTTGTGAACTTTGCCTTAGAAACAGAACATGTTGAGTGTGTTCCATTTGTAAATTGAGTCCCCCTCTGCTATGGGAAAGCACGCCTTGGTTTAAGAATGGACTTCCGGAATGGATTAAGTTCGTAAATCAAGGTAGCACTGTACTTATAATTGCTAGGAAGTCTCCTATGTGATCCTTAGGCATACTGCGGGTACATCATATATCCTGTTTTCTAATTATTATTGTTTTATATATTGAGGAATACATAGCTAAGAAAGATACAAAAATGTCTTCCTCCTTTATCCTTTTCATATTGTAAACTAGCACTCAACAGGGAAGAATTGCAGCAGTTTCTATGGCAATTGTCAGCAGAAGAGGTAACAGATATGTGAGACCATAATAGTCAATGAAACAGGCACAAAGCCACCTATGGAAGGGATGACCGGGGAGCTACTTCTAGGGATCTTTTACGGCGCTGAGTTTTTACCTTCTAAATGTAGGCCTGGAACACAACTTATCACCATGGTGAAACTGGAGCAATTTTGCAAACACACCATGAATAGTATCATCACAGAATATTCACCACCCTTCTCATCAGTCATGTGTAAGCTTTGTCTGCTACAAACACATCTCTACTACAAATATGGTTGGGGCACCATTAGTGCACTTGAGTACATTAATTAGTGATTTATATTTTTCAGACGAGCTAGACGGAGGAAGGACGTAGGGCGGAGATGTGGAAGCAGTGTGGCCTTTTGGATGTTGCTGCTGTACAACTCTCTCTAACCCTCTAGCTGTGATGGGAGTGGGAGTCGAACAACTTCTAGAAGGCCACTGGTTCCCCAGTCCTGAAGTAGGGCCTCTGCAATACAGATTTCCTGCCGGCATGCAAGGGACAGCATAAATGAAGCAAGTTGGATAAGGACACCTTACCTGTGAGGCTGTGGGTGGTTTGAAATCGAATTGGGACTCTTGCTTTGGTTTTGTGTTGTTCCTGTTCAAATTGATAAGGAATGCGGAGGTGGGGAGTAGAGAGGTAGAGAGAACAGCGTCAGTGTTATGGTTAGGAAGATGCATGGGAAGTAAAAGGGGAAAGAGAAGATCAACACACTTTCAGAAATGAACATTAGGCTGACCTGGTCTCCTGCGGCATTTGTTGAGGAGTATGTGTGGTTGTAATTGTAGCAATTTTTTCTGCATTGGTCAATAAGGTTGCATTGGAGGATTCTGCAAAATAAAACAATGCCCTTTGTAAGGCAGGCTATTCTTGTGATAACGATTCACGCACAGCTTTCCTTTGCCAAAGTAACCCAAAGTCATCAAATGCATTTTTAAACAACACGCTGCCCAACAAAGATTTGTACCAGCTCACATAATCCAGTAACAAACAGTGAATTATATAAGTGGTTGCCCACTGAGTATTTATTTAACACCACACTGGTTAACAGATTGCCTATGAAGTAAGGTGGGAGGGGACTAGTGTATGTAGAAAAGTAGTTGTGGAATTTCCCCTTCTTCCATCATGGCAGTGAACACATAATTGCATACAACATCAATTTTAGTTGTATGTCTAGGTTTTTATCCTTGTTGTTTAGGGCTTTTTATGCTTTGTGATCCTGATATCTTTAATTTTCAATTTGTCTCACAAGACATTTTAGACCTCATGGTTGCAAGCACACGAGTGGGGTGGAGAGGCTGTCATTCTGGCATATCCATATCACTTTTTGACTCACTCTCACTCTCACCATTTGACTCCCGATTTAAACAGAAACACTGAGCAGTATCAGCATGTTTAGCTTTCTGTTGACTTGATGATACAGCTGGTAAAAGGGATTTGTTACACTTCATAATGTTCAAGAGCTGTTTTTCAAAAACAAAAAAAGCTGATTCTATGAAGGGTTGAGACAAACGCTCCCTAATTTCAACATTCACTTTCAAAGGCAGCATTCACATGCACACAGCCAAGTTGTTGAAAAAATACTTTGCTGAACACTCAACACAGTTTTGGTATTGTTTGGCAGCCTTTTCTCAGCATCACTGCCCTTCTTTCTTTTTTTTTTTTGCCCTCCCTGTCCTCGCTCCCTTACGGTATATTTTAGGGAAGTGTGTATTCAAATAAATAAACTATAAAGAATAACAGTCCATAGTCACTTAATCCAATTGGCTTTGGTGACCTATGTGATTTTGTCCTTGACATCATCTTTTCTGATGTATTATTATGGTGTCTTTGATAAAATCACACAGGTGACTGTAGCCAAACTGATTAAGGCAAGGGATGCCATGAACAATGATAGTAAAGAATGAGAAAATGTGTTTTGTTCTTCAGTTCTAAAGCAGGGGTGCTGTTGGCCAACCCTTCAAGGGCATGGCCAATGTCTTTGCATGTGTGAGTGCTCCTACAGCCATGCAGCCACACAAAAACACACATAGAGACATGCCTGCCTGTTCTTCCCCTGGTCTTTGGGGGAAGGATTTTCTTTCCCATAACAGCACTGAGCTAGGAGGAGAACTTGAGAAACAGGAAGGAGCACTAAGACACCAGGAAGGAGAACTAAGACCTCATCGCAATGGTAGCATGCAAGAGAGAGAAGAGGGGCCTTTGCAAGAGGAAGAAGTTCAGCCAGTTTTTACAGAGGCTGGCAGACTACGTCAAGCAGCTTGTTACGGAGTACATGATCTGAAATGCCAGAATCGTTCTTCACTTCATGACTGCAACATCACTGGCATGCAGGAATAGATGAGAAAATCAGAAATGCAGAATCTTATGGCACCTCAAGCACACTGCTTTTTAATGAGTCTATTCACTAGCTGCCAGTCATCAGCTAAAGAAATCAAGTGAATTATATGGTTGACTCAACCAGCCCTTAGTAAACTTGCAGGTATTTTTTATATGTTAGTGATGGAATGTTTTTGCAACAATTCTTTTTCCGGCTGTTTGGGAGCCAGCAGCCATTTTGTGTTAGGCCACACCCATGGTAGAAGTCATTTGGTGGCTGTTGCCCTACAACATCCAAGCAATTCAGGCCCTCAACAACTGAACTGGTTTGGGTGAACACACGAAGAATTGTTTCCAGTGTTAGTTCTATTCAGAGATGGTTTATTGAAATAATGGGCATGACTAACTTTGGCCCTTTAATTCCACTGGGTCTACTCTGAGTATAACTTAGTTGGATATGAACCAGTTTAAGAGAGCATCTTAGCAGCCCCATGATATACAATCAATTTCAAAATGTAGTGAGTCCAAGTTTCTTAAAAATTTCATGAATATTTCAGAATAAGGATAATATTTGCCTCAAATGAAAACAAATCCTTGTTTTCTCTACTGTTTCCAGACTTGAAAACAGAAAGTATATTGAACATGTATATTTGCTACAGTGCAGGTCTGACTGGCAAAAGTCCAGACTGGCAGCTCTGACTATTTTGTTAATGTATAGTAAAATGGTACATTTGCTGAATAGTCTCAGAAAATAGTAAGGGTTGTATCCACCGACAGTCCTACTCCAGAGTACATCCACTGAAGTTAACAGGCATGACCAAATTGTGGTCTTTAATTTCAAGGGATCTACTCTAAGATCTTAGTTGGATGCAACCCTAAGTCTGCTGAATTCTTTAGAGAACTGAATCTATATGGTAAAAACCGCATCACTCAATCTTTGAGACAACTTATTGACTTCTGGCATAGCGTAATAAAATCATTTGAAATACAGAGGTTAATTTCCCCCCTGATTTCTTCAGAAGTCTAAGATACAAACTGTCAAATCTCTGATTAATCAAGGTCTCTACAACGTGTAAAGATATTAATAGGGCAGGTGCCAGCAGTTCTAACACAAAGGGTGGACTCCCTTTGGAAGAAACAACAGGGTAAAAATGTAACAAATAAACTATGTATGCTTCTGAATTACATTTTGTATCATTACACCAAAGGGCAAGCGGACATTTGTGCCTATTCCAGCAAAAAAAAAAAAAAAAAAAGGTAATTTATTAAGTTCTTTCCTCCTTACTGCATTGCTAATAATTTGTTTTTACCATTTTGGATTGTATTTTGGGCTTCTTAATAAGTTTGCAAATCACTCGTGAGAACAGAGTTGTGTATATGGGTGGTGCATAAATGAAGCAAAGTAAATAAATCCAACGTTTATGGAGATATAGTTTATTTGAAATGTTTATACCCTACCTATCAAACTTATAAAGCTCAAATCTCAGAAGCAATACGAGATTTCAAGTCTGTGAAAATACTGCCCTTTCAGCAATTGTTCATGAGGGCTTTTGAAAAGAGGGGTGACATGTCTGTTTGATGACCCCCCCCATCACATAGACAAAGCTAATAGTAACAAAGTCATTTCAGAGAAAACATGGAAGAACTCTAAAAGGCCCTTGCTTCACCCCCCAAATATGACACCATACATTTAAGAATATATGGCACAGCACTACTTTCAAGTTCCTCCATGTTATCTATCTGCCTTTTCTTGGAATCCATGACAGGGATAATTGTATTCAAGGGTCTAAATATGTTTCTTAGGGATATACATGGATTTCGAAGCTTATAAAGAAGTCATATAACAGAATCTTTCTTTCTTTCTTTCTTAGAATTCCATGGGCAGTTTACAACAAAAGTAGAAGTGTGTCAGTTTAATCACTCTGCAGCACTTAAAAGCAGAGTTGGAGAAAGGTGACCAGACAAATTCTCCTTCCCACCAACACCATCCCGTTGAGATCAATGGACACCCAAATTATGGTACTTTTCTCTGTAGCATCTATTCTGAAATAAATGGCATACGTTAACTTTTATGGGCCTCTGAGAATCTGGAAAATGTAAGCACACTCCAAAATAAGAACGTATCTAACGAAACAGTATCTTAAGATATGATGAAGCAACTTGCTGAATAAATATACTACCCTACTAACTCATGACAATGTAACTTTCTGTCCTGTGCTCTGTCCGTAAGACTACAAATCCTCAATCTGGTTCTATCTTCTGAAGCTAAAAAGCAAGCACTATCGTGACTACAGATAAGCTTTTAGAGTGATCTAAAGAGAAGAAACAAAGCTTCTTTTCAACAGGCGCTTATCCATTTTGCTTCCTAACCTTCCTTTGCAACACATAAAACTTCCGGATTACACATAGCGAAAGGCAGAGAATGAGAGCCAGCTATCCTCGTGTTGCATGCACAGCCATCCCTTAAGACAAAAGCAGATTCAAAACATGCAGGATGTACATTAGATTTAGTGATGGTATTTTAAGACTGCAAACAGAAGGGAAAGGGGTATCAGTGATTCTGTGTGTGTGATTCATGGCTTCTCAGTGGAGTAAGGGACCACAAGAATCACATCTAGTGCTTTTCCAGATGATTCTGAGTATGTTGTAGAAAGAGTAGAGTTTATTCCAACCACATTCCTAATGGATTATAGTCTCAAAGTCAATGCAGTGTTGTGCTTTCAGCACAAAGATGTTACACCCCTGTAACAATCCAAGAACTGCTTCAGAATTTACTTATTCTGCTTCTTAAGAGTCAAGTTAACAAAGAATAAAAGTAAGGAGGAGAAATGGTGAGACTTGAATATATGGATTGTAGTCAGTAGGCAAGTAGATGGAAAGGAAACAGTGGTCATGAATGAAGGTTCGCCAAACTGCAAAGGACCAAATTGCACCTGATCAAAAATATAAGCTTCCTCTCTCATGTCTGGGCTGGATCCTGCTCCATGTACTCCCTATATGTACCTTTGTGCCTTCAGTTGAACTAGCAAGCAACCATGAGGACTAAGGAAGGTTTTGGTTTTTTAAAAGTAAAGTTGAGATTTCCAGGGCATGTAATGCTGTACCAGCTTCTGTGGGTTGGCAAAATGCTTTACAGTTATTACCACAAGTTAACACATCCAAATGGTTAGAGCTGTTCTTTAGGAGATGCTTCTAAATCATGCTCCACAAGTTTCAAATGCCCCCAATTTCTGATAATCACCCCAAAATATTCCTAATGCTTAAATGGCCTTGCTGAGATGGAAGGAAGATCCCCAGTGGTTCATATCTCCAACTATGCACAGTAAATTGGCACTGAGCATGCTTTTGGAGTGGCTATTTGGAACGCATCTGATCACTTAGTGCCAAAATGCACATCACTGGCACTGTGAAAGCACCGAGATGTCTTGTAGATCCTCTACACCAGGGCTTCCCAAACTTGGGTCACCAGCTGTTTTTGGACTACAGTTCCCATCATTCCCTGACCACTGTTCCTGCCAGCTAGGGATGATGGGAGTTGTAGTCCAAAAGTAGCTGCAGACCCAAGTTTGGGAAGCCCTGTTCTACACCAGTGGGGGAGAAAGAAATGGACAATGAGTGTGAGGGAAAAGTTTTGTCCCAGCTAGGAATTAGAACTGTAAAATGCCCTTCCATTCAACTAGAAAATTTCCATACACTACTCAGCTCCCACATAAAAAAAGACACAATGTTGTGGGAGCAAAGTCTACTCCTCCCTTCCCCCCCCAAAACCCCCACCTGCCTATTGCAGCATTTCTACAGAAGGAAAATAAATAAATAACAGTACAGCACAAGTTTCTCTCAGAATATGCCCAGGGCTTTAGAATTGCTCGGACCACAATCTCCTAAGTCGGTGTAGGTCAAAGCAACTCAAAAGCCCATAAAAAAGCAATGACCAACTATGATGGGAAGTGGAAAGGGTGGGTAGAGAAAAATTAAGAGAATATATACTTTACCATCCCCTGGGATAATGCGCAGAGTAACCATATTTCCCGCTTCTTTAATTAGGTTGACGATGTCCGAATGTGATTTGTTGGTGATGGAGCATCCATTAACGGCCAGTATCCGGTCCCCCACTTTCAGCTTCCCACAGCGGTCTGCTGGGCTCCCCTCAATAATTCGACCTATTTTGTGAGGCATGGCCACACATGCATTGCCCGCTTTTGTATTGATATTGCGATATATATATATATTTCGTGTGCGTGTGCATGTTTTTTGGGGTTTTTTTTAACAAATCGTTTACATACGTTGGGAACGTGGTGAAGGGGGAAAGGAGAAAAAGGGTTGAAAAGGGAAAGAGAAGGTTAAGGGTTAATTAATTAATGCATCAAGCAAAAGTTATTAAAGGATAGCTTTGCTGCCAGTGCTCAAAACATTGGCAATTGGCTCTGGGAGTGCAAATTAAGCCTCACAAAATTGCATTTCCTACATCTTGCTCAGTAATCCCCACTCCGCGCCCCCCCCCCCAAAACACCAAAAAATCTCTCCCATTAACATGGTTGAGAATTGCACAGTTCCTTCAGATGAGCTGTGGTCCCCAAAATAAAATCACAGAGGATTTTAGTTGCAAACTTCAAGGTTTGCTGCTGTATGGAAATGCAACTCTCTATTGTTTTCCTAAGCTTGTAATATCTTATCATCGTCATCTCAGTGAGTGCCTGCTAAAGCTTCTGCCAATGTTTTGTTCTTTCTCCATTTTGAAAGACAATCATTCTATCTCTACCAAGGAATAAGGAAGTTTTGTTTGATTATTTTTAAAAAAACTCATAGCAATCAGCACTATAAAATAAACACAGCATGGATAAAAGCAGAAGGGAACTGGGTGTTGTTTTCCCCTCCTATCTGAGGGAAACTATCTGAGGCAAGGAGCAGAGCCGCTAGAGAAGGGACAGGAGGACTGGAATATATGGGGCGGCATTCAGCCACAGCCTCCCATCAGCGCAAAGGTTTCCACTTGCGCAACGGGACTTTCCCACCCCCTCTCCTGCGTGCACACTGCACCCTCCCCAAATCTGCTCCAGAGGGTTGGGGGGAACCCCTAAAACAGATTTAAGGGGCATGCAGGGGAAAGGAGAGGGGAGGAGCACTTCATTGCAAAAGCAGAAATCTGCGTCAAAGGAGTGAGAGACTTAGCGCTATGACGAATTCCACCCACGGCCTTCCAAAGCCACTCGCCTCCAAACCATTTGATAACTCTTCCCCTTTTGCGATCTTGGTAAAAAAGTGGGTGGGAAATCCCCAAACCTGACCACAACAGCTCTCGATTGCAAGCCAAAAAACTAAATGCATTTATTTGTTTTAGGGTCAGCCCCACTGGTTTCGGTGGAACTCATTTCCAGGGGTATGTGCTTAGAATTAGGTGTGGGAACTGTGGCATAACCAGGTGTTGCTGGGTTCCAATTCCACCATCACTGTCAACGGGCCACAAGGACTGGTTGCTGATGGGAGCTGGAAGTCCCAGTAGATCTGGAGGCTTACAAGTTCTCCACCCCGGTATTGGAGAGCGCAAGAGAAAACGAGCAAGTGATCTGGGATGAATGTATTTTATTTCCTACCACCACCTAACACATATTGTGAATTCTTATTTCTTTGTTGCAGCAGAATATGAACACTTTAAGGGTCGAGTGCTGGCTACTTGTTCCCTTTACACCAGTGATGGCAAACTTGGCCCTCCAGCTGTTTTGGGACTACAATTCCCATCATCCCTGACCACTGGTCCTGTTAGCTAGGGATGATGGGAGTTGTAGGGCTGGAGGCCCAAGTTTGGCCATCACTGCTTTACTAGAACCTTTACTAGAATTTAACCAGAAGGGATCAGCTGTCAGGAAATACTGTGCAGCCATGTGATCAACTTTTACAAAATCACTGGGGATGATTCAGCCTAAATCAAGGCATATTCCAAAGGCAGTATTAACTGACCTACCCTGAAATCCATGAACAATAAAGTTTCTCAATTTTTCCCACTGTTCCATTCATCCTCACAATGCTATTAGGTCATGCTGTTGCATTTCCACCCCTCTTCTCTCTCTATTGTACCTCCATTTTAACTGAAGGTGGAGAAACAGTGAAAAGCTCAAGGTTTCCGGTGGTGCTATGGCTGAAGTGTGATTTGGGCCACTGCCTCCTATTTTCAATATGCTACTCACTGGCACCATGTTGCGTTATGAGGGGGTGACAAAAGTTGCAGCAAACGGGAGACTGAAATCTGTTAAAATGGGAGCAATGTGTGACAAGAGGTTTGTTAAAAGTACTTAAAATGTGATATACAGTGTAAAGTTAACAGAAACCTATTTTAGAAATATGCCTGCTAGTATCTTATACCAGAAAGAATATATACAACATTCCAGCAAAACTTTGGAGTTAGCACAAGTGGAGATATAGCAACTTATTTCCACTGGCGGCAGGCAAGCCCAGTTGTCCAAACGTTTTGGATACAAGTCAATCAAGAAAATGAAATAAATTTGGTGCCTCTTACTATATTGTTAGGATGAAGAAGAATAGCTTTCAAATTTTAACTGTTCAATGCACGTTAAATCGCAGTGATATTTTGACAACACTGCAAAAAACAGTGCGCCTTTCAGAGTTGCAGAATTGGCTTCAGAAATTTTGCAACGATTTAACAGTAGGCAAAGCCATCACATTGATTAAGAGTCCAATGCGTAAGCCCAACTCACTCAACAATGCGAGGCTGGTGCTGCATTTGGGCAACACCCACAAATATTTTTGTGATATAATTGTTCTATAATAACTTAAAAGTAGAAGAGTGGGGGGCGGGGAAGAAGCAGAGAGAGCTGAGCAATATTTTTGGTCATTCTGTTAGTTTCTTTCTTTCTTTTTAAACCAAGAGCACTTTATCTTCAGTATAAGGGTGATCACTTTATGGACTACTAATCTAATGGATATATACTTTAATGGGGTCCAGAACTGGACTTAACTGGCTGCAGGATTCTGGCTTTTTTCCTTGCTTTGATTCAGCCCAGGCCACTGGCTATCTTGACAACACCCATCTTTCAGCAAGACCTAATGTGTTGTACTGTTCTTGCTTCTCATCTCTGGCTTGGAGATCAATTCTGGCACTTGCCTCTATTTCCTCCAATCTACCGTTGGAATTTGATTTCAGAATACCAGCTCCGTTTGAGATTCCCAGATCTGACTTCTTGAGGAAACATTTAAAGTCAAAAACTGCTGCCTTGACACTGCTTAGCTTTCACAACACTTCCTTTCCACATTCGTGTGTACTTCTCAAAAGTTGCACAAGGCAGATATAGAGACTAGCATTTAGTAAGTGGGTGCAGTTGAATCTGAATGTGGTCATATCCATCACACCTACGTAATTTTTTCCAAGTGGCTGGAAATAATATTCATTCATCCAAAGATATGCTTGCACTGCATTTTTATTAGTAGTTTGAAACACATGTTTATGCTGTGCTTTATCAAAAAGATCACAATGAAGGATGAGCTAAAATGGCAACATGAGGAAAAGCCTACTCACTAACAGAAGGCAGTATAACTGTTGATAACTGGTCGTTATATAATTTACATTGGTGAGTATCACCCACTCCTGGCTTTGTCACATGAGAGTAACTTTAATTGGCTAATTCCTTAACACACCCAGACAACTAAATGAATACGATTTTGAAGTACCTCAGCCCATCTCAGCAGACTACCTCTGTGAGATCGGAATAACGATACACAGAACCTCTATGGGAATGAGTCACACACTTTGTAGCTAAGGGCAAGCATCTCATGCAAAATATAGGGGAGAAGTGTTTTCTGGGGAGCAGAAGGGGGGGAGTCAAGTCAAGACATAAATTTGCTTCCACATTGCTCATATTTCTAGCCACGAAAATTTATCTTTTCACAAATGAACACATTCACCATTCTTATTCTGGCTGATCTGGGCAAGCAGAGGCTTTGGAATACTCTTATTTAAAAGACCACTCTGATACATTTCACAACGGTTAATTAAATTTTAGAGTAAAAAAAAAATATACATATATATGTGGAATGGGTGCTCATGTGCTACACCATCACAAGGAAGGACTGTCTCCTTCTGTTAGCCCCCTGCACCTCAGAGTTACTACCAATCTGGTGTGTCTTGACTGGTTCCGTAACTGTACTTGCTTCATTGTCTCATCTGCAATGATGGTTTCTTAATAGCCATCACAGATGGTCAGAGAGGCCCTTTCAAAACTGAATGGCTATCCCATGCAATTCCAAATGTGCTTTTCTCTCCTCTGGGGACAGAAGAACTCTTATCTTTCAGAATTTGCAAAGGACCATTTAGCACAAGTGGTTCAGGAACCCCTGTTGTCATAATTAACAGGAGTGCATGTTACATGTTGCAGGCAGGATTACTAAACATTGCCGGGTAAGCAGTGCAACGAAGCACACCATATTTTAAAGTCTATTATAGTAAGTTTTAGGTTTAGACAAGTTAGAGTTGGATAACGGAAGAAATGAAGCTCTTCCCTAACCCAACATTGAGATTGATTTGAATAGACTCTGCTGTAATATCTAGATTCAGGTATAAAAACAGTGGAAGAAAGAAGCGCTCCTATTTCTTTTTATGTCTGGGGGGTTCCTTTCAAGAACCTCCAGTTCCATCCCCATGCCACATTTAAGATGTATGGGGCAGCTAATTACCATTGATGGATGCTTGAGTTAATTTAGATTATGCTTTCTCTGGTGACTGGAGAAACAAAACCTGAATGGAAAGGACTTGCTGTGGGTGTGTGTCACATCTACGGTCCTCAGCTGAATGTTGAAGACCATGTACATGAGACATGGCCACAGACAAAGTACATTGGCACAAGCATCCCACTTGTTGGCATCATGTTCAAAAACATGCCTTACCCCCAGGCACGGGCACCATGCAGGGCAGGCTGCACATGCCAGCACAGAACCCGCAGGGGATCCAGATTGCAAGAATACATACAATGTACACATATATGCTGGTATGTGGGTGAAGCACTTCTGAAATGTGATGCTGGCCGCATGGAGTGCTTATAGTGGTAAATGTTAAACTGAGACTCACTGGAACAGCAGGAGCCATTCCTTATCTGGAATGCCTATTGGCTGCCAGAGCTTGAAATAAATGGCATTTCCCAAACTCACAGGGTGGCCATAATGCGAGAGACAGCAGAGATACTGAGAAGGGGCCGTAAAAGTATCACAAACAAAATTTAAGTCTAGCATTACCTTCAATGATTTCACAGGCCCCACTAAATGTCTGCATGTTTCACTTAATGGGAACTTGGGAGTGCATCCCGAAGATCAGTTAAATTAATATTTTAACAAAATATTTTTTATGTTTATAAATGTGAAAGGGCCATTTTTTATTTTTTTAAAAAACCCAGAGTTATTCACAAGTACATATATAGAATAAAGCACCGTTTGTTCCCAGGGATAGCCATCTGTCAGAGAGGGCACTTGCGTTAAACTCAGGCCTACAGGCTTTGTCGCTGGAGAAGAGTTCAGTGAGTGACAACCTCTTCTACTACTGTCATTACTCAAGAGTTCAAAATGTCAGTCTGCTTTCCAAAAAACAAAAACAGCCCCTCTCCTCTAATACAGCTTTGAACAAGACCCCGGAGGGAAACAACTCCCAAAGCTTGACTTTCCAATTAAACATATTAATTAAATAGAATAGGGAGTACATTCATGAACTGCAATTACTGTTTAGTAACTGTAATTATTATTCTCACTGTACAGAGGCACATCAACTCAGGCTCTTTTCACAGTGTTGCCTCAGTGTTGGTCATAAATAAGTTGAGTTTTACTCGTGAGATACAACACCATGGGTGAAATGAAGAATACCTCACCCAGGTAATTAATGCTTATAGCGAAAGAGTTGCTGAATTCAGCTGCCTCGATACAGGACAATGCAAGACAAACTCCCCATCAAAATGGGACCCACTATGCCAGGCTTTCTCAACCTTGGCCCTCCAGATGTTTTGAGACTACAGTTCCCATCATCCCTGACCACTGGTCCTGCTAGTTAGGGATCATGGGAGCTGTAAGCCAAAAACAACTGGAGAGCCGAGGCTGAGGAAGCCTGCACTATGCAATGTGATGCACAAATCACCGGTGCCAAGCTAGTTTATGTACCTCGGAAACGTAGAGGCGCTTATGAGCGCAGGTAAAAGAGCCCCAGCCACCAAGGAAACCGATTAAAGAGCCAAAGCAATTCTAAGCACGTTCTGCACTTACCGAACGTCGTTCCAGCTTCTGGCCGGCTAACGGAAGACACGATGACAAAGCCAAAGCCTTCATTCTCTCCGCGGCGTATTTCCACATCGTAGGGCTGCACCACAGTGCTGACCACACCGCTGCCCCCGCCTCCTCCGCTGCCGATTCCGCTGGTGCTGCCGCTGCCGGAACTGACGGTGTTGAGCGAGTTCTGGCTCCCCTGCGGAGTGCGCTTCTCCTCTGTCAGAGAAGCAGGCTGGTTGCTGCTGTGGTGAGATGAGGCTGGGGAGGGGACCTCGTTCTCTGCTTTCGGAACTGTTTCGAAAAGAGGCAATCATCTCTCAGCACCAAGAGATAACTGAACGAGTTGCTGAATTTCTGATTATGTAAATGAAATGTCAAGATCGACATACTACAGTCGTACCTGCACTTACGTATTCCTCCGGTTACATAAACTTCAGGATACATAAGTGGCAAACCTGGAAGTATATTTCTGGGTGTATATTTCTAGTATACTCTAGTATATTTCTAGAGAGAGGGGGGCATTCTGTCACTTCTTTCACTCACTGATAGCATGAAGACCTGTTTACTCAGGAAAGAAAATATTTAACTGGGGATTTAGTTTTTTTCTGGTGGTGGATTTCATGGTGGATTAACACTGGGTTATCACACTTTTACTTGGGGAATTTTCATGCCAATTTCTTGTTTCTGTTTTGTTTTCATGCATTTTATTTATGGTATTTTACCTTGATTATTACTATTATTTTGTAAAGTCACTTCAAATAATTATGTGCAGAAAAGCAGCCACCACTAGTACTAAACATGGCCACATCAGAAAGAAAAGGCACACTATAGCCAAATTGTATGCCAGGTTTTTTTTCTCCATGGAGGCATACTGCGCAGAAATTCGTGAGAGGTATGTTAACAATCAGAAGGCAAATTTCCTTCATATAGATTTTGCAGGAAATATATGCAGGCATGAGACTGGATGGCTGCTTGTCCCTGCTAATGAATCTTTCCTGCACAAAATCATGCAGTGGGGTTTGTATTCTGCCTTAACTATTTCCATGGCTATTCCTCCATTCTTATTTTTATGCAGAGGAAATGTATCAACACTGACTCTGAATATGCTAAAATATAGTTTCCTATAGGTCCAAAGGCAAAATTAAGAGAATGCCATTGGGGAAATAATAATAATAATAATAATAATAATAATAATAATAATAATAATAATAATAATATATTTATACACTGCCCATCTTAATCATCCTCCCAAATCCACACCCACTGGCAATTCCAAGTCCATACTGACACTTCAACTGGGGCCCCAGCATGGATCATGCAATCCAACTGACCTGATGTTTGATATTTAGCTATGCCATGCCGACACCAGGAGCACTTCCTATACTTCTGAGTTAGCACTGGCACACAGTCATATATGCAGGAAACTTATTGGGAACAACCAGGTGGCTGTTCATGCTAGGGAGGCTTCTCCAAAACATCTGCTGGATACAGACTGCTGGATAAATAGTGCAATCCCACGCTTATCTACTCAGAATAAGACCCACTGAGCTCAATGGGACACACATGCAGGTAAGTGTGTATATGATTATGGCCTAAATGTAGTTTAGTCCGCTCCAGCAAGGTCCTTTTTTAGGGCAGAACCATCGGCATCCAACATTAGGATTTGGATAACATGGCTAGGTAATAATGTGCTCCCTTGCAGGTAGTACTATAAAATCATTACCACTTTACAGGCCTATCAGTTTCACAATATTTTTTAAGAGATTAAAAAATAAGAGATTATAATAGATTATCATTTAAAATGGTAAATTTAAACTAAACCCAATGGGCGGAAACCCTTGGAAAGTGGCAACCTATCTCTTCTAATCACCAGCAGTCAACCTCTCAGCTTGAAAACATTTCAGCCTATATTTATACCGTGTTCGAAAAGCCTCAAACAAAAACCAGGAAAAAAACCCCAGAGGTTAAAAAGCAAAATATAAATAACAGAACGGTGCATTGCTATTTTTTTGCTAGAACCTGAAGCTTTTGATCTTTAGAAAGTAGTTCACTTTCATCCAGAGACAGGAGCAAAAACAAACAAACAAACAAACAAAAAACCCCTGTGAGTCACATTGCAACCTACCTGTGTAAACCACTTTGCGCCTGACAGTCAGATTGACATGGCCTTGCTTGGCGGCCTGTTGCATAAGCTGAACTACAAGCTGGTGAGATTTCCCGACAACAGGGGTCCCATCCACGCAGATCAATTCGTCCCCAGATCGCAGGCGGCCGTCGGCATCTGCAGCACCCAGTGGCACAATGTGACCAATGTAAATCTGCAAGAAGCATGTGCATGTGCGAGAGAAGAATCGCTGTCAGAACTGCGGAAGAAGTGAAATCTCATCCCACAGCACCAAATCAGGACTGTCCACAGCCAGGGAACCTTTATATCAGGGTCGAGGACTGCATCCCCTTGTGGGCAACTGTAACCAGGGGATGCACACCAGTGCAACAGGGGGCAGAAGAACGGGCGTAGGGGACATTCCAGTCATGCATAAGTCAGAGGCTGCTTAGACACGCCCAAATGCTCAGATCTCTCCACCCAGGCAACCCAGAGGTTTAAGGACACATTTCAGCTGGGAAAAATACTCTGGGGAGTTGTGGGTCCATGGAGTTGGGGTATGACTAGGGAAAGTCCCAAGCAGCAAATAGAGAGGCCTGGAGGGCTGCATTTGCCCACCAAGGTAGAGGTTCCCTGCCCTTGGTCTATACCCAAACATCTTCTAGCCAAGGGGACCAATGTAATCCAGGCTGTTACGTGACTACATCTGGGTCATGTCAGATGTGCCCAAAGGGCCAGACCCAGATGGATGATACCAGTGAGGCAACAACGTGGAAGGGATGGCAGAAAAGGCCCAAAGGGTCAGTCATACTTTGGTCAACTACCTTACTTTCCTAAACTTTGAACATGGAAGCAGTACATATCCTCTGAGCTTCCCAACAGGGTCATTATCCCCTTAGCAAAAGTATGCCCTAACTTTATTTATATAGGGGGCATATCTCTGCACTGCCCCCATTCCCGGTACTATGACAGAGGAACCTAGAGGCCTCTACACATGCACACAAGTTGATGATATCAGTTGACCATGTGAAGAAGAAGAAGAAGAAGAGGAGGAGGAGGAGGAGTTTGGACTTGATATCCCACCTTTCACTCCCCTTAAGGAGTTTCAAAGCGGCTAACAATCTCCTTTCCCTTCCTCCCCCACAACAAACACTCTGTGAGGTGAGTGGGGCTGAGAGACTTCAAAGAAGTGTGACTAATCCAAAGTCAGACAGCAGCTGCATGTGGCGGAGCGGGGAAGCGAACCCGGTTCACCAGATTACGAGTCCACCACTCTTAACCACTACACTATGCTGGCTCTCATGAAGGCTTCTGTGTAGGCTGCAGTCTTCATGGCATGGCAGCAAATAGCCCATCATCCCATCATTCTCACAAAGTGAGTATTCCCCCCCCCCTTCTCAATGTCTCCACTTCCATGAACTACTGTTCCCATGGTGCAACACAGTTAAGAGAGCCATAGGCATGCAAGGCATCTTACAAATTACCTGTAATGACAGTTACAAATTTGGGGCCATAGCCAACTAAGTCCAATGCGGAGTAGAACCACTGAAATTAATTATCCAGCCAGAGCAGCTGTTAACAAGGCTAGATGGGGCATTGGCCCACTTGATACAAGTCACTTTCATATTTCCCTATGAATGCAAAAGTGACACCCTTCTTCAAAAAATATATGCATTGTATGACATTGCCCTGGGGAAACGAATTCTAGAATTTTGATCCTGAGATTCAGAGAAAGGCTCAGCAGATCATTACTAGGGCAAATCTCTAGACTTCCGTTCCTTTACCCATGATTGTGCCTTTCCTCCTCTATTTAACATGACATTCATTTTCTTGGAGAGTCCTGCTGAATGAGACTGTATTTATTCAGCTCAAGGGACTGGTAATAAGATCAGAAGCCTTGGCTCGAGTGTGACCTAAATCAAAGCAGCCCAAAGTTGCTAACATCTGTTGACGTTCTGGTCAGTAGCTGCTGCAAAACAGCTTGAGGGTCTAAGCCAGTTGATAGCAGAAATAGACCTCTATGTGAACAAAGATCAACACTCTTCGTAACCTTAGCTATTCAGAACATAGCATAGCACTCTGATCTGGTTTTGCTTGTTTTTAAAATCAATTGGCTGAAAGGATGCAGATGAAATATTATTGGACACGTATTCTGGCGAATGCAGATCTGGAAATTCCGGGGTAAAGAGATAAAAAAGGTAAAACAAGCCTAAAAATGTCAAAATACTTACAGGTTCTCCAGGCTCATTTCCACCAAGAATCCTAAATCCAAATCCAGTCTCTTTCCTCCATAGAAAAATATCCTGCTCTTGATAATCTGGAACTGCAAGAAAATAGGAAGAATTAATGCTTTACCACAGAGCTGACTTGAAAAAAGCACATATACACAATGAAATCCCCTTCTAAGCAGACCATTTTACTTACGCTGAATGGCACCACATTACATAATTCTCAAAATGCATGTGTAGCTATCTATGATGTCCTATTATAAAATGGATCGGCCTCTGGGGATTTCCCTGGACAGATGGGGGACAGCTGTGAAAGGAAAGACCCAACAACTTGCCTTTGATCTTGGGAGGAACTCTGCATCATACCAAGCTCCACAGGGTTGCATGGGAAATAAACCTTTATGTATATACTTTTTATTTATTTATACCCCACCACACAGTCCCCCTGGCCCCTACTGGCTTAAGGTACCAGAGAAAGTCATGTCAAAACAATATTGCATTTGTCTGTACATGTCCATTACATATCCTGCCCCTTGCCTGCGCATGCCAGGGATTCCTGGATTCCTGAATACTGTTCACACCAGATGAAGGGGATTCCAGTAACCATGCTGTCTCTCGGCCCTTGCAGCTGACAAATCAAAGCAATGGTCTTGCTTTTGAGGCATTTGCTTTGTGCCATTGCTCCGCTCCTCTTTTCTGGTTTAGAACAGCACCAACCTGAGATTCTGGGTTGGTGGAATAGTTGCTATAATACCCTTCTGATATAATATTCTCACAAACCTGAAGGCACCAGGTTTGTAACTTCCTAGTAGTATATTTAAAAGAAAGACTGAGAGGAGTGGGAACCAAATGCAACCTACTATTTCCTCTGCAAAAGAGAAGTGCAAATATGAGGAGGAGGTTAGAGGATCCACTGGGAAATTAGAATCCTGGGCAAGGAAAGTAAGGTCTGTTAATCTCTCAGATCCATAGTTTTGAAGTCATATTTTAGTGTTAAACCGGGAATGCTGTTCCTCAATATTTTCTTGCTGCTTTACTGGATATTTCCTTCTTTTGCTTACGGACTTTAATGAGGCCCGCCACCAAGAAATACTGAAGCACCTTTCGGGATTTTGCGATTATGCTAAACAGTTTCAGATCAATCATGTTATTAGGCATAGTTTTCGTTTTAGGTTTGCGACTGGATGCAAATCAGACGTTTGCCTAGCACTGCAGTATTAGAACTCATCTGTTGTTAGTAATAAATCCAGGGTCCTTTTTGGAAATCACGAGCAAATAGACTTTTGTCATTATACAAATGAGGGTCTATAAAAGAGTGTAACTCCATTAGTAACATAAAACAGTTGATTTTCTTTTCATAAGGCCGGAGAGAGGAGAACAAATCAAGAGCTCTGCGCTGCAACGGCTGTTGTAATAATTGACATCTGCGCGACATTATTTCTTTTTGTCAGCATTACTGCTATTGAATAATGCTAGAAATAGCTGGAACAACTGGGCATAACCCTTACAAAACCACTCTTGCGTAAGCCCCAATGAAATTATTAGGAGCTTCTCTCTTCTATACACCTGCATTTGTTTTAAACATTACTTGCGTCAAGTTCATGTCTGCCCAATGACCATAACCAGACCTGCTTACATTCAGCAAGCTGGCTTCATTATGTGACCTCAAAAGAGCATGTCCTGGCCATCATATTAATGTCAAAAAGTTGTAGCAGTAGTCCTACACCAGTGATGGCCAAACTTGGCCCTCCAGCTGCTTTGGGACTACAACTCCCATCATCCCTAGCTAACAGGACCAGTGGTCAGGGATGGTGGGAATTGTAGTCCCAAAACAGCTGGAGGAGCAAGTTTGGCCACCACTATCCTACACCAAATAGTCACTTGCAAACATACTCCAGGTGAAATACGATTACCCCCCCCGGGGGGGGGGCACTGAACTGTTCCCTCATAAAATCTTTGGGCACTTTTAGGTGACTGTGCGTGCGCGGTTCTGTGGTTTCCCTTCTCAGCTACCGCTTTGGAACCATTTCTACTCACCCAGCTTTTGCCTTTATCAAGCGATCAGATTTGGTTACATGATAAGAAGGTAAAAAGAGCCATGCTGGATCAGGTCAAAGGCCCACTGAGCCCAGCATCCTGTTCTTATACCAGATACCCACAGGGAAACCTTTAAGTGGGACCTAAGTGCAACAGTGCTCTCCCCATTTATTTTGTCCTGAATCTCCCAACAAGGAGTTTCACTGGATGGCGCTGGACTCTGGGGGGGGGGGGACTCTCCCTAATCACATTCTCCACAGCGTACGTAATTTTATGCTGCTCTATCATGCCCCTTTGGGACGCGGGTGGCGCTGTGGGTTAAACCACAGAGCCTAGCACTTGCCGATCAGAAGGTCGGCGGTTCGAATCCCCACGATGGGGTGAGCTTCTGTTGCTCGGTCCCTCCTCCTGCCAACCTAGCAGTTCAAAAGCACGTCAAAGTGCAAGTAGATAAATAGGTACCACTCTGGCGGGAAGGTAAAGGGCGTTTCTGTGCGCTGCTCTGGTTCGCCAGAAGCGGCTTAGTCATGCTGGCCACATGACCTGGAAGCTGTACGCAGGCTCCCTCGGCCAGTAAAGCGAGATGAGCGCCGCAACCCCAGAGTTGGCCACAACTGGACCTAATGGTCAGGGGTCCCTTTACCCTTTACCTTTATCATGTCCCTTCTTCCTCGCCTTTTCTAAAGAGTCCCCAGTGCTCCAACCTTTTCTCATAGGGGAGTTGCTTCATCCCTTTAATGGTTTTGCTTACCTTCTCCTGAAACCTTTCCCGTTCTACGATATCCTTTTTGAGGTGTGGCAACCAGAACATAGAATTCCAAGTGTGGATGCACCACATATTTGTATAATGGCATTACGATATTATTAGCAGTTTTATTTTCAGCCCCTTTCCTAATGATCCATAGGTTGGCATTTGTCTTTTCCAGAGCTGCCACACACCGCATTGCATTAAACTTTTCTTCCTAACATGGTGTGCTTCGATTTTTATCTAATTATGGATTAAATGAGATATTTATAGAAGACATTTTTGGTATATGGTGGTGCTTTATGATTATTTTCGCAACAGCATGCAATATTTGCTAATTATTGGCCACAGTTTCCTAGGGTAAGGGATTTACTCTATGGGCCAAACATCCCATACAAGGTACCACATTAACCACTGAAATATAGAGATAAGCTACAGCAAAAGCCAGTTGCACCGACATTCCAGAAGGTGTCAACAATTAAATGTAAAATGCACCAAAGCCCTAAGCGTCAAATGCAATTAACAAAGGTGATGCATATTTGAACCGGGTTATTAATTATTTTAAAATGCAAAATTAATTTTGCCTATGAACTAACACCAGGGGACAACTTCAAATACATTTACTATTTATTGGGTTGTAGGGGACTGTAGCACTTTGATTAATTTTGGTATGTCTATGCATAAAACCTTTCCATGATGTATACTTAAAGGTAAAAAAAGAACTCTTCAAAAGACCAGATATCCAATTTCCATTAAAACACAAACATAAACACATTCTTTTAATTATTTTTTTTCAAGACCCCAAAATACATTCAACATTATTTTGGAAAGCCAGAAACATGTGTTAAATATGTGTGATTATAGTAAAATAATGTTTAGGGCCGCTGAAACCCAACATGTGAATAAAGCAACTGCTCTGCTTAGTGGAGCTGAAGGAGAAGCTTCCTATCAAAGACAGCATTCAACCCTGAAGGCTGTCCAATCAGAGAAAGCCCAGATAAAGGAGTCCAAAACGTAGAAGTCCATCTAGTCCGGTGATGGCCAAACGTGGCCTTCCAGCTGCTTTGGGACTACAACTCCCATCATCCCTCGCTAACAGGACCAGTGGTCAGGGATGATGGGAATTGTAGTCCCAAAACAGCTGGAGGGCCAAGTTTGGCCATCACTGATCTAGAGTATGTGCTATGAGACTGTGACAAAGAATTTTCCTAGATCAAGGACAAAAAGGGTACAATGGTACTCACTCCTATCCCAAATCTGTGAAATGATGAATCCACTTAAAATAATACTTAGACAAAAGACAATTAAAACATGATTGACTCATCAATTTGTATTATGGTCCACTGGCAGAATGAGCCAGCACTAAGTCGCACCAATTGTGAAACTAAATTTGAAGCTTTCATAATCAAATCTGCACAGAATTATGGTGAGAGGTGGGCCTGGTTAATAATAATAACATCAAATAGCTGCATCTATGTTCCCAGCATCGTATCAGTAGAATCTGTGTCAACCCTGAATTTCCAGGTGTCTCTTTTGTTTCTCCATGATCAAAGACTCATTCAGAAACTGAAATGATCCTAAATGAAACACCAACCAGAGAGAGATGGCTCAAATGCAGTGTTCCATCTTGTCCCTACATGAAACTGCTGGTAGATTTGGGGATTTGGAAAAAGGAGCCATTGTGATGTTTAAAATGTTCACCCCTCTCTCTCCATCTCTCTCTCCTTTTCATTGGATTTAGCAGAGGCCATTGAAGTGCTGAGCCAGTGCCCAGAATCAGTAATTGTCTGGATGAGGGCCAATAAACTGAAACTCAATCTCAAGGAGATGGAGATCAACCTGTTCTAGATGGGATTGTACTTCCAATTCCGTGCTCTGCCACATTCATGACATCAAGCAGGTTTTGCTTATTGTTGGATCCACAATCATACCATTATAATTCCCATCAGCTCTGTGGATGAAAGCTGCCATCGACTGAACACACCTGGCTCGTGGAAGCACCAAGGAGCTTCTCGACATTTTCACTTAGAAAGTCAAGTTACTGTACTTTGACTGGGATGTTGGTGGGAAGCTAATGAATTTAAATCAGCTTAAATACAAGTACTGTAGGTTCTGTGTATTGTTGATTATATTACACCAAGCAGGTGCTATGCTGTCAGAACTGAACTCACAGTTTAACCTCCCTAAAAGGGGTTTGGCTGAGATTTCTGAGCTGCTATCCTTTTTCAATGGCTCACAACAGAGGGTTTATTCAAGCAGGAACACCAAACAAATGCATAAACAAAAAGTATAGAAATGAAACAAGGCAGACATCTGCTAGTTTCTGTAATGTTTTACAGCCATTGATCTGTGTGCACATTTTGTATGCACTCTCATCTTAATTGATCAGTGTTTATTAAGCTAAGATATTTTTAAAACTCCCATGTATTAGTGCACTGAGCCATGGCTTAACAATCTTCTAAATACAATTACAGAATAATAAGGTGATAAATATCGTGGAAGACTATAATTGGACTCAGTTAAGCCATAGTTGCTTGAAGGCTGGTTTGCTGGAAACGGTGACTCTTGCCTTCTTGCGGCAGCGCAGTGAAAACAATGCAAGCTCAATTGCATTAAAATTGGCGAACTCTGACACTAACCTCTGACACGAGGTGGACCGCATCCTAAGTTAATTGGTATTTATCATTGGCTTTAGACAACCAAAGCAAAAGAAACCAGAGATAGATGGCAAAGGTTCTGTCCAGTGACTCACGTCGGAGCCCGGGCCAAACCAGTTGAGAATACACAGCTTGTCTGATAGAGGCAAAAGAGCTTCTGCTGGGCACTCCAGCGTGGAACACTTTTTGTCTCAGCATCTCCTCACACCTTTCCATTTGTCAACTCTACAGTGCTTCCCATCTGCAGCCAAAGCGTTGCCTTCTGTTTCTTGTTCAGATACAAATCTATTGTTTCAGGCTCTGTTCTCTTGAACAACATATATACCACATTATCATCACGATCTTTGTAAGGTTCAAGCTGGAGAGGATGAATTAGATGTCATCTTGAACAATGCTCCTCTGTTTGGGGCTCCAGCTCATCAGAGAGCTATTCTTAAATTGTAAAGGTAGCAGTCTGGTAAACAGGGCAGCTTGTTTCATGACGACTACAGTGACAGTTTACACGGACTTTTGTTCATACGGATGTGATTTTATGTAAGGGAGTTGACATTTTCAAGGTTAAGAAGGGTGCTCTTGCTGCAGTATTACTGTTCAGGATTTGTATGCTTAGTCACTCACTCCACTTAAAGATTCGTTCATCGATCCTTGTGTATTTCATGGAATCTTTCTTTTACGGCTTTGCCTGCACAATTATTGTTTATCCCCCTGCTGTTGTGAATTTTAATTGTTGTACCCTATGGCTAGAACACTTAATGATAAATTTGGTTTGAAACAATCCAATCCAATCGAAAAGCCAGCATGTGTGACCCCGAAGCTATACTTTTCAGCCAGGGCTTTAAATCAATACAGTACAAGGGAACAAGGCAAGGAAGCTTCTAATACCCCCTTTCTTTCATTAAGGTTGATATAATCCAAAACTGCATTCTGGACAAAATGCTATGTTAAGAGGACAACAACACTTTGAAACACAAACACACACATGCACAACATACAGCACAACACAAACAAAAGTGGGACAAAATTCTTTTTGAAGACTTTTGCACTGATGGGCCCAATTTAATGGCTGACATTAGGAGTTGATCAGACTGCCAGCCAACCAAAGCTCATTCCTAGTTCTGACCGGCACATATTGTTTCTGCGTGTTTAGGATTGGGCAAACCGGGTGATCCTGAACTCATAAGATTACTGATGATCAGCCACTGGTTGCTGTTGCACAAGACTTGCTCTTGCTATGTATCTTACAAACACGCGACTGGCATTTTTCCTATATGTGAATATAGAGCCTAGTATGCAACATGTGGCAGTGGCAAAAACTAGCCACATAAATCGGAAGACATCTGTGAAGCCCGAACACAGTAAAGGTAAAGGTAAAGGTAAAGGGACCCCTGACCATTAGGTCCAGTTATGGCCAACTCTGGGGTTGCGGCGCTCATCTCGCTTTATTGGCCAAGGGAGATGGCGTACAGCTTCCGGGTCATGTGGCCAGCATGACTAAGCCACTTTTGGTGAACCAGAGCAGTGCACAGAAACACCGTTTACCTTCCCACTGCAGCGGTACCTATTTATCTACTTGCACTTTGACGTGCTTTCGAACTGCTAGGTTGGCAGGAGCAGGGACCGAGCAACGGGAGCTCACCCTGTAGTGGGGATTCAAACTGCCGACCTTCTGATTGGCAAGTCCTAGGCTCTGTGGTTTAACCCACAGCGCCACCCGCATCCCTTTGTTTGCCTATTTACCACAGTATGATTTCTTTTCCACCACAGCAGGGTTTATTTTAATTTATTTGTTTCATCAAATTGTAAATCAGTGTTTGTAGACTGATTAGCACACTCAGATGCTGCTGCGAATAGTCATAAAATACTTAATTCAAATCTAACTTAATTAAAATTTTGACTGCAGACCCCCACAAAAAAAAAAAATAATGGAAAAAATTGTGCGTTTTAGCACAACTACTTCTTAATTCTAACCCCACCCCGTGACATAAGTAGCATTTCTAAAACCAGTGGTGGCTTGAGGGCAATCCGTGTTGGCTCATTACTGCCACTCTCTCAAGGGCTTCATTGCAAAAGTAATAGAAAGAGTTTTGAACAGCTGATGAGAAAGAATGATCCCAGATGGATACAGGTAACCCTCCCCTATCCAATCGCTATTCAGGTAAAGCTTACACAACACAACAAGATTCTTCCCTTCTTGCTCTTTGGCAATGGAACATTTGAAGAAGGCATATGAAACCGTCAGTGCCCATCATGCTTCACCCTCCAAGCCCACCTGACCCGTATGAATTGCCCCCCCAATCACAGACACTACCACAAGATGGACAACAAGACAGATATAAAGCTCTCGGCTCATTCTTACATTCTCCAAAATTCGTGGAATTGATTTCTCTCTCTCTTTCACCCTTGCTCAGTCCAGTCGCAGGCGAAGGTGACATAGCTGTGAATATTAATTTTAACATTTTGCAAAGCTTAATGGGATTTTGCTTTCTTGTTTGTTCATTTCAGTTTAGCGTTGACTGATAACAGCTCTGATTCAGCTTTCATGCCCTTACTATTACAGAAAAGACTGCAGCTGCTAAGGATTAGAACAGACCTACCTGTTTTGCCAGGTGTATACAATACTGGCCTTATCTGATGTGGGAAACAGTTGACCAGAATAGAATATGCATCACTGTAAATACATTCAGACTGGGTTTCAGAAAAACTAGGAAATATTTGCCTTTTTTTTAGTGCACAGACGTTTGACAACAGACTTATCTTGTGGATTAGGAAACAAAACCTATACACGCAAGAAAATTATACTGAATGCTTTTCATTAAGTTGCTGCTTATGGTGCTACTTTTAAAACCAAAGCTAACCAGTAGCAGCAGGAGGTTGAGTAAAGTTTTGCCTTGTGTTTCTAGAGCATCTACTTAAACCAAATACATGTGGTAGTTGAAAATCGGATTCTACCATTACTGTATTTCATCATGCACATCTGTTCATGCAAGTCTAAGATGATGCACGTATTAAGTTAACCAACAACTCCTTATAGCATGAAGGTTTTGTTATTGGCACACATATTGGATATTCACATAATGTGGCTTCCCGTTATCAGGGTCAAAATACACAAGTGTGATCTGCAACACAACATCCAATCCTCACGTTCTATCAGGACCACTCCTGTTCAGGGTTCTTGTCGGTCTGAAGGCCATGCCTTCCTCCACAACACTCCACCTTAGGTTGTGCTCCCCACCCCAATGAATGAATGAATGAATGAATGAACAGGCTGGTTGTACTTCTGCCATCACTGGGGTTCCCCAAATATTCCAATATATTTCTGGGTTTTGGCTTCAAATCATGACGGCAGCACTCACAACCCGAGTTTGTTATTCGAGGGAGAGATACTTTAGCTCTCACCCTTTAGCCCACCCCAGTGTACCCAAAATAAAACAATGTATTTCAGTACCTCGAAGCTCTTACTGTACCTCAATAGCTAGAATACATATATTTTGGCCTGCCAGGCACAAAGAACAATTTTAAGGTCTTTACACTTGAACCTATGTTAAGCTTATGCCTGGGAATCATATAGAAATAAGGAACAGAAAAGGCCCGAAGACCTCTAGACAACACAACCATGATCCGAAGTTTAGAACTGAACTAGTAAAATAAATAAATGAGCAAGCTCTGCAACAACTGTGCCTCTTGGTCATCAACAGAGGCCTGTTTTTGGTAAGATGGCCAAAACTAACAAAGATTGTGGGTGTTTAAATGTAGGTGCTTTGTTTCCTAGCCATAAAATGGGTAAACACTCCTCCTGTTACACAATTACTCCATTTTTAAAGGCTGCCTCATCAGCATTTCCTTAGTTACGTGGTGCTCAGATTTTCCCCAAGCCTGTTTAATTGTGGATGAAGGAATAGCTTCACGTGCTGCTTTTTATCTATTGTGTGACTGAAAATAAAATCCAAATATTTTTTTAAAAAACCTGCAATATTTTAAAAGCTTTAGAAAGCCTCGACCCTGTTCTGCTTTGCTTTTAATTAAAACAAGCTTAAGCCCTTCAAAGGGGCTCATTAACACATCTGCAATTCAGATTAATTCATTTTGTCACTGCTGTTTTGACAGATGGCCATGCGTAGGATACAGCAGCTCCGCAAAGCATGGAGGCAGCACAACAACAGATTGTTGCAATCCTCAAGGAAGTTTAAGACTAAAACAATAAATGAGAGAAGAGAATATTCTATTTTTTCCCCCAGAAATAGGTCCACTTTTAAAATTCATGACCCTAAATTTGCCTTATTCTCTTGAGAACTCTTAATCTCTGAATAGGTAAAGGATACTTCTTGGAAATGATCAAGCCAAGAATTATGTCACTCATTATCACTTACAGAAATAGCATTTTTAAAGCAGTACGATGGTATGCAAAAAACCAGGTGGCATGACCTTTAAGGGGAAGAAGGCAAACAGCAGCTTATCATCACAAGCCCACCATTTCTTAGAAGCTGCCATCTTAGTGGACAAGGTTCATGGAAGAAAAAGGTTCTTTGTTTTGCCTTTTTTTTAAGGCATGGGCTTTAGCATAGTTTTACAACATTCCAATAGGATTGGCACACATCCAGACTAAGTAGTAATAATTATTCCCATTCCACTGAGGGAAAATTGTGACTGACTGAAGATGACGGACTGTGTGACTAAACTGTGATTTAGATCTTGGTACTGCAAGACTCAGAGATGACCGTGGTCTCTGAGACAAGTCTAAAACAAGGTAGTTCTTTCTGTCTCCACCATTAAAGGATTCCCCCACAAGGGAGGAATTCAGCACCACGCTCTTCTGAGCATTCTGTCAGCGCAATCTTTTCCCCCTCTCCTCCCTGCCTCCCTTGAGCTGCTCTGGGGTTTCTCCTGACTCTGCCAAGTGACTTTGGGGGAGATGCATGAAGCGTGGAGAAAGGTGGGGGGGGGGGAAGACCCATGGCACTAGCGGGAGCCCCTGAATTGCCTTTTGCTAGCTTACCAGGTTAACTGAATACAGGCCAAATAAACCAACTTCATGTGTAGGACATGAAGTGATATAGTCCTGTGTGTTCAACTGAGGAAACAGCAAAGAGATGAGGCTTCATGGCTCATGCACTGGAGAAGGTCTTAGAAATATGAATTAACCAGTGGGACCTGCAAAAAAAAAGTTGCAGTGCAAGGGTACTCATTGTTCAGGATTCCGTCCACTCCTTCGGCCATTTTAATTTATTTATTCTTTTATTTTGCTCTTGCAGACTTTGGGGTTCCCCCCAAAGCCTACTCGCCTGAGTGTGCCTGGTTCCAGGTTGGCTGCAGAAGCAGCAGTATTCCTAGCCTGGGCATTGGAAATAGAGGAAATTGTGCTCCTGCTGTCCTTGGATTATTCCACACCATAAACTCCTGGAACCTCCAAGGCCCTGGAGCATCCTAAGGACCAATGCCTAATTCCCTCCTAGGTCTCAGTGTCTGGCTTTGTTTAGGTGCAAATATTTACTAGAAAGGTTCCACTAAAACTGCCAGCTTCTCTGGTAGCTCTTCCAATCTCAGATGTCTGTTGATCCCACCTAGAATCTATCCTCCTATTACAGTTAAAGAACCAAGTAGCATCTTAATCCCTGCAGTCATGAATAATGTCCCAGGTTGTCAATTTCACACCAGCAAGACAGTAACAGCACTAAGAGGTGTTTTTTTTTGGGGGGGGAGTTGGAGAAGGGTGGGTGAGGGGAAGACAGTTGAACCTAAAGTGGGCATGTGGAAAACCACATGATCCAAACTCCTTTAACAACAAACAAACAACTCAGCCCACTTTAGAGCTGTGGTGTTAAACAGGGTCTCTCAAGTGCCTCCTGGGGCTGAATCCTGCACCGCCAGCTGCTTCTGTGGGAGCAGCTCACGTCCATCAGAAGCAGCTTGGCTTGTTCTTGCGCAGGAGTACTTCTGCAACCTGCCTGGCGCTTTAAGAAAGAGGGAGCCACTATTTTTATTCTGCAGGATTATGTTATTGCCAGTATCTCCGTCTTAAATAAGGAAAGGACTGTGAGTGAAAGTCACTTCTGGGAAGACTGCCAGGATGGAGGCAGAGGCACATTGCTCCTCACCCTTCGAGGACAGGCTCATTTGCCTTTGCAGAGAAGACAGCATCCTTAATATGATTTATCTCCCGATGCCTTGGTAGATTTCAAACATCAAATACCAATGCAGATCTCCTGCATGGATAGGTGTAACTCACGAACAGGCTACAACCAATAAGCCCGTCTTTTAACAAGAAATGCTTCAACTGAATGCTGGCTTAATGACCAAGGCAACAGTGGGGCAGAAGCAGGACACCCACACATGATTTCTGCTTGTTAAGAATTTCCCTATCATTAGCTGAAGTCAGGTTGTGCTCAGAATGCCTTTTTTAAAAACTCCAAAGTCTGAGAAGTGCTTAAAGGAAAGCCAGGTGGGAAATGAACACTGAGCGCCAAGGCTTTTCTTTTTATCACCCCCTTTGCAAAAGAAGGCCACTTTGCAGAATTTTCTCCAGCAATTTTTTTTTTAATGGCAGGGACCATTTAACAACCCTTCCCTGCCACACAAACACAGTAACTTGGAATGAGATTTGACCTGGAATATCATGGAGGATGTTCCAAATGGTCCAACATGCAGCAGCAAAGAAAGAAGGGAAAAGAGGTGGAGAGACTGAAAGACAGGGAAGCTGTGCTACTGCAACGACAAATGGCGAGCCCCAGCCCAAAAGACTATTGGAGAATTTCTACCCCACTGAGAAATTTGGTAAAATGGCCACTATTAATGTCAAGAGGCCATTTGTGCTCTGCTCTAGAGAAATGACCCTTGCAGTTCAGTGAACGTCTGCAGTCTCTGAAATGCGACAGTGTTTGAAAGATAGTTGGGAGACTGCATGGAGGCAGCTGGTGACAGGAAAACTCTCAAAATTCAAATTGGTGTCCTTCTGGATTGTTGTCCAAATCAAAATTAATCACCACCGACAAATAATTATCAACTGGGGAAAATCATCTTAGACACGCAGTGCTTGAATTAATAGTAAAACGTGCATGTCAAGGTTACCATACCCTCATAAATTTTTTGCCTGAAAATTTGGAATTACTGAACTGGTGTTGACTTATTTAACCTATGGCACTGGTAATTTAATAGTACATGGTGTTGATTTTTGTTTAATCAACACATTTTAAGAAAATTATCTGTTTGGGATCAAGCTCTTTAAGACAATGGTGAATTAAGGGCTGAATCCAAATTTTATCAGGAACTCTAGGTCCTAGCTTTGTGGTGCTAGCTGGGAGTGCTTGATCTACTGCCTATTCAGAAGGTTCAAAGACAATTTTCTGAAGGATAACCTTTCCCTGGGTCTTCATATTTTAGGTACTCCTCTTAAGTTAATCTATGAACCCATGGAATGGCCTGGTTGTTCAGAAGGGCCCTAGTACATCCAGCATTCAGTTTCCTATAGTGGCCAGCCAGAAGTCCCATCTTTGATTTCAACCTGGGCTCTTCTTGCACCTTCAGTGAGAATCATACCTTTCCACCTCTCCATTTCTAAGCAAATTATCTGTAAGATATGAAGTTGTGTGGTTTGCAACTGCAGTAGACTAGAAAGGAGCTGGTCCCCAACCAAACACAGTAAGCTAGCGAAGGTCAGTGAAGCGCAAGGTGTCAAGTGGTACAGTGAGAAGCCAACGGAAAAAAGGTATGGGATGCATGCAGAACTTCAGAAATAAGTAGTCACTTAAAGCCTCCAAACTATTTGCACATATAAAATAATATAATTTGCACATGCAGCAAACCTGTGGAGTGCTACTGAAATGCATAAAACTTGCCATGTTGGTGGACTGGCTAGGAAGCAGTTGTGTCCTGCAGCACATTCCCAAGTTAATTTTTTTTTTAAAAAAGGCAGAACAGGCAGCAGTTAATACTGCTGAGCTAATCCTAATGACTAATTAGATAATTTCTAATTAACTGTTTAGTTGGTACTGAATAGCTGCAGGGGGTCACAGACAATGACAATGTGAGCATCCAGCTGGGGAAGGGGGGAATCCAGAGCAGTGGACGTAGTAGGACAAGAGCACAAAAACCTTCACAAGTGATGCCACCGCCAAAAATGACAAAAGGACAGTTTATTCCCTCCCGTATTATCTTGTAGGGCTTGCATGTGTCCAGATATCTCACCGTTTTGCATTTCCCTGCTGCTAAACAGTAGGCAGCCAATGCACAATTTTCATAATATGCATCCTGAAATTGTTATCTACAGTCCAATATGTCAACCAGAGATACTGTCTGGCCACTACATATTTTTGGCTGTAAAGACTGAAGCATCTAAAGTGGTATCAGGAAAAAAACCCCCACTTCCTAGACCCTCATTCATTTCCTAAGTAAATCCCCAAACTTATCGGGACCAAACCTTAAGTCTGCCATAGGCTGGGGGGACCGCATTAGAGAGGCCCTGGCCCCCCAGGAAAGGGAAGCCATTGATCTGCAAATTAAATTGCTAGAACCACAAAGGCGCTGGAGAGCAATCTCTCCCTTCTTTTCGCTGGGTTGTTTTGGCACTGCATCTGAATGCATCGAAATGACGTGCTGATCTATCTCCAAGGTTTTAGTGAGTTCATCCATCCATGCAGGCCTGCAGTTTGAAATGTGGGGCTGCTGAGGACTTTTTACTTGGTTAACAGTTATGTCCCACTCTGCCAAAGTCGGTCTCTTAAAAGGCTCGGGCAAGGGAATCACTTTAGAAGAATCTACCGTGAGAGCAAGAACCCCCTTTCTTTTTAAAGGTGGCCCTGGAAGAGTCTGCTCCACCTTCTTCAGCCCCAAAGTGGAAATAACTTTTAACGTTAATGGGAGGAACTCCACCATTTTCAAGAACCGCCCTGCCCCAAACCCCAGCCACTTGCAAAGCATTTGCGCAGTGGTGCAAGCAAAAATACATAGACTGGTCCACAGTGGGAATCTCTTGGCTATTAATATTCCTCCGGACTGTACCTGAACAAGACTTGACGACCTTAAAATGCCCTTTCCTCTATGCTATCCAAACTAGGCAAGGCTTCCCTGTCGTCTGCACATACTGCATTTTTTGAGAGAGGCGTCCTTGCTGGTGCCTTATCCAGTACACAGATGTCCCTCGTGGAACTTACATAAGGTACTGACCACCCTGACCAAAGTGCCTCTTGGACCACTAGCCTCCATCGCCCTGTGGCTAACTTTCAAAGTGGCATTTCTCAGAGCGTAGCTGAGTTGGAGGCACTGTGGTGCTAGGAGACCTGTTTCTTCAGGCAGATAAGGAAGCCCTTTGCCAAGACCCCTTCCACATACCCCAACTCAATTCTGCCTTTCATAGAGCCCAAGAATTAGTTTTGCTTTTGTCCTAATCCATCTCACCATACAAAAAAGGTGTTGCACTAGTAAAGCATGAGAAGGGCACTCAAGACACAGCCGATAAGATGAAGCAATAGCCTACTTGTGAATAAACAGTACAGCTGCCACCCTGCTCCTAGGTAAGGATGCTCGTCTTTGACAAGGTGAATCCTCAGTGGCTGATCAGCAAAGTTCAAAACCAACATTAGAGCTCCCTTCCTTGGAATGACTTCTACTGCATTAAAAAGTAGCAGGCATCCTGTTTCTAAGAATTTAAAAATGCTATTATTGTGGGCCACAGAGGCCAGTCACTGCAATAATTTTCATGGGGTGAAATCCAATGCTACCATTCTGAAGAATGGCTTCTGATGCAACAGAGGCATAAACTAATGCATGAGAAGGAGATGTGATTTTCTTTCTTTCTTTGCCAACTCTCTCTTTCAATGCAGCTCCCTGCAGCCCCCCACCCCCCACCTGAATATCCATTTCATAGGGCTGATGGACTGGAAGGTGGCAGGGAGGACTGAAGGAGGAATCAGAAGGGGGGGGGGGAAACCCTCTCGTCTTACATTAGCAGATGCCCCTGCTAGATCAAAAGTAGTCCCACGAACAAAATGGGGGCACGAGATTCTGTGAAAACAATTCCTGAGAACAGAAGATCGTGTGAGGATGGGTTGTGTATCCATGCCATGCCCAGAAAAATAAGAATAGAAATGAATGTTGTGAAGGAAAACAGAAGAAACACAAGATATCATGCTGCTAAAATACATTTTCCAGTATTTTCCCAAAGCCTCGGCTTCCAGGTTCTTCCCTTTTCTTTTTTTAATGACATTTTATGTAACCGATTCAACTGCTCAGCCATTCAGATGACTCCAAACTATGCAGAAACGCCAAGTCTACAAGGTGAGCAGCATTTTGTGATGGGAGGTTGCCTGAGAGCTGCTTCACTCTACGGGATGCCACATAACTCTACAAGTGTAACTAATGCTCTACAGATTGCAACTGAAGAGGAAAAGGAGGTTGATTTTCTTTGAAGAAAAGGGGGTTGATTGAAACCCATTTTGTATTCTCGGAAGCAAATCAAAACCCTGCTGAATTATTAGTGTGGTGCATCTATTAATAACTGACAATAAAAGTTGTTTACTGTATCTATTCGACCTCTGCATTGTTGAAATAGCGCACAACGATAAAGGCGAGCATGGCTTGGCAGCATGTGGGTCAGCTAGGCAGTGCTGTCATTAATTTAGCAAAATTATTCCTTTGGCCTTAACCTTTATGCCTGCAAACAGTGAGACTGAAAACTTTTGAAAGGACTTAATACAGTGCTTTTCTTTGGGGGGGGTACACAGGGGTACACATACCCCTAAACATTTTGTGAATCTAACTTTGGCCTCGCTGAGGGCAGTATTTCAATATGAGTAGGAAAATGAGAGTACCCCTAAAAAATTTTTTTAGAAAAAACCACTGACTCTCTATATATATGAATGAAGGAATAACTGAATAGGCATTGAAAGGGCATGGCGTTCCTACAAGTTGCCAAGCCATACTACAATACAGTGAGGCTATATTTCAACTACTTCATGAATTAAGAGCTTAGAAGGATTGGGTCCACAAGTGTCTGCAGCACAAAGCTTGGAAAGCAATTTGTGCGACCTCTTATATTATGCTTGTCTGACATTTCCCCGTTCAGAAATTGATTTCTTTTAAAGAAGTAAACGCTGAAGGAGAAGAAAAGATATCAATACTAGCATATTGCGCCGCAAAGTTCATAGAATCATAGGATTGTAGCGTTGGAAGGAGAATCATCTAGTCCAACCCCCTGCAATGCAGGAATATGCAGCTGTCCCACATGGGGAATCGAACCTGCAACCATGGAATTATCAGCACCATGCTCTAACCAACTGAGCCATCCAAGCTGACAGGAGCCAAAGCTCCTTCACCACCATCAAAAAACGATTAATGTCAACCGCATGTAAACTGCTGGTCTCTCTGGCTTCTTGGCATTGTATTCACTCACCCCATGCCCATCTCCAGCAGTGCTCAGCTTTGCTCACTTTCATCCTATCCAGAAATGAATAGACATATCTATATATATATTTTTTTCCATTCTAGGGGTGGGGAGTGTGAACTCCCCTTAAACCAAGAGTTACAGAATGCAATGATCTAGAGCAGCTGCCAAAATAATGAAGTCTCCTCTGATACTCACGTCGGCTTTCATACATGCTCCTGGACTGGGCCCAGATTTTGAATGGATCTGGCTTCTTCTGCCCAGCGTTGTCTGGCTGCTCCGCAGCTGGTGCTTCGGTGGCAGGGTAGTCGGGAAGCACCTGGGTGCTGCGGACAGGTGAAGCGGTGTGGGTGCTGTGGTGGCTGGAGACACTGTGCTGAGAGCTGTTTTGGCTGTCTTTCCTTTCAAGTGGTTGCTGTAAGGAAGGAAGCCAGAAAAGAAGGGGGAGAGGGAGGGGGAATCCCAAGAAGGTTAATGGCCTGCAACTGAGCCATTCCCCCACTGCTTTTCCTCTACGTTCAGCATTTCTGCGTGCTCCTGCGTAAATACATAAAGTCCCTCTTTGGGCTTCTACCATTTCCAGTTTGTGCTGAACGCAGGTGAATTTCCCCAAGGATAGGCGGACGGAGTGACAGGGGGATGCACAAAAAGGGAAAGCCATTCATCACATACACAGAGAGAAAACCATGCAAGCTTTCATATGCCGACACAACACAAATCAAGGTATCCTTATGCATTAGTATCTCCATATGTTTTCGCCCCCAGTTAAGAACACAATCTAAAATCTAGCAGCGGTGCAGAACATCAGTCAGAACTGGACAAGACCAGATAAATAAAAATGCTTCCTTTGACATGCATGCATGCTCATGCGCATTCAGGATTTCTCATGCATGCAGCCCAGCCTTTTGCCTGCCACCAAAGCCAGGCTGACCAAGACCTGTGCTGAACCTGAAGAAGTAGACAAACAAAACTCCCTTACTAGAAATTAATCTGATACAGGCCCCCCCCCCCCCGTTTTCTGTTCTGAACTCAACTTCCTCTAGGGAAACTCTGTTAGACACACACACCACACACAAACCATGCACCCTCCATGTGAAAGCCATGCCCCATACTAATGGACCTGCGGCCAGATCCAAAGAAGGGGGTTGCAAATTCACGCAAGATGTGATGGAGATGCAAGAAACAAAATGGACCAAGAGCCACATCAGATGAAATTCCCAATCAGATGAAATAACTCAAAACCAAAATTTGGGAGTAAAGAAGTTAGGAGAAATTGGGCTGCATACCGTACTTAAAACTGCCACAAGACTGAAGCATGCCAAAATTCTTTGCAACCTAAGCTCCAGTAAATGGGCAAGCGGGAAATTTAAATTCCCATGTCTCAATTTCCCTTCACTTCCATCAATTTCTATCAGAACATGAAGCATCAGACTAAAACTTCATTGTGGGAATAATGTTTGACAACTCTAGATAACTGCAACTTTTGGACAATACATTTTACATAGCATTGTCTATCTTCTTTTTAAACTTAGTGGTTGACCTGTGCCCTTTCTAAGGTCACAAGACTTTACAATAAGCCAGTACTGGAGCAATGTTATGTCCCCATATTGAAACATTGCCCCATGCAGGTATTGAGAAGTATCACATAAATTACAAATAGTAAGTAGAATTCCCATTTTAAAAAAAAACAAAAAACCAACCCAGTGGTTTTCAAACTCTTTACTTGGGAAATCTCCGTCTATCTCTGATTTATCTGCCAAGGAACCATTGTGGAGGATTCCAGAACATTTCCCGGAGGTATGCTTAATGCTTAAGTTCATGTGGAGTGCTCAACACTCCTTTCGGACATGGTCACCTTCCAATGGAACACAGCATGCTCAACAACGCTCCCAATCCTTTCCCGCAGCAACTCCTTGTAAGCGGAGAGCAGTAATAAAAGGCAAATTGTCATTCAGGGAAGCCTGCTTGCCTTCACTAATCTTCTTGAGGACACTTAGCTAGGATTTCCAAAGAATTCCCAACAACAGAGCTTGAAAAATACTAAATTAAGCATCTGACTGCTCAAATGTTCTCCACGTCCCCTCAAAGCATAAACATAATTTCGTATTAACAGAAGAGGACGCGCACCCAACAGATAAAACACATGTAAATTACAAAGACTGCAGGCTGGAACCAAGACCTCTTTCATAAGAGATACAAACAGAAAAACAGGGCTTAGTTAAAACAGGCCTCTAATTTTGCAGCCCTATTCGTGAGCTACAATGGGTCTCTCTTTTCTGGCTGCTCTTTAGGGGAGCATCTGTAAATAGAGCGAAATATTCATCCAGCCCATCTCAGCAGGACATCGGGCAATGTTGGCACATGGAATCAGGGCCAGCCCAATACATTTTGGCACCGGAGGTGAACCACAAAATGGTGCCTCTCCTCACCAGGGAAGAAGGGGTGAGTGAAGATCTAGACTGGGAACAAATCAACCTTACCCAATGGTTGAAGTGGGAATCAAAGCTGTCACGGTGGGAAGGGGGAGTGACTCTATTGGAATCACATTGAGAGGGTGTAGACCCTAGGAGACTCCAGAGGACATCCGCTGCCATTTCCTCCCTAGGGGTGGGAGGAAACTAGCAACTGCCCCTATGAATCCTGCCGCCCGAGACAGTCACCTCGCCTTGCCTCATGGGTGGGCCGGCCCTGCTTGTGATAAACCTCCATGCCATTCCCCAACATTCGTCCCAATCTCGGTGGAGCTAGGAAGAGATAAGCCTCCATTCTCTGGGTGCTACCTTCTCAGTAAGAATCACCTTGATGCAGTGGTAGCCAATTAAGGTGAAAAATGAAGAGAGAGCTACACATGTCAGTGGAACGTGCAACGTGGCCCTTCCTCCACAGTCTCTACGTGAACTATACTAAATACTAGCAAGCAGGAGCAGAGCTGGGCAGAGAAAGCAAAGTAGCGTTGACTACTGCCACTTCACTAGAAGCTCTTTGTGACCGAAAACACTGTGTTCTATTTAACAATAGTTTTGAATATAGCTGTTGGTTGGAGGGGCGTGGCAACTCCCGAGAGCAGAAATTGCTTCGGAACGCTTTATTGAGCTTTATTGATGTCTGCTGAAGCTCTTGACCCACCAATGGCATTTCTTTAAAATGATATACTCTCAAGTGACTTGAATTTGAAATTAACTCTCGACTTCAAATGACATTTTGAGCGGCGTCTGTGATATCTCTGATTTCTCCACCCGTGCTTTTCAGGTGCTTTAATGCTGTCGACAATTTATTTCCCCAGCAAATATGGCTAAGAACAATAATATGGAAGTTTGGGACAAACACTGTGAAAACCACCTTCAGATACAGACAAATGTTCTTTTATCGAGGTACGCTAGAATAAGACACTGCAGATGCCCTTTTGGGTGTCCACACTCTTGCCACAGGAGTTATAAAGATGGGAACAAACCCCCATCTATAAATGCATATGCCAAATTTCAGGATGGTTTGAAATGCACTCAGTCATTTTGAAAGCTGGGTAGCAAAATAGGAAGTAAAAGATTAGCCCAGCCTTGCAGATAAATTGGGGTGGAGGCAGTTGTTCAACCAATCCAGTCACCTGAGTCTTTCTCCCTCATCCTGTTCCCTCTCTTTTGCAACTCCAAAATACAGTGAAGAAACTATTTCTCTCTCTCTCTCTCTCTCTTACACACACACCCACCCACACCGGCAACTTTTAGGACCCAGGTGCTGTTTCTCAAGAGGGCAGCCAAGGGGCAAAACAGCCTCAATCTACCTTTCCCTCTCTCTCAGTAGCAGCATCACTATGGAGGCTGAACAGGTAGATGTTCATTCTCCCTCTTGCTTCCCTTTACTGAAGGAAAGCAGGGAGGCAGAGAAGGGAAGAGAGACCAATCCATCTGCCAGCTCAGTTCCACTGGTCCAGATTGACCCCGTGTCTGTCCTTATCCCTTGCAGAGAGTCTTTCTTCTCTTCAGTCAAACAAAAGAGAGGTAGTTGAAATTAAAAAAATTGTCCAGTAGCACCTTAGAGACCAACTAAGACTTAGTTGGTCTCTAAGGTGCTACTGAACATTTTTAAAAAAAAAATTCAACTACGGTACATCAGACCAACACGGCTACCTACCTGAATCTAAAACAGAGGTAGTTTCTGTATCCACCCACTGCTGGGGAAGAGTCACTCCAGGGAACTAGAGTACCTCTGGCAACCAAGCATCTGTTTATTTTTTAAAAGCCGGCTCATTCAAACTTTTCCCTTCTAAGAGCATCACAAACCACTAGTTTATTACTGTTACATTACGAACTTGTATGTTCCTCCATAGTAAAGGTAAAGGACCCCTGGATGGTTAAGTCCAGTCAAATGGTTGGCTAAAAGGTTCTTAGCGTAATTCCAATCGCCACCCCAATGAACTTCCATGTCATGCTTTGCATCTTCCCCTACCTAGATGTATAAAGGTCCACCTTCTCTACTGCCCACATGAGATGTGTGGAAGCTTTCTTCAGCCCAAGAGCTATGTTCTCGGGGCAACCTTGGTGGTGGTCCTACATGCTAATGGCGGGTGTTGCAAGAGACAAAGTTGGGCAGCGCATTGGATATGACTCTTACGTATTGGCTATCGTCTAATAAAGAAAAACTCAGGGGTTTGTATAAACACAAACTGTTGCATATATTTAACTAACCTCTTACCTGAGACCTGACTTATATACATCTGGGCTGGTGAAAGGCTCCATGAATGGAAGTGCTGTGGGCGCTTCTCCCTCCTGTCCTGTATGAACTCGTTTTATTATCCTGCCTTTCCTCTAGACCAGTGATGGCCAAACTTGGCCCTCCAGCTGATTTGGGACTACAATTCCCATCATCCCTGACCACTGGTCCTGTTAGCTAGGGATGATGGGAGTTGTAGTCCAGAAACAGCTGTTGGCCATCACTGCTCTAGGTGACTTAGGCCAGAGTACATGGTTGTTAAGATGACTTGTGAGCTGGTTGTTCCACAGAGGGGCCCAATCACACTAAGGCACCCTTTGCATCATTCTTCCCCCTCCGCTGCATCAGCAGAGCTACCACGAGCTCAAAACTTTCCTGGAGCATGCAGCTTACACATCACTTTGTCTTTGGGGTGGGAAGGGGGTACCTGCACCACATCAAGCCTCTGAGCGACTCAAGGGTGTACTAAATGATATGCTTTTGATCAAATAAATTAAAAATAATTGGTTTTTTTAAGGCAGCATGAACTGGGGGCTTACATTTTAACACACCATGTGAGGCTTTTCTCCTTTGAGACGCTGCTGCAGTGGTATGGCAGCCACTTTCCCATGGGTTTATTTCATGTGGCTACTTAACATTGAAAGGTCTGCCTGTATGGGTGGGGCCCATTTCATGGGTCCTTACCACATGGCAGAATCTGGCATTAGACAGGGTGAAAGGGGACACAGTTTACTCTGTCCATGTGGTAGCAAGTTTTTATTTTAGAATGATTTTAGCATGCATTGCAAGTGGGACATGTGCACACTCTGGGGGGCTAGAAACATTTCTCCCATTAGATACTGTCCCTTTTTAAGTCAGCCGTATTAGATGTTAGGCACCCACACTGGACACACAGAGAAAAGAGAAGCTGCTTTTAAAGGCTGAAGATCATTTTTGTGTGTGTGCAGCAACCTGTTTATACAGTCAAGGCAGAAACTTCATTAAATTGGAAATGGAGAGATACAGAAACACATATTACCAGCCCTCATAAATAAATCCATGAAATGTGTTTTTCCTCTCACAAGAGATCATTTCTTTGAAATCTGCAAATCTAGATTTTGTGTCATAAGACTAAGCAACAGAAACCATACTTAAGAGAAATTAAAAATTAAGATAATGTGGAAACGCCAAACAATTCACTGAATTTTCACATATAAGTCTTCAGGGGAACATGGGAAGCAGCGTTATATTGACTCATACTACTGGTACATCTATCTCAGTATTATCCACACTGCAAGTGGCTATCCAGGGTTTCAAGCAGGGGCCATGGCCAGGCCCAACCGGGGATTACTGGGGATTGAACCAGGGACCTTCTGCATGCAAAGCGGATGCTCCCCTAAGCTGCCACAGTGGTTTATCCCACTTCACAAGATGCATCATATGGGCAGGAAGGGGCCACTATTGTAAAGGGTGGCACAGGAAACACCTAAGAAATACTGGAGTATTTAAATAAGGTGCTACTAGTCTGTCTTACTTTTACTGATGTAAGGAAGAGTGCAAAGGGTCGTTTTATTTTTATACTTGGCTAGGAGAGAGAAGAAATGCCTCCTCGTGTCCACACTGGGATATCCTTTCAGATGTGCCAGATATCCAGTTGTGATCTGTGGACTCTTATTTCAAACCCTGACCCAAGGAAGTTCACTTCTGCCACAAAGCACATAATCAAGTGCGGTCTGCAGATAAAATTGACAAGTTGTCTGTCTCCAAGGTTGCTAATCTACTGTCACGCCTAGTCGTCTCACTTCATCCAAGACCCTGTTTCTTTCATTTTGTATATTTATGGACCGTATATATACTGTACACACACAAAATGACACACCCATCATGGTTGAGGAGTGGAAGAGAGCCCATAGTTGTAGGAATCCATGGGAGATGCACAGAAGGGAATTGTGGGTGTCCCAAGAGGGCTTTGTCAGCAAAGGATGGACTGCCCAGTATCAGAAGATGGGAGAGGGATTTGTTCCCTAAACTCAGCAAGGTCCCTAAGAACATCACTTCACTTTCTGCTTTTTAAGTGAGTGGTATCCATTCATGTCTATGGAGAAAAGTGAGCAGCAGTTAGCATGCACTCATTAGAGGACCCTAAGTGTCCTGAAGGAGGACCCACCCTTAACAGTATCAGGTGGGCATAGCAGCAGCAAAAACGCCTATCATATTAGTAAGTACTGCAGCCGACTCTGACCGTTTTAGTTCCCCCATATACCTCTGGAGCAACACTATGTCACGAGCTCCAGAGGAGGGGTGTCAGAGAATTTAAAGTGGCAAGTGCAAACCTTTTCTTTGCCAAGTGCTGAGAGGCCTGGTTGGTTTGGCAGCGGACCTTCCTAAGGGTGCTGCCCATTGACAAACGCCCAGTGCTGTGGTTGGCCAACATCGGAGCAGCATGCATCATCCAAGCACGGTAGGGTGCAATGGAAGCTCTAGTCCAGTTGTGAGGTGACCATGCTATGGGAGCCAGGGGAGTGTGGCATGAATTCATCTCTCTCTCTCTCTCTCTCTGTGTGTGTGTGTGTGTACACACACATATAACATAAACATATTTGTTGATGTGCAAAAGCTATAGACAAATACGGAGGATTGCAAGCAACTAACTTTTACTGAGAGTAGACCTAATGAATGTAATAGATGCCAGTTGATAATGCTCGTTAATTTCAGTGGGTCCATTCTGAGTAAGCTGAATATTGGCTACAACCCTTCAAACCACTGCATTGGTAGTAAGATGAACTAGATGACCACTGAGATCCCCTTCAACTCTTATGCTTCTGCATAGTAATGATGTTGGTAACATTCTGTGTACTTTAGTGTCACCAGAGATTTTGACTGGGATGGGAGGGGGGAAGTGAATGGAACCAAGATACACTGCAGCCAAATCTCTAATGCTTCTCCTTTCTGTAAGCTGAAACCATGCAGCAGTGCTACCCTACAGGTCTGCAACAAATTATTGGGCTAAAGAAGTTTTTACCTGATGTTGTGATACATTCCGAACATGCTGCTACCTAGAAAAGCGTAGCAGTGCTGAGCATCTATAGGAGAATGGATGAGGGCTCAGTAGACATATTAGCAAGTGACTACAATGAGATTCAAATGAAGGCCACTTTCAGCATGATAAACATTGTGAGAGAGGAGAAGGGGTGCAGCATATTTTCTTAAAGGAAAGCTACCTTCCCCACTCATTGTCTCCCTTACTAGAATTTGGGTTGCAAACTGATAATGCAGCAGTCCTCTTTGAACAGCTCTCTTTCCCCCAGATCGTCAGCTGTCTTGGGTATATAGTTCTTGGTGGACTACTCTTGGTTGTTTTTCATTCGCCTACGGACCCTCCTTTCTTCCTGTACTGCAAAGAACTATCGGCACTGAGATTCCCAGCTGCTGGGGTCTCAGACCGGCAGCCGCGATCTTTCTTCTTCCATTCACACATCCATTCATTCATAGGAGGCGAAAGACAGTTGGGTCTTTGTGGAATGGGCTGACACCAATATTTTGGATCGTGGCAGCTGGGAATTTAGCTATTGGCACAGGCGGGTATTCCACAACAGCTTGCCAGTCTTAAAACAGGCTCGTGGACCCTCCTGGAGAAGAGGAAAATTCAATATTGTACTTCTTGTTCACTTTTTTGAGGGCCACATTCCCTTGTGGGTAATCTTCCAGAGGCCATTCTGGCTAGACAAAAGACTCAAGGAGGGCACGTAGCAAGTGGGATGGAGTCAGGGGAGGGTCACAGCCTGGGGTGCATCCTAAGGGCCAGATAAAGAGGTGTGGGATTAAAGTTTCCCACCGCTGATTGGCAAGAGACAGCCTGCACATGCATGATAAAGGGAAATGATCCTTCCACATGTTGATGTCTCGACAGGCATCTTTTATTTTCTTTAGAAAATCTTGCTACTTAATTTGAAATCACAGGTGCGCAGGGGTAGATAGGACGCCTTAGGAGGCAGGTGCTTCTATGAGATTTACTGGAACCATATTTTCCTGGCAGTGCTATACTTGCAAGGATGCAAGGCTACTTCTTAAGGTCTCAAGAAGGCAGCTTCTGCATGTGCCATAGAGGGAAATGAGGGGCAGATGGGGCTTATTAATTTGGGAAGGCAGCCCATCTAAGAGAAGTAAAAATCTGATCCTAAACCTCCACTGCTTTGCAGGGTATCTTCAGGAGAAGAAAAGACTAAGGAGTAAACCCCACACAAATCTGGAATGGAGTCCCTAAAATGGTTGATGGTGCCTTCCGGCGACTCCTGCAAACCAAACATATAGCCCTGCTTACCCATCAGTGAGGCCAAGAGGAGGGTCATCGCCTGGGTGGCCCGGGACCTCCATCCACACTGCCCAGGCTTGCGCCCCGGGGAGGTCACTTTGGTGATGCTAATGCAGCAGTTTGACTCCCCCCACCTCTTGAGACAGATGGGAGCCAATAACAATACATACATAGTTTGTGTCCTGGCATCAACCATACTGATACATTACATGCAAATTTGGCCTTCCAGTGATAATCATTACCCGCCAAATATGGCCTAGTTCACATGATGTGCTAAGAGACTCCCTAGCTTAGCGGCCCTCCGAACCTCTCTCTCTGGCCCTTGGCCCTCTCTCCAGGCCACAGACCCTCTGCAGCCAGACCCCCTCCTCACTGGTCCTGTTTCACATTGTACTTGAGTGTTTTTGCCTGGCTCCTTGAACTTTGATAATGGCTATTGCTTGCCTGAATGGAGGAAACAGCGGTGTATTTAAGTGTGTACAGAATCTAGCCTTCTGCACCAAGGGGGAAAAAAATCTGCATTCATTGCTCTGCCCAATTTTGCCTCTGGCCCCGCCCACCACTAGTATGCAGATCCCAGAAGGTAATGGCTGAAAAAAGGTTTTCTACCCCAGATGTAGTGAGGCCACACAAACATGTAGGCTCCTGGAGAGGGGATTGCAGCCACCTTTGCTAGTCCGTTTTGCTGCCACACTGCGGTGAGCTAAATCAAGGCTTGGCTTGGTGCATCCTCCAACTTGGGACTCTTGGTTAACTGGTAAACTGTGGCCATGAACAACTCCTGGCTCCAGCTGATGGCTAGTGAGTAGCGGGTCCTTCATCACAAGTCCTCGCATGGACAACACACGAAATCAAACCTTGGCTTAGCACAGCACAGCAGCCACAAGAACCAGGGCAAAGGGGCAGCGGAATCTTATCTGGGAGGCTGCAAGTTCATGCAGTCTCACTAGGTCACGATTTGTCTTAGGATGTTGTGTGAACCAGGCCTATGGCTGATCAGTGGCAGGGGCAGCAAAGGAAGGGTCAAGCTGAACTTTATTTGAATTTAATTCAGAGGAGGAGGATGGAGGGGTGGGGGTGGGGAGAGAAGAGGAAGATTCCCCCACCCCTTTTAATGCCGCAAAGGGCGTCTACACATTGCTCATAGCAAAGGAGCTAATCTATTATTGATCAAGAAATAATTAGTGTTTTAAGGGACTCCTGGAGAAAAACCGGAAAGGTGGAAGGCAAAAAGGAGCACGACCACAAGACCACGTAAGAAGCCTCAGGGGACTTCCGAGGGCTGACGCTTGGCATTTGCGTGGTCTGCGTCATCACACTAAGCTGTCAACATGCAGGCTTCTCTGAATAGCAACAGCCAGTGGAAATATTTCATGGCATTTTCAAGAATTGGATTGAGGGAACTCCCACATGGATTGGCACTGGGCGTAACATGTCCACAGAAAACTTGAACCAATTTGCTGCTCACAGCATTCAGCAACGCCGAAGCTTCTTTATTATTTTTCTACCTCTCCCTTAAAAACAAACAATGGATTGCTGAATATAATACTGTGTGTGATTTCATCTCAGTAAGATATAGGTGCCCTGGATTAGTGCGGACCTGCTCATTTTTCTACAGAAGGATACCACTGTCTGTAAGCACTGTATTATTTAGAAAAGAAAGCAGCAACACCCTCAACACAATAGCATTATAACAGTAGCTGAACAACGGCCCCTTTAGAAATCTCTTTTTAAACAAGGAAAAACTATGTTGGGGGGGATGTTCCTCCTAGAAGAGGATGGGCTCTGACTGGGGTTTCAAAATATTGTGAAGGAAATGAAGAAGAGGTAGAGGGAAGCAATGTGTCATCCAAGGATTCCATTTTCCTTTACTGACAAAAAAAAAAAAATTAAAACAAAAATCCCATACAATCTCCTGAGGTAATCTGAATTCTGTTTGAGGGTGTGCGTGAGAGAGAGAAGAGTGTTGGAGGAATGGGAAGAGAAAGGGCTACAGAACGACACCTGTTTGTAAACAGTCTCTTTGTTCACTAGGGGAGGATTATCTCTAAACGGATTTAGGATCCACACACAGGATTTCAAAGCTCCTAATGTTATCGCCATTCACTGGAGAGGCCGGTTCACGGCAACTCCAAATGACTGGAGGAGATTTTCTATAAGTTGATTGCAGTTGACTGCTTTTTTTCCTCTCCCTCTTTTCTTTTTCCAAATCAACCTTGTTAACCCATTCATTAGATGCGGCTTAATTAACAGGGGCGGTGAGACAAGGACGACGGGAAGAAGATGGGGGAAACGATACCCTTCCCTCAATGTTGGTTTTTGTTTTGTTTTGTTAAGCTAACAGCTATCTCTCCTCTCCCCAAATAAATCTGATCCGCTTTCTACATGTTTTACACACTGGCTTCTATTTTAACCAAAGGCTAAATTCCCCCCTGACTGTGACACAGAAGTAAACCCCATACGGTTTGACATTTGTGGGATTTGAGGCTGAGCGCGAACGGCGCTCTCCTCCCTTGCCAACGTTAATGCAAACTGACAATAGTAGAGGCCCGGGGTCATGTGACTTTAATCAGCGCGGCCCTAAGCCAGCAGAACTACATTAATTATTTCGGGGCTTTCTTTTCCATGGGCAGAGGGGGTGGGGTGGGGTGGGGGGAAAACTTGTATATCAAGAGGAGGAGGCTTCCGCTCAGCCTTCCTCTTTGGGTTGCTTCTCAGAAAAAGGTGGGGCATCGTAAAAGAGCCCCAGAGCCGACCGCCAGGGAAGTTTTACAGCATCTTGCATTACCGCAACAATCTCTCCATCTTCGGAAAACTGGTTGGTTACAGCTCCCCGCCCCCCCTTGCTTTTTCTGCTTCTCCCCCACCACTGCACACTCTTCAAACAAATGGAGAAACTTTCACTCCGCAGCCAGTTAACTCCCTATAATGCTTCTTGATCTGTGTCACTCCCTGGAGTGGCAGAGTCCTCTGTTTTTAATTGTACTTTCCGGACAACAGCCTACAAGCTATTAGCTGGCATGTCAACCAGGTAACCGTTCCACAGAGAAACAAGATCAGGACGGACAGGGGAATATTGATTCTCTCCCCTTCCCCCCCACACTCCCGCAGCCCTCCATCTTTCCTCTAAAAAGGCAATGGGCTGGGGGGGGCGGTTTGAGGGGGGAACCTACACCTGCAGCATAATGCTGCTAAACCCAGGCAAAGCCAACAAACAACAAAGGATGCCCTACAGAGAGCAGAAGAGACCGTCAGGCATGCGAAAAGGCTCAGTCAGGGAACTAGGATGATACCCTTACAAAAAGGGTTCTCTCCCCACCCCCCTCCTCTGTTGCTGCTGTTAGGAGACAAGCTTCAGGAATTCCCTCTCCCCCAATTATCCACCATATAGTGCACGATAAGGCTCAAAACGAGTGTAGCCTGCTGCTAGCGGATGCCATCTGAAAGGAAGGAGGAGTCTCCACGCGCAATTGTGCCAAGAAGGAAACAATGGCATTTTCACGGGCAAGTTAAATGCCTGCGAAGAGCAGTCCACCAGAAGTAAGGCTGAATTTCGTCCAAGCCCACACACCCCTCCGTCTGCCCATCCCCTCCAGCTCGCTGGCCAAATCCTCTCCTGCGCCGCATTCTTCCCCGGCTAGCCCCTGCTCAGCACAAGCCATGCAAAAGCGATCAAGTGCAGCGACAGAACCGCAACTTTCGAACGGAATAAGAACCACCGGGGTGGGGTTGGAGGGGAAGGGGGGTGGGAAAGAGGGGAGCCCCGCGGAACCACACCGTATTTTTTTTAATTTCACATTTCCAGAAACGCCCACCCATGCCTCGGACGAAAATAATCAAACAGGTATAGTAGCTCTGTAAAAGTGCTTACCGACTTTGGGCTCTTCTTAGGGGCTGGCAGTCCTGGAAAAAAATGGCAACAAGGAGGGGGGGGGGAGAAAAAAAACAACAAACCATTAGCAGCATATAAATCTTTACCTTCCTTAAGGGGGGTGGGGGGGAGAAATCCCTAGGTGTATCATCCGAACGTAGCCATCTGCAGAGTTATGTCAGATTTTGCTCTAGCATCAGAGTTGCCAGTCTGTTCATATCGAATCAAAGCACAGCGTTGGAGGTTTGTGGGGGGGGGGGAGTCGGAGTGGGGAGGGGAAAGAGAGAGAGAGAGTGAGCTTGGAGAAGGGAGGAGATCTATCTGCATTAGCTATGCTGACTTGTGCTGCAGCAGCCTGGAGGCTGGAGAAAGAAATTCACAGACCTCAGCGGCATGGGAAATTGAACACTTGGACAGAATCTCAAACGCTCCCCTGGATTAAGAGGGACTTAGCTCACAATTAAGCCAAGGATATTACCTTTTGACACGGCCGGCGTGTCAAATTTATCAGACCAATTGGAACGGTAGTGCAGAAACACAAGACAGACAGGCAGATAAGATAGATGATCTGCTTCTACATACTTAAAAAAATAAAATAACGCAAGCCTTTTTGGGGGGTGGGGGTGTATGTTTTCCCCACCACAGGCTTAGGAAAGCAAAAGCAGAAGCAAGAGAACAAAGAAGGGTAAGGTTTATCTCTAAGAAGGGTCAGTTATAAATACAGATGCTCCTGGCAAACCCTTTAAGTTTGCTTCCAAGTCCAGTCTGCATGATTATAGGCAGCGATCACCATCAACTAGTTAAGAGTGCAGCAGATTCACAATGAATGCAATGTTATTTTTGGATAGGGAGAGGTGAATGGATGGCCAGGGAGCAGAGGCTGGGAGAGATTTTTTTTCTTTCTTTCATTCTCCAGGGCATTAATGGTGATGAAAATGCAAATGAGAAAGCATTTAATGCTGAGAGGGAAAGCCTAGAGGAGGTTTTACATTTTGGAGACAGACCTGGAACACTGCCGCATATCATTGTTTCTCTGACAGTGGGGAAACTGGATAAAAGGATTCTCTCAGTCCCTGCCATTGGCATTTTCTTTTCTTTTTTTGGTAGCACAATGTCCCATTGGAAATGGAGTTCATGCTTAAGGGAAATGAGTCTTAATAAAGGAAGACAATGTCCCTAAGCAGATGTGAGAAGGTAAGAAACAAATTACTTTAGAAATCCGGGAAACAGGAACCGTGGAGCAAATAGCTAGAAGTGCTGTTTCAACTATGTGTTAAAAACTGCAAAGCAACTCAACAGTGTGAAATCTGCTCCCATTTTTTTAAAAAAACACACACATAACATTATGCTCTCTTTTCTTTCTACTGCTCCTTTAATGCATTAATGTGATAAATAGCTTCATGATCCAATGCTACGCAGAGAATGAAGCATGTTGTGTGAATGAGAAATAAATAATAATAATAATAATAATAATAATAATAATAATAATGTGTGTGAAGAATGGCTTCTGGTGACATGCAACATGATGTCAGATGTCCACAATAAATTCGTATTGGCTTATTGATATATAATGGATCTTTAGGATCAATATGGAGTAGTCAGCTTGTGCTCCTGTATATCAGTGATTTCTAAAACCTTAGAAATCATTGATATACAGGAGCACAAAGCTAGTCCATGATATCAAATACTTACTATATAGGAGCCAAACCTGAGAAATGCTGAACTAGAATGGCCTTTTATACACTGATGCAGTTGTACTAAAAACACTGTATTACATTGCAAATGTTCCATGTCTGGTATTAGCCAGTAACTGAGATATTTGTCTATACATGGTCTTCCTTAAATACAAGTGGGCCCCTGGCAAAATTTCTTGTTGACATGGTGCACCTTCAAGCTTAACACTGTCTAAACATCACCCAATAAGGGCTTCCTTTTGCCCCACCCTCCTCCAGCTCATATGTTCATTTATTTTATTTTATTTTTCCTGGAGTGCACACACAACAGAGGAATCTGTTTGCTGGAGCCACATTTTATTTAGGAAACCTGTCAAGGGCCCTTTCCACAAAGTAGGCTGCTAGAAGGAAAGCAAAGGTGGTGGCCCACAAAAAGGAGCAAAGCAAAAGCACTGTCCAAAAACGCAAGCAAAGAGTTTGGTTTAAATATACACACTGAGAGGCTGAATTCTTCTGACAAGTCACTAGTGATGGACAGTCTACATACAACAGCTTCAGCTGATGAAAGCTGCAGATGACACTGCTAATAACTGAGCATTTACATATAAAGCATGCAAAGCAGCTCATATTCACTGTCTTTTAATGACAACATCCTTAAAATGGGCTGTTACCCATATTGCAGATGAAATGACTGAGGCTCATACAGAATGGGTTGCGTAAGTCCACCTGGGAAAGTTTGAAGTTGGAGGTAAAATCTGAACCAAATACATAGAAGTCCTGTGTCATACTCTTAGCCACTCCACTCCAACAGGTGCACATAACACACACACACACACACACACACACACACACAAATCTTCACTTCACCTTAGACCTCACAATCCCAGCCAGGGACTGAGGGAGAGCCTCCCTCATTATTATTTCCTAATAAAGGGTGTTCTCAGTCCCCGCAAAATTTTCAAGTCCACTTTCAGAGAGAAATTCTAGGATCGAAAAAACCTTTGGTTTGAGAAAGAGTCAAGGTTTTCTGTTTTTTAAATGAAATTTAATTACACATGAGCCCTGTTGAGGAAGAGGGCAGAAAATTTAATTCCATGGATCTGTTATAATAATAGGTCTAAAAATGAGCTGGAAGGATTTGGGCATCGTATATTGTTTTATCTGGGAAGGCCTCTTGACTCGCTTTAGACAAAAAAAAAAAGCACCTCCAAATTTATCTTATGTTACAAAAGATACAAGTGAATATTTTTTTTAAAAAAACGAAGCATACCACAAAACAGTACGGAGCGTATTGTAGATCTTAATCATGTCAACAAACAGGTCGTTTCCTACATAACAAGTTTCCATCAACTGGTGTATGTAAAGTTTCAAACCTTCAACTCCTTACTTAGGTGGCAAGCCTATATCCACTTACGTGGGGAATAAACTTCAATGAACTAAGTGGGACTTACTTTCTAAGGCCCCTGCTTGGGCAGGTCCCTTCATAACACACCTCCATCACCTGCAAACCTACAAACCCTTCACACAGAAAATTTCACAACCTCTCCACACAAAACACATGTGAAGATACTTCTGGCACACTTCAAAAATGCATACAAACTGAGGAACACAACTCTCTCTCTCTCTCTCTCTCTCTCTCTCTCTCTCACACACACACACACACACACACACACTCATTGCGGCCCCCACTTTCCCCTATCTACTGGACCACAAGCCTCCTCAGTCAGGAGTCAGCCATCTTTTTTTTGTAACATGCTCCTCATATGGCACTCACTTGCCTTTACTGAAATTATCTGTTTAAATGAGAAATAAAAAAAAATCACGCTTTTATGAACACACAGTTGATTTTCGCCAAAAAGGAAAGGCAATACTCCCAACAATTTCCTTGATTTTTTTGAGAAAACCTAAATCAGCAAAAAGGAAAAATAGAGGTATGGTGCGGTGGGCAAAAAGGGATGGGGAGGGGAGGTCACCAAAAGGGAAATTTGAAATTAAGGAGAAATGCTTGAAAAGCCATTTCTCAGCTTGATTGATTGATTTAGCTAGCTAGCTAGGTTCTCGCATAGACATTCTAGGTCAAAGATTAGATGGTTGGGACAAATCTAAGCCTTGAAGCAGCTTTCCCGACTTGGCCCCCTCTGAAATTGTTGGACTACTACTCCCGCCAGCTCTAGTCAAAATAGCCAATGGCCAGGAATGATGGGAGTTGTAGTTCAACAATATCAGGAGGGCACAAGGTTGTAGAAGGCTGCCTTTGGCTGTGTTTCCTTTTCAAAGCTTACCTTTCTGTTTCCAGGGTCATCTCAACCTGCTCTGAACCTATGGGGCAGTGTGACACCTAACGCAACTTCTAATTAAAAAGTGTGCGAACTGACTCACTGACCTGCTGCTTGCTTGTGAGAAAGCTTGCAGCTCTACAATGGGTTGGCACTAAGGTCTGCTGCCCTCCGAAACGAAACCATATGTCCACCACACTTGGACAAGGAATTCTAGGAAAGCCAGCAAAGCCACACATTATCTAAAGAGCTGGACCAGGTTGCAGCAAAATTCAGTGCAAGTTCCACCTCTATAAGTTCCTCCCAGTTGTGGTTTCCCATATGTATAGAATTAGATTATCAGTGAATCTGATTAAAACTGCGAGGTGTCGTGTAAATTATAAATGCTTTCTACATATCATAAATAGTAACATTCTCAGAACGTTTTCATGCATTGGATAAATCCCAGAAGCAAGCAGGGTGCCTCAAGAGAGATTGGTGGCTTGCTCAAGAAAAAGTGGGCTCTCTATGAGGCGGTGCAAGTCAAAATGCGGAGCACTGCAAGCACTTTGAGGTAAACTGGCAATCCAGACAGGGGGGTTTGGGGAAGTTTCAGGCCGGAATCTGCTGAAAGCAGAAGGAATGCCTCTCGACGAATGATAGCATCTGAGTGGGATGATGGGAAAAGGGAGACCACCACCGTTATGGACAGAGGACACAGTGGCAGGAATGGTTGTGACTGATAGGTCAAGCTTGTAATCAGAGAGGATGATTGTACCCAGAAAGCTAAACATTTTTAGCTCTTCTCCACAAAAAATATTTAAAAGTATCTAGCACAAAAGGCCACGGGTGGCGCTGTGGGTTAAACCACAGAGCCTAGGGCTTGCTGATCAGAAGGTTGGCGGTTCGAATCCCCGCGACGGGATGAGCTCCCGTTGCTCGGTCCCTGCTCCTGCCAACCTAGCAGTTTGAAAGCACGCAGTGCAAGTAGATAAATAGGTACCACTCCGGCGGAAAGGTAAACGGCGTTTCCGTGCGCTGCTCTGGTTCGCCAGAAGCGGCTTAGTCATGCTGGCCACATGACCCAGAAGCTGTACGCCGGCTCCCTCGGCCAATAAAGCAAGATGAGCGCCGCAACCCCAGAGTCGGCCACGACTGGACCTAATGGTCAGGGGTCCCTTTACCTTTACCTAGCACAAAAGGCCATCGACCTATATCTCTCACAATTTTCAGGATTCTTACGCAGGGGCATCTCTGAAAATGTAATAACAATTGCCCACAAAGCAGGGAGACACACATGCGCGCATACACGCACACCCTAAAACTGAAATGGTTGCCACTGCAGGAAAACCACTGAAGCTATCCTTCTGAAACCTGGCAGAATTCATGCACTCAGAAGAGGTAACCTTGCCTGTAAATTTCATCCCCCAAATAAACACATTATGGAAGTTTTCTTTTCTCTCCCCCACCCCCCAAAAAGCAAGTTAAACTTTAAAGATGCCCAGCACAAAATCCCCTATTTTTCAGTAATTCTGCAGGTTTTATTTAGTTTAGAGACATTTAGTATGCCTGTATTATTTCACACACTTCTGTCAAAAGCAGGAGGGGGAGTGATAGCCATTTTTGATACCTCAATCATGAATGGAGGGAGAAAATGAAGGAGAAATTGGGCAGACTATGGCATGCCTTGCTCTGAAACTGTTTGCCCAAGCACCAAACCGGGGTACCAATAGAAGCTGGTTTAGACTCCTAATATTCTATTAACATGCATGGGTTCACCTTTTATAGAATTGTGTCCTCTCTCTCTCTCTCTCTCTCTCTCACACACACACACACACACACATACATTTGGTCACTCATTTGGACAGAGTAATCTCAGCAATGAGATATTCCCTAATTAATAATAATAATATGACAGCAAAGAAAAACTTTTGCATTTTTAAAATGAACAAGGGATTTGCTTATGGCACCAGGGTTATTAAATGTTAAAATGTAATAAACATGAATGACTGAAAAAACCTTCCCTCTCAATGTTTGCCATTAATTCCAGCTGCCCCACCCCAAATGAAAATAGCTTGGGAAAATTGGTGGGAAATCTACACAAGCTACTGCTTGGCATTTCAAGGGCCCATGAATCTTGCAGGGGTTTTGCTCTTTGCCAGAGTTTGTTGCAGAACAAGCAATAATTGACTTCTTACCAAAACAAGCTAACACACACAATTTGTATGAAAAAACACACATATACAACACAGGCGGTTTGCATCCAGACAAAACGTACCATCAGAAGGAACAGCCTGGAGAAGACTTTCTTGCTAATACTTGCCTATAGAGTGGTGCTTTGTAATTTAAAATCAGGGCATATTTACAACAGTAATTCTAGCTGCCAAGGACTGAGCCAGGAAATAAATGTGCCGCAATCTGCATTGTGTATTCTCAACTGAAGGACAAGGAGCAGCAGTACCAGCCAACAAGAAACCACAGCTGAGGATTTCCCTGTGCATTTGGAGATTGGCAGTATTAACACTGCCTTTCTTTAGCTGACTTCCACAGACACTGCTGCCCTTTATTAGGGTAGCAACGTGATGCCCTTCTGAAAATGCTGTGCTACAACTTCCATCAATCCCAGCAAGGAGGGCCAATGACAACAAATGATGGAAGCCGTCGTCCAATGACATTGGGAAGTCATCGCACTTGCTCCTCCTCCTTTGTGTACTCTGCTTGAGCACATCCCTTAATCAAACATGCAGAAATAAATATGCAAAAGGTTGTATCTAACCAAGATCTACTCAAAGTAAAAAGGTAAAGGGACCCCTGACCATTAGGTCCAGTCGTGGATGACTCTGGGGTTGTGGCATTCATCTCGCTTTATTGGCTGAGGGAGCCAGCGTACAGCTTCCAGGTCATGTGGCCAGCATGACTAAGCCGCTTCTGGTGAACCAGAGCAGCGCACGGAAACGGCGTTTACCTTCCCGCCGGAGTGGTACCTGTTTATCTACTTGCACTTTGACGTGCTTTCGAACTGCTAGGTTGGCAGGAGCAGGGACCGAGCAACGGGAGCTCACCCTGTCGCGGGGATTAGAACCGCCAACCTTCTGATCGACAAGTCCTAGGCTCTGTAGTTTAACCCACATCCATTAACTTCGGGGGGGGGGGTCTGTTCTGAGTAGGATTAGCATTGGATACAGCCCAAGGTTAACAACTGCATCGCCACCAAGACTGAAAGGGGGCTAGGTTTCACAAACAAGTATTTTTAAGCTAATGAATGCCACGGATTAGAACCGTCTCTGCTAGGGTAACAAACAGAAACTCCCCGAGAAGATTTCATTAGCAAGCAGCAAGAAGGTAACTTGCTGTAAATGTCATGCAGTGAAAGATGAGACTTAGCCTTCCCCTTGCCATCAGTCATTGTCTTGGGGGAGTATAGCCACCTACCCAAGAAAACTTACTTTAGCATTTATATAGTGAGTTGATCATCATCACTAAGTTTGGAGATTCTGGTGTTCCTCCCCATTCTCTGATTTAACAGGGATGCATGGCAAAATGTTCACTCTGGAGGGTGTTATAAATGTCCAGCTTGATAATGATTGCATGCATAGTGTGCTAAGCTATCGCTTGTTGCAAAGTTGCATTCATCTCTCATCAAGGCTAGCCTACAACATGACCTCCAGTGGAGTGCTGTAGAAAATGAAAGTGCAGCAGGATCATTACACGCCAGAAAAGTGTAGCATGGCATGGCGAAACTGAACAGGGAAACCTTTTTCGCCCACTCTCGCAACACTAGAACGTGCAGACATTCGATGAAGCTGAATGCTGGAAGGCGCAGGGTGGAGAAAATAAAGATTTCTTCACACAGTGCATAAATAAAAAGTATGGTGTTCACTCCCAAAGTTGGCAGCGATGGCTACGAACTTGAATGGCTTTAAAAGAGGATTAGACCTGTTAAGTTGTGGGTGAACATATCAGACAACACAGCGATTCTTCAAACAGCTCTTGTTTATTCACAGGACAGGACAGAACAGAACTGAAGGGTTCAGCCAGCCTGCTTATATAGAGCTCCACTAGAACGCAACAGTAACCGCTTTCTGTAACTATCCAATCACTGAACGTCACTTTCAATCCTTTATTTGCATATGTGGACCTGAGTGAAAACTATCTACAGTATCCCTCTGCTGGCCCAGGGTGAGAACTTCAGTACATAACAAGACCATTTCATGGTGGATAAGACTAGCCATGGCTACTAGCTACCAAGTCAGCCCATTGCATCCATCTGGCTCAGGATTGTCAACATTGATTGGCAGTGGGCCTCCAACATTGGAGGGAGGAGTCATTCCTATCCTACCTGGAGATGCTAGGGACTGAACTAGGGCTTGTGTATACAAAGCATGAGCTCTATCACTGAGCAATGGTTCTTTTGTAGTAGAAGCATTAGGAGTAGATAGAGGTGGTTTGAGCACAAAGAAATGGAGACATGAGTGAATCAAAATAGTGCCCTCTACTGGACCGGAAGTCTCACAGCAAATAATTACAAACAGATCCAGCTCCTCACAGAAATAAAAAATAAAATAGAGGCTATATTCATTTTAGCTATCACTGTAATACGTAAAAACTTACTTTCTTTGCAAAAAGGAATTCATGCCCAAGACTAATTTAATATTCCTATCAGTTAAAGGAATCGTATGTATGCACAGGGTTCCTCCCAAAAGAAGGGAATAGAGCATTTAAATGAAACTAATTATCACTGAGATTATCATAAACATCCGAACCAAAACATTTCTTTCATTGTTCAGTGCTCTTAAAGCCGTGTTTGGGAGCAGCTTCTTCTACTTAGCAAATGACACTTTGGGAAAAAGGATAATCACGCGCTATTAAGCATTTCGTATGTAATACTTTTACTGTTTCATAATTACTTTGATGTTTTACTATATTACGGGGGGAACTATCAGCTACAGAGTTTCTTGCTATATTAATAAATTCCCTTTGCACAACATTTGTACTGCTCTGTGAACGGGGAATTTTTATTGCTTTCTAAAATAGATGGTCAGTCTGGAGTTCCATGAATCATGCTGGCAGCTACCAATATAATAACCTAAAGTAATTAATAATCAAGCTCATTAACCAACGGAACTTAAGACCTTCTTGAATGCCCCCTTTTCCTGATATTAATGCAAAACTAATCAACCCTGAGAGCTCATGGACCTCTGTATTGGCAGATCAAGACTTCAACATGAAAGGCAAATAGAGCTGGGTTGATGATTCTACAGAAAGTTAGAACACTGGGTACATTCTGAGATAAGGGATGCCTCTCAGCTTCCCTGGGTACCTGAAAAAGGGAGACATTTCTATGTATTTGTAAAACAGGGGCATCCATCTTACTCTAGACGGACAATAAAAGTGTAAAACAAATCTCTCACCACGTGGCCAGGGAGCCAATGTAAGCTCCCTGTGACTCAGGAAATGCACGTCAATATGTTTGACTTCCAAGTGCAAAACAAGGAGCTCTTAATTATTAACACTAATGGTCAATAATGCTCTTTGGTGGAGAAGGCAGGAGGATACTAAACTAACTCTGCATAAAACGTTGCCAGCAGAATTTTAATAAAAGATTAGATGAATAAAGCCCCATTTCAAGGACTTCGTGAAAGTCAAAACGACTCCAGGCTTGGTACAAAATAAAAAGACAGTAAGTCTGGATGGATTGGGTTTTTGGGGGGGATTTGATTGCTTGCACAAGCAAGTCCTTTAGAAGTGTGTTTTTTAAATTAAAAAATGTATACATCATAACTTATAAAGCACAGTGTTAGCTTTGTCAAGAGAATGCAGGTCCAAAAGATACATGCATGCAACTCGTTTCTGGTTCTAATTCTACATTCACTTATCCCAAGCCAGAGCTCAGAACTCCTCAAAGTTTGATTATTATTTTTTTGCATCTTCAAGGTGTAGAATCAGTGGAACTGAGCTGAAAGAACAATTTCTTGCAAATAATTCTTCATTGAAGGGCTAGTGATCACATGGAACAGGGAAATGGCCATCTTTCCACCATGCCATTCATATTCAACAGGAAAAGACCAAGGTAATCAACATGCGAGTTGTAAATCACAGTCTACTGACTTCAGCTGTTATCCTTCTCTGTCTGCTTAGAATCATTCTCTTCTTGCACCAGTTGCAAACAGTTAGACCAGGCAGGAATGGGCAGAAACAGAGCAGCCACTCATGCTTGTACTTGGATCCAAGTGTCAGCCCTCTGTCTTGAACCTGGTGCTCCACTAATTCATTGCTTTGCTCAAACCACTGATGGACTGTTGGACTCAAGTAGGATGGAAGAGTACCCTTTAATATTTCATGGTGAAGGAGGGACACAGTTGCTTGCACACTTGCTTAGGGACACACAGGCTAGCTGCCTCAAGGCCTCACCCAGCAACAGGTGAGTACGCCACTTGCTGTACACTATGCAGCAGACTGTCCAAAACGGCTTAAAAATCCCAGAGGATGTTTGTTATGAAGCTGTCATATTCTGAGATAGACCACTGTTCCATCTACTCCAGGGCTGTCTCTTCTGGCTGGTGGTGGCTCTACTTTTTCATGCAGAGATCTTTCCCCTGATGCAGGGGGTCACGGTTCCCATGGAGCACTCTGATTGAGACCAGGAGTGGGAGGCATTTGAGGAGGAGAACTTGGAAGGAGTCTACACAGCACAGGCTTTGTGATGATGCCCCCCACCCTGTCCCCTTGGATGTTCCCAGATCTACTGACAAGGCAGGAGACTCCCTGCCTTCTTCCCTACCTGTGAAGGATGAGGACGGCTCACGGGCATGACCTGCTCTGACGGGGGGGAGGGGGGAGGATTCAGAAAGGGACGTGCTATCTCTCAGGGACTCTACACCTACAGGCCAAGAATTCCCACAGGGACACAGATTTTCATGCGTAGCTTGGCCATTTGCCACCTCTGCTTACAAGCTTGGTGGGTAGGGCAGGGAAACTTGTTGGAACAACCTCACAGCTCCTGTGCAGTTGCTAATAGTGAACTCCTGAATCTTGCTCCTTGTTCCCAGACTGGATGTGTAGATATTACTCCTTTGCCTTGTAAGACTAGATTTTGCTCCTTCCCAGTCATGGAGTTTGTATAGCAGTAAGGCTGCTATAATAAAAATCAACTTCTTTACCTGTAAGCAAGGGCACCTGTTGTTGGTTTTATGCAGGAATCAGGACACCAGGAACTTGGTGTCTTCTACATGCAAAGGACTTGTTCTACCACTATGCTGTGGCCTCTTTTCCCTCAATTAAAGAGACACCAGAAAAACAAAATTACCTCAGAATATATTATCAGCTTTCAAAATACACCTCAGCAGCAGCTGCAGTGTGTGACATCACAGGCTGCACAGCATCTTTGTGTTAATGCACATGTAGTCTTTTTAGTTATTTATTTAATTTAGAATAACTAACTACCGTATTTTTCTATCTATAAGATGCCCCCATGTACAAGACAACTCCGATTTAAGAAAATGAGAGGAGATCTAGCCGTGTATAAGACGCCCCCAAATTTTGTACATTATTTTTTACGGAGGGAACCTAGTCTTATACATGGAAAAATATGGTATATCCCATTTTATATCCCCAATAGGTTCTCAAAGGGGCTTTCAAAAAATTCTCACAATACTCACTTTATAACTTTTACTGATATACCATAAATAAAACAGAGGCCAAACTCCAATAAGTGTTGTTTCCTGGAGTTCTCATTCATGTTATTATCATGAGGCAACTCCAAAAGAGAAAAAATGAGAAGGGCAAAATAGCGACAGCAGTTTACCAATTAAACTGTATGAGATAAAACTTTGTTTTCAACAATGGCCAGGCTTCAGACAGCACACAAGGCCCTTCTTGGTTGTTTGCCTCCCTCTACCAATGGAATCCACTTATTTCTTGCTTATGAAAAACCTTCCCCAAGCTGGTGTCCTTCAGGTGTTTTAGACTCACAACTCCCATCATCTCTGGCCATTGCTTATGCTGGCTGAGAATGATGGGAGCTGAAGTCCAACAACATCTGCAGGGGACCAGACTGAGGAGAATGCCTCAGAACATGGAGTTGCAAGCCACCTTTTATGGCTAATTGCTAATAGGTATCCATGCTCCATTAACTTGATTAATTGGGGAGGGGGGGTCTTCCTTAAAAAGGCATCAAAGCTAACTACATCTTATGATGCTGAACACAATACATTATGTGTTGTATTAAGTGGGATTGTCTTGCCTGAACTCCATCTGTGGCCGGTCTGTTCAACAGGTAATCCCCCCAAGAGGGAGGGAGGGAGGGAGAGAAATTTCTCCCACTTTTCACAAAGCCCCAATATCAGCTTAAAGCTCGGGCACAAAGATGGGCAGCCTGTGGCTCCTCAGATGCTGTTGGACACCAACTCCAATCAGCCCCAACCAGCGCGGCCGAAGGTTAGGATGACGGTAGAGCATGAAACTTTTATTCTCAGGATCATGGGCAAAAGATTCTTGCATTTCAGGGGCTAGATGATCCTGATGGTCCCTTCTGACCCTAAAATCCTATGATCCTATAGGGAGGGCCCAATGATTAGCCTATATTAATGTAAGCGACACAAGCAGCAACCACAAACAAAAGCGAGCCTCCTCATATTTGCATTTTTCTAGCCCTCTGCTGAAAGGGAAAGGACCATCCTGTAGATGAGGCAGGGAGGAAGAATTAAACGAAGGTATTTCAGAAATGTGACCAGTTAAATTCAAGTATCCGGTAATAGCCAAATCCCAAGACGCTGCAGAGCCATTCTCAAGAAGCAGAATGCACCTGCAATCCATTTATGCCTTCCTCGGACAACGGATGTGCACTAGAGGTCCTGTGACTCACTCTGAGCAACTACTACAGCCATTTCCTTGAATCCTAGGCACATAGCTGTCAACTTTTCCCTTTTCTTGCGAGGAATCCTATTCGGAATAAGGGAATTTCCCTTTAAAAAAGGGAAACGTTGACAGCTATGCCTAGGCACCCCCTTGAGCCTACTGGCGTCGTGTGTTTACGGGGATGCTTAATCAATCACTCAGCTGCAACCTTTCCAACCAAACTCAGCTGCGGCCTCAGTATTTCATGCTTCCCAAATTATGCACAGAAGCCCCTTGCGCTCAGCATAGCATGGCAATCTGCTCTCAGCAAGCCAGGATAAAATATGGTTGTCCTCTTAGCTGAGACAATTTAACGTCTGCTCGAGTTACCGGCATGTAAGGAATAGCTGGGAGAATGGAGAATATCATCTCTAGTTAAATCTGCCTTGTTTAATGCACAATATAAGGTTCTGCTGTGCCACCTTGTGTTATATCAAATCACATCTGATATAAAACACCAGCACAAGGCTAGGGAATGCCTAGCAATAAAACACAGATAATAACTGAATTATTATTATTTTGCAGAAGGGCCCGTTACTGAAATTTAACAGTGTTAGCAAGGACTTTGTTTAAACTAGATGGTATTGTCCATTAAGCACCAAGAACAGGAACAGGGTCTTGTAGCAGCTTAAAGGCTATCAGATTTATTGTAGCATAAGCCTTCATGGACCAGAGCCCACTTTATCAGATGTATCTGATAAAGTGAGCTTTAGCCCATGAAAGATTATGTCACAATAAATCAGATGATCTTTAAGGTGCTACGAAATTCTGGGTATTTTTTTCCCCTGAGGGGGGAGTTCCAATGACTTTACACAACTAGCCCTATGGAATTGGCACCAAATACTTGAGGTCTGTTCAAAGAACTTGTTTTTTTGTTGCTGCTGCTGCTGTTGTATAACCTAACAGAAACAGGACTGGCTTTGGCCACCTTTTCCTTACCCTCATTTCAAGGGTCTATTTAAAACATCTGATCGATTACTCAAAAGAAAATCCTCTCCCACTTCCTGGTACTTTTAACCAACAAACCGCCAACATAACCAGCCGACAGCTGCATACCCAAATTTTGCACATGTTGCACAACAACAGTGTTATGCAAATGGATGAGAATTTATTTCCACCATATTCCCTGCGGGCTAAAATTATTTTTCCATCTCAATTATACTAATTGCCTATTTGCTTAATTTTCTACAACAGTCTTCCCAGCATTCCAAACTTCGTGCCAATTGTGCAAGCTTAGGAAATGGTATGAGATACTGTATCTGCAATTTAAATAATAAGATCATAGAACTGTGGAGTTGTGAGGGACCCTGTGGTTCATCTAGTCTAACCTACAGCTCTCAAAATTCTTTGGGGGAAACATTGCTGTTTATAAAGAAGCACCACAGTGCATTAAAAGTGTAGCAGCAAACTCTTCTCCCAATTGCCTGATTCATACATTATAATCTTGATGCAACGGATACTTCAGAACACATGGCTGCTGATGGTACAAAAGCTCTATGGTTCAATAAAAGTTCAGTCATACATTTTGACTCCTCGTTTTTGTGGAAATATGACAGCATAGCTGAAACCAAACAAACAAGACAAGAGAATTGCTTTATCCAAAACAGCACCCACATAGTTCTGTTTTCAGGCACTTACTGTAACCTATGAATCAAACCTCGCTTTATTTGATGAGTAACTTTGAGACAGCATACGCAACAATATTGTGGGTTATAGGGTTTTATTTTCACACGGTGCTTTATTTTTCCTCCGCATCTCCTTCATTGACCTCCCTCTTCCCGTCCCTTAACCTGACAGGGTCTGTGGGCACAAGCAAGTCTAATATCGCAAGTCACAGCTCCGGATGAAGATGCATTGTAGTAAATATTTTACGGGCTGCTCTTTCCCTGGCTATGCGCCTTGCATTTTAACAATCAGGCATAATTGTCAAGAGCAGACGAGTGGCTCGGAGCTGGCTGAGCTTTTCAAATCTATTACTCATCCATTTCTGATATTTCTCTGCCTTAGTAACCACCGCTGACAAATTCTTTCGACAACTCTGAACACCAGCCTTTTGTGCCACGCAGCAGAGGAAGCCGGTGTGAACACAAGCAGCGTGTTAATAAAATAAACGCCTGACATCAAGGCGTCTCCCCAGCACTCTCTTCAGTGGACAGCAGAGGGAGAAGGAGGGAAATGCAAGCCGCAGAATCATCTTCTTCAAGATAGATGGGGAAAGAGTTCAATCATAAAGAGGGAGCCACACACACACTTCTCAGAAGCGTAGCAAAATTATTAATACTGATACCCGTATCAGGGACCTATGGCTCTAGAAAAGGAACAGGCAACAGTCGGTGGTTGTAAAAAGAAAAGAAAAGAAGAGGACTCTGTTACCTAAAATAGTTTTGTGGAACTGGGTTCTTCAGAAGATGAAATATTTCTTATCCCCACAGGAATGAGCTGCATCAGTTGATGCTTCCTTGCCTATACAACTACTAAAAGACTCGTTTCTCTTTGCTACTCTTTGCTTTGATCGCCAGAGGCACAAGTAATAAAGGAAGTCTAGAAACCACAAAAATCATTTCAAAACTTTGGGCTTGCTCTGTGTGTGCGTATATAATTTTTTACAATACAAATTGTATGTGCAATTGCCTATTCTTCTAGTTAGCTCAGGCTTAGTGTGCATGACAATACTATGCCAAATTATACTTCAGGTGCCAACTCTCCAGCCTGCCCTTTTCCCTGCCTTCACGCAAAGGCAGCAATGCACGCAAAAAACGAGGCAGACACCATTAGCAGCTCATAAAATCTGTCATAATATCCTCTCCCCATTTTTGGAATGGAGTCATCGCAAGGTGACTTCCAGCCCATATTGTCTATTCTCCAGCCTTGTGAAAGTGCCCCATACAGTACACATAGAAGTTACCAAATCATCAAAAACTCTAGAAATCTGAGATGGGTCAAGCCATTACTGCTGCTTTTTTGGGGGGGAGGGGCACGTTCTGTGGTTGTGAATTGTCAGATCTCCTGATGTCGAGAACTGATGCATTTACTGTGCAATGATTTATAAAATCTCTGAGATACTCAGAAGGTATGCATTGCATAAAGAGGACGTGGGTTTGCCTATGATAGAGCACAGGCAGGTAGGCACAGCCCACCTGGTATATGGCTGAGTTGAGAAACCCCTGGAATGGGATGGATGCAATGCGGCAGGGAAACACAGGGAAGATAGGAGAGAAAGAAAAAGCCCCTGTAAACATGGTGGCATGGTTCCTGCCCTGTTGCTGGAAGAAAGTGAAACGGTTGGCAGAGATTTCCTAAATAGGGATGGAACAAGCCCCCAAAGGTTGCAGACCCATGGGTGCAGCAAGTCTGTAGGAGCACAGTCCATGCGGCAACTTGCCGGGTGATTCCAAGGCTGAGCAAGGCTGCATCCAAATTCCAAGGCTGAGCAAGGCTGCATCCAAATTCTAGCTCAACAAGTAAGAATGAGCTTCATCCACTCACAACGTAGTCCTTTTCTCCCTCTTTGCTCTTCCCTTCGGGGAAGTGGGGAGATAAACCAAGAAGCTGCAGTTAACCACAGCTTCCCAGGATGTGCAAAGTGGGGGGAAAATAGGGTTAATGGCTTCCGAACAAGCCTGGATTTGGAAATCCGCATTAAGCTCACCTGTAGCTTCCTGGTTTGTTTCCTGCTCATTCCCAGGAAGCAGGTGCAAAAGGACTGCATGCAGGTGAAAGCTGCATGTGTATGTCCTGGCTGTGATCATGTGAATGTAGACAGCTGATGTCGGGCAGGTTATGAGAAAGCAAGAGACACAGCTCGGAGGTGATTAGCCCTCTCTCCTCTCAGAAAAGTACTGGATCGCTTTCCCAGCAGGTGGAAAGCATAATTAAGCACTGAGCATCAAAGCAGGGTGCATAAAAAATCAATGATTTTTTAAAAAAGAAAAATGATTGTTTTATTTAAATCAGATTTTTAAAATTTAATTTGGATTTTTTAAATAAAATGCTTTTGGATGAAAAAAAAACTATCTAAAGATAGTTTTCTATTTAAGTTACATTATAGTCCAAAGGCTATTCATCAAGAAATAAAGATTTAAGTTTTTCGTGTGTGCTAAAATGCAGTTTAAGGTTTGTTTGTTTGTTTGTTTTTTAAAAAATGTTTAACCACATCAGTTAACAAACATTGATACATATGCTATAATGTTATTGTTTTAGTTAAATGAATTGTTTTAATTGTTACTAAGGAAATGATTATTTTTCTCCTTCCAATAAAGTACAGCAGAAAAGTTGTCCAAATATAAACAGTTAACTTATTAAACCTCACAATAATTTCATAATTATCGGTCTATGTACTTCTAATAGTATAACCAAATCAGTAATTTTTGATATAACTGTAAAAACTACTCTGAAAATTTATTATTCCAGAAATGAAACCTTCATCTGGTTGTAAATATTAAGATTATACCAGCAAGAATGAGTCTTTCTGTAAAAAAATAATAGTGATTTAAATCAAGTCTTATTGACTAGTGATTTAAATCATGAGTTAAATCGTGATTTTAATGGATTTGATTTAAATCAATTTCACCCTGCATCAAAGAAACCTTTCTGGGGATGCAAAAAGTTGAGCATGGCAACTAAAGCGAGGTCATAGCAATTCCTTGTTTCTGCAATAAGGTGATTGACTGATATGGGACTAAAATATAAGACAGAAATGAGACCGATTAATTAACAATAAATAAATAAATAAATAATCAGCTGACTCATCATTTCAGATTCTCATTAAAACTGGATACCTGCAGTTTCTGATCACACCACCTCATTATACCCAGGATATATAATGAGGAAGTTTAAATGTCAACCATGATTTCCATTTCCATATGCAGTTTGCTATGGAAAGATTAATACTATGTGTCATTTTCTTTTTCTAATGCATCGGTACGGATGCATTTAAAATAAAATAAAAAATCGAAACTGCCAGGCTTCTAAGTATATGATGAAGAATCTCAATATTGAGCTTGCTAAACTATTCCACTTTCGGCAAGAAAACGCTTCTCAGCAATTCTGATCCATATTGACTCGAGTCTCTTCCATATCTTAAAATAAGCTTAGAATACCAGGGACACATCTTTTGTTATATTTCTACAGGGTTATTCTAAACAATGGTCCAAATGAAGAGGCAAATGACTATCAGTTTTCATCAGTCTCAGGTGACTGTGTGTATTCAAACATATATGTTTGAAGTCAGGCATCTCCAACCTGGTATTGCCCAGAAATCGTCGGACTACAACTCCCATCATCCCTGACCACTGGCAGCTGATGGGAACTGAAGTTTGACAACATCCGGAGGGCACCTGGCTGGGAGAGGCTGCTTTTAAGTCCGTGCTGTTTTGTGTGAACTAAAAAAAAAACCACACCACACCTACCTCCTCGCTGTACAAGCAGTGTCACCTCGCTTCCTTTTGGGCATTCAATAAGCATATCCACCACTTGGTTGTGAGTTAGATTCTGGACATTCTTCTTACTGACTTCCACTATAAGATCCCCTTCTTTTAGGCCTCGGCACCTTGGGCTGTCAACGATTTGCTTCACTCTCTGTCCCCCACCCCCGGGACTGTCTGCTATAGTGAAGCCAAAGCCCATGGGCCCTTTGATTATATGTACAGTTATGAGTTCAGGTTGCGTCGCTATAGAAGAAGCCAAAGAGACGGTGTCATTGGGGTAGCCGTGGGATCCGTTCGAGGAAACCTCAGCCGGGCTGCTGGGCCTGGGCTCCTTCATCCCGTTTACTTTCCCCGTTTTGCTGCCGTGACTCGCAGGGGAGTCATAGTTCTCCTGCCCGTTCACAATGATCGGTTCTTTATCCAAGATGGCCACAGAGGTCACTAGGCTTGTGTTGGGATCATCGGGGTCAAAAGGCAGAGGATAGCCTCGGCAGAGTTCTAGATCCACGCTGGCGCCGATAGGGATCGACTGGAAGATTTTGACAACTTGAGCGTGCGTATGGCCCAGCACGCACGTGTCGTTCACGCTGACGATAACGTCCCCTACGGAGCAAGTGGACGAAAAGTCTGTGAATTTACACACCCAAGCCTGTTGCATCAGCATATCATGGCATGGGGACTACCTTAGGTTTGCCAAAGTGCATATCCAGTCATATTTTTTAAACATACATTTGACCAGCAAACACTTAACACATTTTGCTATGTCACAAGCTGTCTGAAAACCCCCACACTTTTATGGCAAGTTTTTAAATTTTGTGTCGTGGGTGGTGGCTGTTTTAAGAAACGTTATGCCCAAACCTATTGGGCATGAAGCATCCAAGTGCATTTGTCTTTGGTGCCTCAGACTTTTTAATGACTTCTTAACAGCAACTGTGAAAAGGAAAAGCACAGGAAAACCAAAATGGAATTTTGTACGAATGACAAGCAAGCCAATGTGGTCAAATGGGCAGAATTTAGAGTCTGGACCTGGGTTTCTCTGAATCCTGGCTTGCCTATCTTTAAAGTAGAAACACCATGAAAAACAAAGGTGAAGGATGAAATATTGACCATAAGTTTGCTTTAAGATGGGAATCCCTAAATATCCCCAACGCAATGAAACTTTTATAAGAAGACACAGGCACTTGCAGCAGAGGTGGTCGTGCAGACTAACTTACTGAGAAATAACTCCAAAAGGCAGTGGAATCTTCTTTTAATTTCTGGAACAAAGTAGCTGGGTTCCAGACGACTACAACGCACTTAACTGCCATTCAATGTTGCTGATTAGAAACTCTTCAATTACACCCCCCGCCCCAAATAAAAAACCCCAAACCTGCCTTATAACTGGGATAATCCCCTTGCTCGCTTGGATAGAGGGTGTGTGGAGCTTTTACATGGCCGGAATATAGCCTCCTGTAAAACGGCATGAGTCAAATCAGCCTCAGCCAATAAACAGGGATGGCCAATAAAGAGTTGTGGTCCATCGACATCTGGACGATGTCTAGGAGCTACATAAAAGGGGTCATCAAATGCTTGCCAACCCCTTTCAGTAGAGTGCCATGTTTCAAATCGATCCCATCTAGGTACAAAATATTACTTGTCAAGCATACGACACTGTGACAAGCCTGCTTGTTCTGTTGAGCATCAGAGATTCATTGATCAGTGGCCAAAAAATTATTGCATGCTTCTGAGTGCTTTAAAACACTTATAGCATGGGAGGCTTTATTAGCCTTGTTTGGGACATGGGTGGCGCTGTGAGTTAAACCACAGAGCCTAGGACTTGCCGATCCGAAGGTTGCGGTTTGAATCCCCACGACAGGGTGAGCTCCCGTCACTCAGTCCCTGCTCCTGCCAACCTAGCAGTTTGAAAGCATGTCAGAGTGCAAGTAGATAAATAGGTACCGCTCTGGCGGGAAGGTAAACGGCGTTTCCATGTGCTGCTCTGGTTCACCAGAAGCAGCTTAGTCATGCTGAGCACATGACCCGGAAGCTGTACGCCGGCTCCCTCGGCCAATAAAGCGAGATGAGCGCCACAACCCCAGAGTCGGCCACGACTGGACCTAATGGTCAGGGGCCCCTTTACCTTTTTATAAACTGAGGTCACAGCAAACCGATACACCAGGCGCACCCCACTCCACCAATTCTGTGTCTTAACTTGCCATTTGACCTCAGATCTTCACGGTTTAAAAGCTCAAAAACCTCCATTCTCTGGGCCACACCAGCTGCCCGAACCTGCTAATATTACATGAGCGCAAAGCATTTTGGGATTGTTTTTGAAGCCAGATTGACAACACTACCTGTTTCCATTTTGCCATCCAGAGCTGCAGGCCCATCAAGCACCAAACTCTTTATCTGAAGAAATTCATCCGGTTCATCCCCGCCGACGACGGTGAAACCAAAACCCCTGCTGCTTTTCCTCAGTTTGGTGTGAATGAACTTTCCTTTCAGTTCAGATGGGTTCCGTGTGAAAAACGGCTTTCCTGCTGTGGAAGTTTCAGAAGTTTATAAACACACCAAGGAAGGAAAGAAAGAAGAAAAAAAGAGACAAGCACGCCTCTCCACTACCCCCTTTCCTTAACCTCTCTCAGCAACACTATGAACTCACTTCTAAGGATGAGCAAGCTTTCAAGCTTCAGAGGGCTCCTTTTTTTCCCAGGCAGGTGAGAAACTCCCGGGAAGCTCAAAAGATGGGAGTACATTCTCCCCCAAGAAGGAGGCTCAATTAAAATGCATCGCCGTGACCATCTCTCCTCGGTTGGAACTGTTACAGCAATTAATACAGTAACATCCAATCCAAAAGGAAATTAAAGGGCAGCGATACAAGTTAATTCCCACTGTAATGCACATCCTAATTGCAAAAGTGCTTTTCTTTTTAAAGCAAGACAACCTTATTAAGTACAGCCGGTTATCGTCAAAGGCCTGGCCTGTACATCACACTTAGCCAAACTATGGCTTAGTGCAAACTCATGGGTATCCAAGGGCAGCTGGCTTGGCGCCAAAGTGTTACAATAAGCTCAGAGCTTACAATCTCCAAATGGAGAAATATTTGGCCCTCAGTTCACGTGACCTTAGAAATTGGCTCTTTGACCAGGATGCCAATCAAGACAGAACATCCACAGTAGCTGCCCATAACTCTACTTGGTACCCCCAAATTAAGATCAACCATTCAAGGCCGCACTACCTTGAGACGCTGACTTTCCTGCAACTGCGTAGGGCATTTGTTGAACTAAGGTTCCAGCAGATGCCATCAGCATACTTAAGAGGGGAATTCCCCATATGGAACACAAATGCATTTATAGAAGCAATCAGGTCAAGGATATCATGTGCTACCTGTGAATTTGCCCCCTATATACAATGCTCAGATATTTTTAAAAAAATAATCTATTCTTAACTAATCGCCCCAGGAGGTGACAGTCGAATTTTTAGCTGATAAAAGATCTTGAGATTATACACCTGGCAGCCAAATTTGCTCTGGCAGCTAAGAAGCTCATTCCGGATATGTGAATGCTCTCTAATTTTTTAAATTTTATGCTGTAAACTTTGATAGGGTATGTCGTGCGATTTCAGAGCAAACCCTTGCCTTGCCCTTTGCTATACATTGTAAAGGCTATGCACAATAAATTGACTGACTGACTGATTGATTGATTGATTGGCATCTCCTTTTTGATCCCCCCTGGTCCTTTTGTTTGCCACATTGAACTAAGGAATGGGGTGTGTGTGTGTGTGTTCTGGTTTATTTTGAGTGACAATAATAGCTTTGTAACACACAGAATGGCCCTCTATGCACTAGCTGCAAAAAAATAATAATAAAATAAAATCAGGTGAAAGGTGTTAGATAAAATCACTGCAATTATTGTGGTGATTCAGAGGTTTAATTTGAAATCAAGGTGGATTTGACTTTGCTGGTGCCTCCGGTAACCTCTGAATTACATCATGGATGTTGGCTCACATTACGGACACATAATCTGTATTGTTTTATTGGTACTGTTGCTGTGGGATTGTCGTTGCCTGTGGCTAGAACAATAAACTGATACCGTACTGTATGGAGCTAAGAGGGCTCATGGTTAAGCTCTCTTCAAACTAACCATGAGTAGTAACCAAGGTTGGCTTTTGGTTACAGGTCATGGTTAGTCTGCAGAGAGCTTAACCATGAACCCAGGCACAGGCTGGGCCAAAGCTTGGCTCAGCATACATTTGCAGACATAGCAGGTGTAAGAATATGGCAAGTGTAATGGCTTAGCTCATGCTAGATTGCCCTACACCAAGTCAGAAAACAGGTTCATCAGATACAGTATTGTCCGGCAGCTGCTCCTCAAGTTCTTGAGCTGAGATATTTCCTGATATTACAGCATGCGCTGGAGAATGAATCTAGGCCCTTATCCATGTGCTCATCCACCGAACGATGGAGTCTTTTCCCCTTTAATTCCAACCCCACCCATGCCCACAACATCCGTAGGAACCGATTTGCACACTAGTATTAGAAATAACACCCCCATTGCCTTATAGGGCTGCAGCCTCATGGAAGAATCAAGAAAGATGAATGCTTTTGTTCTTTGTGCAGCTGAAACTGAGAGCATCATATCTGATGAAAACTGAGAAGGGGATACAAGGATGAAATGCTTGGAAACACGCACAGGCAAAATGCATAGGAGGGAACAACAAACCGCAGATAATGTTATGTTGGCATTGTCCCCTCCCAAATAGCCATGATAAATACGTCTTCCCCACAGGACAGCTATGGAATTGAAAGCTGCAGAAGAATTACACACAGCGAAGGAGAATACTTTTCAACACCGCAAGGGTGAATTTGGTATTTACAAAAATAGGTTTTTGCACACGCCAGCCAAGACGACAAGGTGATACATAATATGACTCTCAAGGGTGACTCAGAACACCAAAGCTTTAAGCGGTGCTAATTATTTTTGAGCCTGAATGGATTTTTGAAAGTATAAAATCACCAAGCAAGGAGATGAGTATGCCATGGGGAACCTCTGAAGAAGAGATAAGTTATGTATTTATTCACTTAAATTCATTAGCAATTTTACCATTTGCATCTTTACATACCAGCAATAAAAATATGTTAATAAAATAATAAGAAGGCAGCAGAGTCGGTACTATTTTAGTGCCTTTTCCAACCTGACTTCATTTTTTCCAAGTGTTTCAGCCTGTGCAGCTTAGGCCCCAGTTCACACAATGGTTCTTTTCAATGAGCTGAACTCAACACGTTTTCCACAGACTGGCACATGCTGAACTTGTTTTCTGAATGGGCTCAACACATGCCGCCATCCTGACTCAACGTGTCCTAAAGAGGCATTGGCAAGTGTGCCGAACAAGCGTGAGAAAGGCAAGCGCACAGAAGTTCCTTGCGCTTGAGAGCAGCAAGCTACCAGCTTCTTCATGCTTCTCACACAAGGGATAACTCCACCAGTGTATTTGTTTGGGGAGGAGGCAAAAGCTTCAGGACAGGAAGTGGGCTAGTCCCAAGCTAGTTTGTGTGTGTGAGAGATTTCTTTGCACAGTCACATGAACTAGCACTTCTTGTTAAGTCACAGCTATTGAGCATGAGAAAGCACTAGTGTGGACCTAGCACTTGTGCGAGGCTTCAGTTCTGGGGGTTGGTGCAGAAAGGGAAAACTGTGCAAAGTCAGGAACCCCTGGAAACTACCATGAGCCAGAAGCCTGCTTACTGGCATCCCACGACCTTCCCAGACCCCAATAAACAAGCAGATGTCTTTTTTGCCTGCCTCTGGGATGTTCTCAGAGCCCTCACATCTCCTTCCCAGAGATTGGTAAGGAAGGCGCAGCCATGCTTATCGGGCTTTGGGAAGGCAGTGTGAGGGCTCTGGGATGCTGCTGGAGCCCTCCTGCTCCCTTCCCAAAGACCAGTAAGCGAGGAAAACCCCACCTATCTGACTGGGTTGCCCCAGCCACTCTGGGCAGCTCTATTTAGCCACCCCCCTCACAAGGTTGTGATCACAGAGCGCTTGAAGGAGCTGGGTATGTTTAGCCTGGAAAAGAAGAGACCGAGAGGAGATATGACAGCCATCTTCAAATATCTTAAAGGCTGTCACATGGAAAAGGGAACAAGCTTGTTTTCTCCTGCTCTGGAGGGTACAACTAGAACCAATGGCTTCAAGCTGCAAATAAGGTGATTCCGACTAAACATTCGGGAAAAAACTTTCTGACAGTAAGAGCTGTTTGGCGGTGGAACAGACTCCCACAAGAGGTGGTGAACTCTCCTTCCTTGGAGGTTTCTAAGCCGAGGTTGGATGGTCATCTGTCATGGATGCTTTAGCTGAGATTCCTGGACCACCTTCCAACTCTACGATTCTATGATTCTACCACTGAGCTAAGAAGACCCTTCCTCTAACTGTAAATCAGGCAAAACCTTTCCCTGAGTACTTCACCACACCCCCAAGGAAGGATATCTTATTTGATAATGACACTCTCTGAATCATTTTTTTATTTTCTCCTTCGTGCGAAAGAGAAATACGTATTACAGCAACTTACCTTGTACTGGAGCATCTCGAACTGTCTCCTGGTTGTTGGGAGTGTGGTTTGGAACAGCAGGAGGGGCAAGTGGCGGGTGCTCCGCTGTCCATTCTGAGGAAAAAAAAAACAGACGTGTATTGGCTTTCACTCTGTTGACACCAGGGGAAAATCAGCAATCAAGAGGGACTCGACAGGCCGACCATGATGGCTCTTCAAGTGCCTAGTCAACCTTCTTTGCAACCCTACAGAAGACTCATCATGTCTCTCAGAGCCTGCACAACCATGAGAAGTTGGGGGGGGGAATGATTCATCGCCCTAAGCCAGATGTTGCTGGAATCTGCCAGGCCCAGCCAGTATGGCCGACGGTCAGGGATGGTGGGCGTTGCAGTCCAACAACATCTGGAATCTGGAATCCTTGCCTTAATGTGATCAACGATAAGAGAGCAAGATTAACCACACGTTGGGAGTGTGGAAAATGAGGAGCAATGCCTGACTAGTGAATGGATATTTGTGGTCACGGAGGACAGACAGATGCAGTAGTTGGGGTTAACTGCCCATGCTTACACTGTAAGGCCACACACACAGCATTTTAGTGCACGTTACAACTCGTTCAACCTCCCATCTGAAATTGCCTTGCCTTTTATTGGGCCTTCGTTTATTTTGAATCTCAGACAAATCTATGGAGGAGAGTGAGCTTTTGTTGTATGTGGCAGATCATGTTTTTATGCTTGTTTTTTTAAAAAAAATGATCCAGTCTCTTTGGCTCTGTTTTATACTGGTTATGTTGATGGCATCGTAATCTTAAACATTGTAAAATGCCCTGAGTGGTGGGGAAGGGTATACGTGTTCAAACAGATGAAATAAACAATAACTGTAAGGAAAGGAGAGGCACTTAGTGCTGCTTGGCTTAGATACAACTTGCCCATTAACCAGGCAATGCCTGGAACCGAGCTGTCTGCTGCCTTTGCCATTTTTCTGGAGATCAGGGCAGGTGGGGACAGCTTCTCCTTCCCATTGCAGCTCCTCATGATGTGCCTGAGTTCAACTAAGCTGATTATAGTTCAAATTCATCTGTGAACATGTGAGATTATGAAACTATCTCAAACAGAGGTAAACCTGTTGATGGCATTTTACCATTGCACTGTGGAGAGTGTATTAACTTATGGTTTGTGTGTGTGGTTTGGGAGCTGCACGGCCAGGGGAAAAACAATGCTGTCCAGGGTTGTAAAGACTGCAGAGAGAATAATTGGGTGCACTCTTCCCACCTTAGATCAAATCTATGCTGTCAGGTGCCATAAGAAAGTGGCAGAGATAGCGCAGGATAGTACACATCCCGGAAATGATCTCTTTCAGCTTCTGCCTTCTGGAAGAAGGTATAGGGTTATAAAGGCCAGGACTAGCCGCCTGACAAACAGTTTCTACGCAAATGCAATTCTGGTTCTAAATGCAGCATAAGGGGTCTCTATAGTATAAAGGTAAAGGTACCCCTGCCTGTACGGGCCAGTCGTGTCCGACTCTAGGGTTGTGCGCCCATCTCACTTAAGAGGCCGGGGGCCAGCGCTGTCCGGAGACACTTCCGGGTCACGTGGCCAGCATGACGAAGCTGCTCTGGCGAGCCGGCACCAGCGCAGCACACGGAAATGCCATTTACCTTCCCACTATAAAGCGGTACCTATTTATCTACTTGCACTTAGGGGTGCTTTCGAACTGCTAGGTGGGCAGGAGCTGGGACCGAAAGACGGGAGCTCACCCCACCGCGGGGATTCGAACCGCCGACCATGCGATCGGCAAGCCCTAGGCGCTGAGGTTTTACCCACAGCGCCACCCGTGCCCCTCTATAGTATAGTGTATTTTAAAATGGGGTTTCAGAGTTTTTAGGGGTTTTTGAATGTTTTATGTAGTTTTTCAATTTCATTGTTCTGCATGGGACAATGACAATAAAGATATTGTATATCGTATAACCACTGCTTTATCTAGCCTGATCCTACTACCTGTGATAGCTGCTCGCCAAGCTCTCTCGCAGAGATGTTTCTTCCTGATACGATGTAAAAAACGAACGGCACACACCTGGAAATGCCAGTGACTGAAGCTGGGCTTCCTGCCTGCAAGATGTGTGCCACAGGACTCTGTTCATTGCAATCACTGATCTCTCTTTGGCCACCTCTCAGTTGTCCACAGAGGATGGGTTTGCGCAAACACCCACATGGGTTTGCATCCTTTGCATTTGGAACTTTAGGCCATGGATACTGAAATCCACACAGGAGAGAATGCCTTGCATCACACTTGCATTACTTCTGGAGCAGCTCTGTGCTTTAAAGCAGTTGCACATATCAGTTTCCCCCCCTGAAAGTATTCACTGGTTTGCCTATTGTGAACACACAGCAGCAACTTGAGGAACTAGACAAGTTCTTTCTCATCCACAGACACTGAAGGGAGGGCCAGCCATTTTCAAAGACGGCTTCCTGCTTGTTCTATTTCCTAATGACTGCAATTTTGTCATTGGGTGCTGCAATAATGGTCAGCTGCTTGAAGCATTTACGCATTAAAGCAAAAAGGATATCTGAACCGTCAGCATCTATTGACATAAACTCTGTATTCTACTATGCATCCTAACCCAATAAACCAATAGAGTAAAGACACTCTAAATACGCTGGCTCAGTTTGCACTAATGCAAGCAATGCGACGCCAACGTGAATGAACAGACGTGTGGGTTCCCAAAGCGAAGATCATAGCTATTGCTGTTTGGGGCTTAGGCGTGGTTTGGCCTAGCATTATGTCCAAACCCAGGCTCATGGTTTGCCTCTGCAAAACAAACTGTGAGTGACAAATGTTGGTTACAGCCCCTGGTATGCAGTTCTGGGAACCTGCCATTTCACTGGCTTGTGCTAAGCTGCCTGTGGATGCTCTCAGAACAGTACTATTGATAGATAAATCACAACCTGCAGGACTCTGTAGGGGACTCTGCAAAGGCTGCATATATTTCATAATAGAGGCAAATGTAGTTATATTGGGACTGGTTTTTGCAGGCCAGGATTATTAATCAGTTCTGGTGTATTTCTGTCCATGCATTGTTATCTCTCTTCAACTGCGCCTGGCTCTGTATGGAAGGGCAGCTGGGCCTAGCCAGGAATTCAATAATTAAACAATACAAAACCTTAAGGAAGTACATGTGGTGTTTAGCAAATATTTCAACCCTGACAATTTTGCAGAGTAGTTGCCAACCTTCTGGTGGTTGTGGTGGTTGCTGCTGCTGCTGCTCAAGCTGTTTCTTCCGCTTAGCTTCCAGAACTGGGTTTTCATATTGTGTTTTCCGGTTGATGTGGCTAAAAAGAAAGATCAACGTTAAATAAGGGAATACTTGGCGAAAACAGAAAAGAAAAAGAAACCTTAAGCAAGCTCAAAGACTCCTCTAACAGAAACGTGGCAGGGGGAGGAGAGAAGTCAAATGCAAGACCTGTGGACTATGTGTCAGAAAGCTGCTCTAAAGGGGTGGGGAAATGTTCACAGCTTCTTATCTGGCATGGCATCTTGAAGAGGTATGCCTAATTCTTTCAAATACTCTAAAGTAGCAGTTTATCTGCGAACAATGATATTAAGGCAGGAGAGTCCATGCAAGACAGTCATCAGATTCTCAGATGTGCAGCCATTGTTGGGTTCAGCAGAGTTTAATATGGCAGCGATATCTCTAAGATATCTGACCAACATGCTATATCATCACAGTACATGCAAGCTACTTATAAATGCTCCGGAATAAACTTTGCAAAAGCGGACTGCAGAGAGGCTTAGCGGAAAGACCACAAACAAGCCACGGACACTATCGCTGCGAGTTAATAACCCTAGCAGAAATCTCCAAAAAAAATCAGCATATGGGGACTCCAAAGTCTGCCACATAAATAAAGGATGGATGGCCGAAAATTAAAAACACCTGTGAAAAGGTTAGAAGGACAAAGCAACTCTGTTATCAAAAAGTTAAGCCAATAACTTTAAGCCATTAGTAGTCTTGATACAGCCACTTGGAGATCTCGCTTATAGGTTACTTTTTAAAAAACAAAACAAAAACAAAACACAGCTTCGTGATTCCAAAGGCAAGAGTTCTTTTGAGCGTGTTCATTTTCCCTGGGGTGCTCCATTGTTTTCAACGAACCTGAGCTAGAGTCCGACTGGCACTTCCTGAATAACCACATGGCTGTGCCTGGATGACCCAATGAAAAAGAAACACAATCAGTGTCTGTCTGCCTTTGGCACAGCTCCATTGAAAACAATGGGACAGTACGAACACCTGGGGATTGGCTAGATGCAATCGGATGCAATCTTAGAGCCTGATCTGCTATGATGGTGCAGTGGTGGGTAGGATCAGGCCCTAGACTTTTTGAAGCACCATGATGGAACAGGTTTAAGGTGCTGTGTGAATGGCTGGAGCAGCACCCGTATCACTACACTTGCCAAGGCTGTGGGGCACCGTGGCAGGGAGGAGACAAGGCTGCCAGCAGCTCATCAAGGGCACCCTGGCAGCTTTTGAGCCAAGTATAAGAGCAGTGCAGGTATCCTTATAAGCTAATTGCTGAAAGACGGGCCTCCCCTATTGCTCCCGTTTGTGCCTGTGCATTATTCACATTAATTCTTTGAATACAAACCTTGAGCCCAATGCAAAGTTTACCCTCATGTCCATCTGGACTCCAGTCCTTGTAGCAGTTATAGAATATATAAACAAAAACTATTATCAAACAACAGCATTGCACTCACAGGGTCCAGCTCAGATTTCTTTTGGCTCGGCTCGTAATAGAAGCTCGCAACGTAAAAAAAGGCTATTAGGAAGAGGGGCTGCATTTGACAGAGCAACATTAATTTAATGAGTGCAATAAATGTGAAGGAAATAAAAGCAACCCAGGTTCCTCTCGGTTATGAAGAACGGTTATGAGAGTCTCCGTGTCACTGCAAGCCAGCAGCCCCTTCTCGAGCCTCTGTGGGACTCCAGTGCTGTGACCCAGACCTTGGTGGGTGAGGGCACGTGAGGTTATTCATAACTCTCTTTGTCATTCTCTCCCATTTCCCAAGTGGGGCCATGCAGAGCAAGTAGGAAGAATGAGCAGAACGGGTTTCTCTACTGGCACACAGATGGATGGAACTGGAAGGAGAAAGTCCACTCTCTTCCTCCAGCTAAAAAACAAACCTCCCCTGGGAGCTGCACCAGATGAGTAATACAGCCATTGTTGGCTCTTTTGCAGCTTCTCATGGGAGACGCAAGTCCAGTTTTGGACCAGCAGATGCGCTTGCATATTATGAACAGATGAGCTGGTGTCAGTGTGAAGGATGATGTTGTTCCTGGTCTTGCAAAGCGCTAGCCTTGTGAAGTATGAAGTACTCCTTCAGAGGATGTACATCTTGCTCAAATGCAGATAATGCCTCCTGGGGCAGACCTCACTCATCTAAGTCTAGCAAGCCCCCATATTGCTATTATGCATGCTTTGGAGATGGCCTTCAGAGTGTCCTTGTATTCCATTGGGTTGCTGGAAGGGGTAGATGGAAGGGGTTGCAAGGCTCAGGTCTGGGGAACAAATGCAGACCCCCAGGCCACATATCCACCCCCCGCTTCAGGCCACGCTGCTCATTGGCCCTGCTCCATGCCCTCTCTAAGCGGTTTCTCTTGGCTAGAAGGTGTCCTTGAACTATGACGATGCCTCTTGTTTTCTGCATGTGGAGACATGTATGGGTGTTAAAACTGCTGGTATTTGCATGGCTGGGGTGCAGCCAACTGCATGCACCTGTTGCTCCAACCCCTTTTGCCTCAGGCCCTGCCCACCCCTGGGGGTTCCCCAAAATGCAAAGTGTTCCTCAAGCTGGAAAAGGCTCCCCATCCCTGGTATATGAGAAGCTGACTAACTGAAAAGTCTGCTTCCCTACCGTGATAGGAATTTTGAGGTCTTAGATATATGGTAATGTTCATAACCACACGTACATAAATCAGCACAGGAAGACCGACCTGAAGCCATTTTGATTTCTAAACTGAGCAAATGTTTTCTCTGCAAGGTCAAAGTGGAAAAAGCCTCCCCATTGTCTTTTCCTTCACAAATCCTGTCTTAAGGGTATGTCTGTGTCTGAATAGGGTGTGAGCCTGTGACATGGTCCAGGAACTAAGTATTTATCATTACAAAAGACTGGCCAGGCTCCCCAGGGTATCCAATCAAGTAACCTGCCAGACAGAAGATAAACAAGGACAGGAGAAAAACAACACTCAAATTTCTGTTTAGACCGCCTTTTTTGTGATGTAGGTATGATGTTTCTGGGGGTGGTCTTGATCTACAGGGTGGAAATTTCAAAAGTCTTTATAAGGCCTTGCATGCCATTTTTCTGGGTCCCTCCTCTCTCCTGCGGGTGAGGGGAGCACCCTGTTGCAACAGATCAATAAAAATCAAGCTTACTAACTGCTTTGCTTCTCAATATTCTCTGGTTGGCCTCTGTTATTCTCTCCTACCAATAAGGAACCTATGTAAGGACTCTATATGGGCTCTTGGATACCCCATAAGGGAAAAAGGCAACTTTTGTTTACAACACTACCACACACACACAAACACACATGCAAACAATGTTTAGGCCCCTCTCCAAAACCTCAGTGTGAGAAATAATGCCTTACCATCCTATACTGAAAATGGATCTTAGACGACAAAGGTGGAAGCCTTCCAGCTGAAGATAATCCAAATCTCACAAATGCAAAACACTGAGTGAATGGTGATAAAAGTTTTGTCTTAGTTCTTAACTGCAATCGGCACTTCCTCAAAATAGGTTACAAATGCCGTCTCTGACGAGGACGAAGGCCTTGGAACAGGCAGGAAAAGGCCAGAAAAGTCAGCTGAAGTGTTTATAATGGGTTGAAATACTAGGAGAATGAGATACAATGGTACACGTGGATGTACGTACATCATGGCGGGGTATGAATGCATACACAAAATGAGTATTCTCTCCGTGTGCTTAAACTGCCACTAGCATGGAGGTTCTCGGGTTCATGGGTAGCAGTTAAGAGCAATAGGCCTGGTGGCTATATTTGGTCATTTTTTAGAAAAAAAGACTAAGGCAAAAGTGAAAAAGTATCAGTATGACCTTATCAGACCTATTGCTATCGTCATCATCCATACAACTCTTACAAATACAGTCATATCTCAGGTTGAAGTAGCTTTGGGGTAAGTATTTTCGGGTTGCGCACTGCAGCGACCCAGAAGTAATGGAGCATGTTACTTCCGGGTTTCGCCGCTTGCGCATGCGCAGACGGTCAAAATGACATCACGCGCATGCGCAGAAGCAGCGAATCGCGACCTGTGCATGCATAGACGTGGGTTGCGTTCACTTCTGGATGCAAACGGGGCTCCGGAATGGATCACATTCGCATCCAGAGGTACCACTGTATGTTGATCCTACTTGTGGGTAGGAATGGCCGGATAAGGAGAAAAAACGCCAACTGTGGATTCAAAGGAGGAAATGGCAATAGACAGGCTTGGAATTGGATTATCCTGAACATGCATTCGTACTATTAATCAAATTTGATAGTCTCATTATGCAATATATTTTCCCTATCTAAATAACATGTGTTGAAAAAAGCTATCCCAGAACAACGGCAATATAGTGAAGCATCAAATGATCAGGCTATCGGGGGAGAAGTGAAATTACGGTGTGAAAAGCAGAATTGTGTGAATCCTACCTTTCTAGCTCCAGGAGTTTTCTGGTGAAATGAACGACAGCGGGCCTGCCGCTTACACAAGGGCTCTGTTGTGGGGGTTTGTGTGAAAAAGGCACAACTGTGCAAAGTCAGGAACCCCTGGAACTGCCCCATCATCTGCAAGGTTGAGGGGTGCTTACTGGGGTCAGGGAAGGTTGTGGGAAAGTCATGTTGAGACCCGTGACTTTCCCAGATTCCAGTAATCAAAGCACGGGGCTTTGGGAAGGATGCACACAGGCTCTGGAACGCTGTCGGCAGCCCTCTTGCTGCCTTCCCAAAGCCTAGTGAGGAAAAGCCACTGGGTGTGTGGGAAAATGAAATAAAATAAATGGAGAGTGGGCTTCTCTCACTCTGTATTCATTTATTTGTCCTCCCACCACCACCACCAGCATAAAGTTGTGATTGTGTTAAGTAAAGCAAGCACAAGTTGTGGGTTTATCATATATAGATTTCAGCCTGTTGGTCTTTTGGTATGGAATCTGATATGGATGCTCTATGATCTACAGTGGAAGTGTGACTCTGTTGGTTCTCCCAGTGTTTTTTTGGTACCATCGACCATGGGCATCCTTCTGAGTGTAAGTTAGGGGTTCAGTGCTGAAGTCACATTCCTGAGAGACAGGCCCAAAGGAGTGGATCTGGTAGATTGTTGCTCTTCTCCTTGGCCAGTGGGGTTCTGCAAGGCTCCGTCTTGCTGGCACAATGCTGTTAAACCTCTAAATGAAGCTGCTGGGGGAAGGTATCTAGGTATTTGGGCTGCAGAGCCATCAGTATGCTGATGGCACCCAACTCTCTCTCTCTCTCTCATTGCAAAGTTGCTGCTCATTGGTAGCCATCAAAGCCTGGATGGGGTGGAACAGGCTGAAGCATAATGCAGTCACAAAACAGAACTGCTGGCAGTTTAAAGCAGGTGGAGAATGTTCTGAGTGTGGTTACAGTCCACCAGAAAGTTCAGGTTTGTAGCTTGGGTGTGCTCCTTCAGCCAGCGCTGTTAAATGTGTCAGTGGCATCAGTTGCAAAAGGCTCCTTATTCCAGCTTCAACTGATTTGTCAACCAGTCCACCCTGACAAAGTCAGACATACCTCCAATGGCCTTCAGACGATGCGACCACTGTAACACGCGCTGTGTGGGGTTGCCACCGAAAAATGTTTAAAAACGGCCACCAAAGGTTGAAAACAGGATGCCGACAGATGCTAGACATTTTGATTCTACCATGCCAGTTTTCTAAGATTTGCATTGATTTGTCCAGTCGCAGACGACTCTGGGGTTGCACGCTCATCTCGCTCTATAGGCCGAGGGAATCGGCGTTTGTCCGCAGACAGCTTCCGGGTCATGTGGCCAGCATGACTACCACTTTCTATCTGTTCAAGGAGCTGGTGTTAACATTTTAAGTACCAGAGGACTTGAAACTAGGGTAACTTAATGTCTGCCTTCTCCCATACATTCTTCCCTGCATGCTGTGATCATCGCCTAGAGCAGGGGTGGCCAACTCCTGAGGGACTGCAATCTACTTTCAGCATTAAAATCTGACAGTGATCTACCCCCTTTTTTGAGGGAGGGGAAATGCCATTTTTAGGGGTTCAGGCACACAGGACTGTTGTGGAAAGGGAAGAACTAAGAGGCCCAAGCACATGTGTCCAATGCTACAGACCAGCTCTTTAGATTCCAAACCATTGTTTCTCTTATGCTGCTTTCTCATGTTGCCAGCCAATTTTTCACTGAAGCAGAGGACTTAATATAAATGGATTATTTGTGCACCATGCATATTCTCTCTCTCTCTCGCGCTCTCTCTCTCTCTCTCTCTCTCTCTCACACACACACACACACACAGTGGGTTGGAAGATACTGGAGAGATTTCTTAGTATGGTGTTTAATAGCAAAAAAAAAAAAAAGGGAAAAAGAAAGAGAAAAGATAAATATTTCCCCTTGATGTCTCCAGCGAAATAAATGTCATGTTTTAATTATACGGTTTGCTAACGTTGGAGTCCAAGGCTCAGAGGCCATGAGTTAAAACAACAAACATACACCATGAAAGGTTAACTCTTCCAACTAAAGAAAACACTGTGAGCTGAGAGATACCAGGGAGCTCATCTATTCATTCGTACATATAATTAAATATGCATTCTTGTGGGGGTTAGCAATGAAACTAAAATGGAATCTCAATTTCTTAAGGGAGAGAGCTGCCGTCTAAATCAAGAGCAAGGCAGAATTGGGGGGTGGGGGAGAGAAGGAAGTTGTCCTTGTAAAAATGCTGGCCCCCTTTAAGCAACTGCTCACTGCAGGATTCCTTCTGGGTAATGTTTGTTTCCACACATTTGGAATAAAGTCACAGTAGTCATTTTGGCTACACTGCAACGCTAGCAAAACCAGGAATTAAAGCCAAAAGCTGTGACCCAGTTCAGTTAATCTAAGAAGATTCCTGTCTTTAAGAATGCCAGTTTGCTGCCATATTCAGATAGTGAATCTGTGAATCCTGTGCCCCTGCTTTTCAGATGCAGGCGATGTTTCTGAACTGGCATTTACTTAGGAACCCAGGACTTAAAACTGAGGTCTGTATTGTCTTCATTTCACAGCAACTCTTTTCAATCCTCATTTTCATTAAACAGCTTAATACTGCTAGTATATCTTTCCAAAGCATACAGGAAATGGAGTTTCCCGTCTCTCAGGCTGAATTTGTGTTTTCTCCCTTAATTATCACTAGGGGGTGCACAAGAGCAATGCATGAGGTACCCTCCTCTCTCTCTTTCCCTTTTCAAGCATCCATACTACAGAAAGAGTCAAGTATTTGCAGTTTTATGCTGCTAGCTACATACTGGCACATAGCACCACAGCCTGTTAATGATAAATCAGTCAAGGTGGCTAAATTTCCAATGACAAATGCCCAGCTCAAGTGGATTTCCACACAGTGGTTGGATGCTGCTATCTGCAGCGTGTTAAGGGTCACATAAAAATCATTACGGCGACAAAGTTACTTACTCTACATAGTAGACACCATATACAGGATCTTCAATCTTTTCCCAACCAGTAGGTAGTTCTGGAAACAAATGGATATTACTTATTTAAAGCATTTTACTTTCACTTGCAGATTTATCCTCCCCGCTGCCCCCAACTACGTTTTCACATAACGCTTGCTGCAATCCTAGAGCATGCAACTTTTAAGAATACGCTTTTTAAAACAATCTATTCCCTCACTGGACAGCACGTTCATGGAAATGGCTTCTCAGGACACATTGTGCAGCTTAAAGGGTGAGGCACACACAGTCTCTTTTCCCCAAAAAGGTAATCTGTTGCAGTAAAATGAACCAAGATCCAAATATGTCATTCCTTTAGTGCACAGGACTCCCACCTGTGCAACAGAACTTCTCGTTTTCTTCTCCTGGTGATCTCTCTCCCCAAATGCACAGGAGGCACGTGGACTGAATATGTCATTTTGTGCAAGTGGGGAGCCCTGTCGCTAATAGGAATAACTTCGCTGGATGCAACCCCAAGAGTCCTAAGATACAGCGTCAGCTTTCGCAGGTCAATCTCCTGGGAGCTTTCGTGCAGCACTTTGTTCGGTGTCAGAAGATTTTGTTATGGCTGTCGAAATGCATTTGGATGGACATTTAATGGCAAAAAGGCTTACGGAGCCCAGAAGGTAACAGGGCCCTGAAACAAGGATCAAATGACAACAGGCTCATATTCCTTTGCTATGTCTGCAGAGCGAGATTTTTGAAATTCTTTACAATAGAGAGTAATACAATTATATTGCAAAATAGGGGCAACATTCCCAGCAACGTCACATGATCTGGTGTCTGCCAACATGCCCAGCTGATGTCCATGTGAGCACCCCCCAAAAAAGGCACATCCTCCCGCAGCACCTAGCAAACTGCTAATGTGGCCCAACTTGCAGCAATTGTCTCTTAGCTCTATCTAAGCACTTCACATTTCTATCACAACTGAAAGGGATCAGAATCCCGGTGCTGACAGCATAAATCTCTGTGCACGTGCAGTCATTTTATCATGTTACAAAACCTGTCACAAAATCATTATCCCTTAATCGCACCTTAAAGTAATTTTCAGTTTTACAACTGCGGGGTGGGGGGGTGGGGTGGGGGAATGCAGCAAAAGGAAGATTGCTCAGGAAAAGCTAAGAGCTCCACGCCTGCAGGTTTGCAAAGCTGGAGGCGTAAATACTTCTATAAGCATAATTAGTCAATGAAGAAAAACCATTTGAGCGTACATCGGAGTTTGCTTTTTTAACTTGTCTGTTTTGTTTTCTCCTGCTCTCGGTAAGAGAGAATGGCGCGTCAAAAGGGCCACAGGCACCAAAACACGAGATTTGCTCTGAAGAAGCTCTACTTATCAGAAGCAAATTGCTACCTTTTTTAAAAAATGAAGGAAAAAAAAGCTTAACTTGGGTACAGTGCCTAGTAGCTTTAAGGAGGATGGGATGTGCCGTCCTTTTCGAAAGGCAGCCATGAACAACCTCAGAAGACATGAATCCATCATTTGTCCTCTGTGGACACAATACAGATGAGGGCAATTGTGTGGGCTGTGTAGTCTGAATGATAAGAGCAATTCTTTCAGCTCACAGGAAACCTTTTCCAATGAATCACTTTTGCTTTCCCCAGTTTATGTGAACATCACAAGCCAGGACTAAGAGAGGTTTCATTTTGAATAAAGCTCCTGATACTCCACTTGAGAAGGTAGGGGTGGGGAGGGTTACTTGACTGAACACTTCCCATATTGGGGGGGACCGGACCCATTGTGTATAGCAAAAGTTGATTCAGACTTGCTGGGACTCCTAGGTGTACTCAGTGCTCATGGTCATCTTTCAGGCTTCCCAAGGGTATCTGGTTGGCCACTGTGAAAACAGGATGCTGAGCTACTGACCTGATCCTGCAGGCTCATATTTTTACTGTAATATATTTATTTATACCCCGCATTTCTCCCCGATGGGACTCAAGGAAGCTTACTGACAAAAATAAGAACCACTTAAAATACAATTAAACACTGAAAAAAAATCAAAGCTACATACAAATATAACATTTATTAAAAACTATCCCCAACATGTTAGGTTCTTAAAAGTTAGGCAATGTGGTGCCATCCACATGTTGCAGGACTTTGGCTGCCATCAGCCCTAAGCAAGCAAGGGTTATGAGAGTTGCAGTCCAATAACATCAGGAAGGCACCGTCTTGGGTCAGAGCTACATTCCTCAATAAGCCAAGCTTTCACAGGCAGGGAGTTTTTGACGTGAATACAAAACAAGAATTACCTTGCTGGAGCAAGCCAAACATCCATCTAGTCCAGTCTTTCTGAAACTTGGGTCTCTAGCTGCTTTTCCAACTACAATTCCCATCATCCCTGACCACTGGTCCTGCTAGCTAGGGATGATGGGAGCTGTAGTCCAAAAACAGCTGGAGACCCAAGTTTCGGAAACGCTGATCTAGTCCAACATCCTTTTTCTCATCCTCAGCAGGGAATATTAAAACACACACACACCCCACCTGAATTCTGACATAGCACACTCCAAATAGGGTTTTACCCATGGGCTCTTCCTAAACTCATAGGGTGAATTCAAAGAAAGAAAGAGAGAGTAAGAAGACACTCTATGCTCAGAATATCAGTGTCTTTTTAAAAACCAGACCGTTTCACTGAGCTTACCTATAATGGTAAAAAATAACCAAAGTGAGAGTTATTCTAAGACCACAGCAAGAAGCAATGTTTGTGAAACGAGCATTGGTTAACAGCACAATCATATGCATGTCTACTTAGAAGGACGTCCCCATAAGACTTGTTCCCAGGAAGCACATATAGGATTGCAGCCTTGGAAAGGAAAGAAAAAACACCCAAACCCTATTTTGTATCCTGCGCAACAAGAAACAGTTATCCAGTGTGTTATCGACAGGCTCCAGCTACAATGCCATAAGGACACAAATAGCTCCAGACTGAACAGCAATGAAACCCTTATAAACACACATGGGCTAATTACTCAAAATGTATGTTTGCAATGTGGAAACTGGCTGAAAATCAAGAGAAATTATTTAATGAGTTCTGCTCCACATGTTCCTTGTTTGCAAATAAAAGGCAGGTTTTCCTCCAACTTCCCCCACCCACATCTCCCCCCCCCCTTTTTTAATGCTATCCTTCTGAAGCATCTTTGGATTCCTTGAGATATAAAAAAAGGAAATGCAAGCCAGCGCTGATTGGGGGTAGAGGAGGAGTGGTTTGGAGGTGCATGTGCAAGAAAGGAAACACTTGGCAAAAATGATAAACTGGTCTTTTCTGCAGACCAGAAACAAGGGCTTTCTGGGTACAGCATTGGAAGGCAATAAAATTGCCACGCAGAAGACCCAAATTTTGCAAATCTCTGATTTGGAAAACCGTTAGATGGATATACCGTATTTTTTGCTCTATAAGACGCGCCAGACCACAAGACGCACCTAGTTTTCGGAGGAGGAAAACAAGGAAAAAAATATTCTGAATCTCAGAAGCCAGAACAGCAAGAGGGATTGCTGTGCAGTGAAAGCAGCAATCCCTCTTGCTGTTCTGGCTTCTGGGATAGCTGTGCAGCCTGCATTCGCTCCATAAGATGCACACACATTTCCCCTTACTTTTTAGGAGGGAAAAAGTGAATCTTATAGAGCAAAAAATACGGTACATTGAAACCCAATCAAGGGGAAGCGAGGAAGTCACTTAACAATGTTAATAAGTGTAATTTTAATAAGGTTATGATTTTTGTTTGTTTGTTTGTTTGTTTGTTTGTTTATAATTTTGTGAAATATTATTTAAACGTTTTTGGGGAGGAAAAAAAACAGAAGACCCAAATTTTCCTCTGTAATCCTTCACCAAAGAAAACCAAACAAAATATTGTTGTTTTTTTCTTTGTTAGAGTCACATATGAGCTTAAAATCTGGGCTTTAAAAATGCTTCCAAAGATATTATACCTTTTTAAAAATCAATGTCTAGGTGTCCAGAGTACTTCCAAAATGTGGAAGTTGAAGCTGGCTGGAATGTCACCGAAGAGAGAAATCAGCTCTGGGTCTCTGTGTTTGTTACCTGTGCCATTTTTATTTTTTTTTAAATGTACCAAGTAAAATGTTATTAAAATTCACCTTGGAGAGATTTGTCCCTGCCTTTTCTTTGCCTTTTTGATCTGAAGCATTTTGACAAACAAGTGCTAAATTCCAAAAACAAACATCGATATTGAAACTGTAAGCAATGTTGTTGATAATCCACCACCAAGGTGAAAGGTTGCCACTTAAAACATTACCAAAAAAAGAAGCTTTTTTTTTTGTTTCTTTTGTTTGTTTTCTTTCTGTCTTAAATGAGTTGCATTTTAACAGGTGTGCACAGATTTGCATGCAGTTTCTCTGGAAATTCGAACTTAGGGGAAAAACGACGCACACGCAACATTGGGGAAATTGCAAAGCCGATTGGAGAATAAACTTCTCATACGTCGGCTGGAGTATTGTTTCAGGGGTTTTATTGGTGGGGTTGCTGCTGTTTATTTTTTGTATCTTTATTTTGCATCTTATTATGATTTATGTGGAAATGGATCAATTTTGTTGTGTACATTTTGATGTTTTGTTTATGGCTACTTTTCTGTTTGTAGTTATGCAATTTTTGGATGTGGTAAGCTGCCCTGAGCGTGGTTTTGGTTTTGGAAAAGTGGCATACAAGCAAAACGATTCGCAGAATCACAGAAACATAGTTGGAAGGGTCCCTGAGGATCATCTGAACACCACCTCCTGGACTAGCTCAAACCTGCAACCTTGGCGTTATCAGCACCACATTCTAACCAACTGAGATTGACTGACTGATACGTTACTTTACTTCTTTCTGCCCATGCGCAAACACACAGAAGGTGACATTGGCATTCTTGGTTGTCCTCACCCTGGAGAAACGTATGGCTAATTAGTAACATATGTGACAAGCAGACTGGCCATGTGTGTATCAGTGGTGTTGTTTTTTGCAGCTGTAAACACTGCCATTTTTTTAAAAAAGTTGGTCAAGCATGTGGGAAGGGGTGAGCTGAGCCTTGCTTTGTTCACCATGACTTCTAACCGTTAAGGCAGGGGTCAGCAAACTTTTTCAGCTGTGGGCTGGTCCACCATCCCTCAGACCTTGTGGGGGCCTGGACTATATTTTTTTTGGAGGGGGGGGAATGAACGAATTCCTATGCCCCACAAATAACCCAGAGATGCATTTTAAATAAAAGGACACATTCTACTCATGTAAAAATACGCTGATTCCCAGACCGTCTGTGGGCTGGATTTAGAAGGCGATTGAGCCGGATCTGGCCCCCGGGCCTTAATTTGCCTACCCATGTTTTAATATATATGCCGTGTTACAGTATTTACTACTTGCTGCACAGCACCATGAGATCCCTTTGGGATGTATATTTAGGAATATAACAAATGAGTGAATGATAAAGTAGTACAAGCTCCAAATAGTCAGGGGCGCACAGCTGAGCTGCCAGAGAGCCACGGACCAGCTGCAGCTCTCCAACATTTGTCATAGAGCATTTGGAAACGTGAACCGTCTCTTTCACCTTTCATAGAATTTAGTGCTTCGAACACCAGGGCGCATGCTGCAAAGCAGGCCTGCTGCTCAGAGTATGGAAGAAGAATTGTTCATGAAGTAGAAGGCCCCATGAGCATCAACAGCAAACAGAACACCCACAAGTGGGAGATGAACAAGTCAAAAGGGTGGGGTGCGCCTGACAAACCCTGTCAGCAGAAGACATGCGTGAGGGTTTTTCCACTTGCGCAAGGTGGCTTTCCCTGCCTCTGCTCCCCCAGAAACTGGCTCAGGGTGGGTGGGGTGGGAGAACCCCTCAGAACATAAGGGGGATTGCTCCATCTGGCAAGCTGATATGCTTGATATGCAGATAGGTTTGTGCAGATGGAACATTTGTAGAAGCGCAACGTTGCATTGTATCCCAAATCTCTAAAACATGTTCGGTGGAAATCAACTTCTGTTTTACTCAGGGTACATTTGTTTATTGAGTATACACGTTTATTGTTTTGAATGCTTCTACTTTGAGGGGAAAAGGAACTTTGTTGAATACCATCCTATAACCCTAAGTGCCAGAGGCAGCTCCTCTTTTCGGGTACCTGTCCTAAGTGTATCACTATTTTGCTCTACAGTGATACCTCGGGTTAAGTACTTAATTCGTTCCGGAGGTCCGTTCTTAACCTGAAACTGTTCTTATCCTGAAGCACCACTTAAGCTAATGGGGCCTCCTGCTGCCGTCGCGCTGCCGGAGCATAATTTCTGTTCTCATCCTGAAGCAAAGTTCTTAACCTGAAGCACTATTTCTGGGTTAGCGGAGTCTGTAACCTGAAGCGTATGTAACCTGAGGTACCACTGTATTTATATTTGCCTTGTTAACATTTTGTTAGCGTAAGCTACCAATGCTGTCAGTCTTAAGGGATCAGCTTCCTCCTCGGATTCTGTAAAAGTTCATTCTCTAAGTGGGACTGGATGCATTTTATCCTTAGTAAACACACACACACATATACAAATCCATGTGTCTGAATACTAAGGCACTGCACAGCCCACAGCCTGCCATTTCATACACTGCAGCTGCTGAGCTACATTTTGAAAGGGTGATAACATATTGTAGGACAATCATGTTTCCTAATACGCTTTAAAGAAAGGCTACACTTGTGGCTGCTGTATCAGTGAAGGAGTAACTGTTGTGCAGTAAACGGATGCAGTGTACAACAAAGAGACTTCAGGGAGAGCTGTTTGGACAAACCGCTGGCCAGCTCCATAGTTAGGCAAATCAAGTCTGTGAAGGAGGTGTGTGATGCTGCACTCAACTCTCTGCTCCTCCCTTCCTTGAGTTGGGAAGCAAATCACAGGCCATCTTACACAGACTGCAAGCACTGGTTCAGCTGCAGGTGCTACTCAGCCACACCATGGTTTGTTTTCCCGACTCAGAGAACAAAGCGGAGCCCACTTGGGAAGTGCACACAAGCACACAATTCATTCAAAAACAAACCTCCCTAACTACGGTTTGTAGCCATCATTTCATCCAAACGCAATCAAGTGTCTAATAGTGGATGGGGGACGAAGCTATAAGATATAATTGCCTGATGGTTTCGGAGATACGATGATGGCATCATAACCATGCCAGCTGCAGATCTAGTCTAGCTCGTCAGGGTTAGAAATGGCCATGCTCTGAAAATAGAACCAGGCTTGTAATCCAGATTCTGTCTAATTTCTGGAATCGGTTCTGGATTCTTAATTCCCAATGCTAAGAGCAAGCTTGATGAAATATACAGAGTACAGAGTTCTGGCAGTTTCAGGTGTGGTTTAGGCCATGTGGAACCACAGATATCCCCCGCCCCAAAAGGTGAGTTCAAGAGAGGGCATGATACAAAGTTGAGTCATGGCAGAAAGCAATCTGTATGCAAGCACTGGACCCTACACTATTATGGCGGCATTCCAGACTACTGTTAGATTCACAAATCAAGTACCCAACTTCAAATGCGAACTGAATATAAAAGCAATAGTAGTTAGCATTAATGAGAAGCGTATACACATGTCCTGTAGCACAGAAACACTTTCAAACAGTGAGTTGTATCCAACCAAGTCTTTAAGTGAGTGGAGTGACTCCCGTTTCTGCACTCGTGCTTCCATCTCCCTGCACATACACAACCCCAACTGCTCCAGGGTTTCCCCCAACAATACAGAGCAGATCTGGGGCAGAGCGAGGGGGATTGCAGAAACAGAAGAGGGCAGAGAAGTTTACATTGTATGAGCTGAAGTCATTCTGCTTGTCCAATGACTTAGCCGGATTTGACCCAGAGTCATGTAGGGAAAAACGGATTGACGGCTCCACAAATCTACTGGACAGCAACAACCCTGCTTGAAAATGACATGCTTAAGCAAAAACAAGCAAACAAACAAAGAAAAGAAAACACCTTTGGATACGACTATGTTAGGTCTTGCTTGAAATTAAAAGAAGAAAAAAGTGATACAAAGAAAAGGATGTTAAAGCAGTTAAAGGTGCAGTCCAACCAATGGTGCAAAAATGAGAGATGGATGATTTACCTAGTTCACTGTCCAGTTCCTCCGTGTGTACCCCTTCTTCTCCAAAGGAAGAGCAGTAAGTGAGATAGAAAAAAATCAAAAGAAAAATTCAGACACCAGCACCAAGCAAGAAATTCCTTCCAGTATACAGCAGAACCAACACCAGGTTTTATACCAACCTAGCCCAAACCCATACGCCACGACACCTTAGTCAGGAGGGACACTGTGGCCACTGACAATAATACTGAAAATATTTTTCCAAAAGGCTAACAACATGGATCTGCTCTCCTCCCACCCCCACCCCCTGGCTCAATGGGGGCCGTCTGGTCTTGTCAGTTTAATTTTCCAAATCCAGAACTTGGGCTTCCCATTCATTTTCGTCTAAGATGACTCTGCCTGCATATCCCTTTTGGAAAGTCCTTGTGACTAGGCAGAGCTCCAGTGCTTAACTCAGAGCCCTTGCACGTGCAAGGAATTGGAGCCTCAAAAGGAAAGCTGGTGTACCTTCAACTATTACATTATCTAAATTAAACGACCACTTCTTTTGTCCCCAAATAATTAACAACTAAACCCCAGTCCAGTTTAGCTTGTTCTTAAAGAAGAGCAGAACTCCATTAGAATGAATTGAGACTGCACAGGGCCCATGCTCATAGGTTGGTGAACCCATCCAGCTACCTTTTCAAAGCCAAATAAATGGATAATATTAAGCTGGTTATTCAGGTGTGCTTCAAGAGTTCGATATACGTGTTGATTGCTGCATATTGGACTTTGGTCCTACTCTAGAAACTACATGCCTCAAGTATAAAGTCCTACTTTATACTTTATGGTTGCATTAAGGGACAACCACTTGCAGAGAGCTTCTATTAAATAAAGCGTAATTTAATCATCCATTTACTTATTGCATACCATTTCCATCTGCTAACAATGTTATGAATGACTGGGGATGTCATTTTGTCAAGAAACAAAATTGCAGCCAGCAAATGAAAGATGATAAAACTTGCAAGCAAATGACTGATAAAAGAATAATGGATTCGGTTTAGCACAAGTCAGCCAGAGAATCTCAGAATTTCTCCAAACATGTGATACGACAACGTAAAAATATTGTTAATTGTTCCAGATTTGTATTTTGTGGTTAGATTAATTCAAAACTGGTAATAGATAGCTGCCATATGACAGACAGTGAATGCATCCAAAAATTATGTCCAGTTATATATTTTTCTAATGGTTATACCTGTAAAAATGACCTGCATGATTTTTAAACACTTGCCCAAGTTGGAGGGCCTAAATAACATACTTTTTCATGTGTAACAACCCAGAGCAAATTCCTGGCACATCTAGCTCAAAGATCTCAAGGAGTATCACTGGGAAACACCAGTGAGAACCAGGGTCAGTCAGAGGAGACTACAGTGGAGTAGTTGAACTACTGCAAGATTCACCAACCTGTTGCCCGCAGATGTTTTGGACTACAATTCTCATCAGCCCCAGTCAGCACAGGTTGCAGTCCAAGACATCAGCACGGCACCAGATTTGCAAAGGCTGAACTACTGGGCCTGATTCAATATAAAGCATAATCACCTCTTTATATACTCATATGCGTAAACCATGCAAAGTTACCAGTGTTATTTCACTGAGGTCACATTCCCATACTCAAAGTTGGAAATAATAATAATTTAAAAAAGGATTTCCCTTCATTTGCTCCTCAGGATATCCTTCACAATTTAAAAAGAAGAAAATCACGGTGCACATCAAAATAAAGTAACGGTTAAATATTTTGACATTTATACCCCCTGCCGATGCATGTATTCATTAGCTACCCAATAGGCTGCAGAAAGTAAATTTGCTGAATAAAGGAGTTGCTGTACAATCACACGTCTACTCATTAAAAATTATAATACTGGGATATATTAATTGTGCTTATTTGCTGAGTTCACCACCTATTTGTTACCCTAGTTTTGAAATGGGAATGGCCGATTTGTGCAAGAGGACAGGAGACGTCGATGCCGAGGTAAGCCCAACTGAATTCAGAAGGACTTGCTCCGAGGGAAGGGAGCACAGGGCTGCAGCCTTGAGGCTTCTCATAAAAATGTGGTCTGGAGGCTGGGGTTAAAGAAACTACTTAGCGTAGGGGAGTGCATTATTTGGAGGGACACCTCCCACACACAGGCTGGTGTAATACAAATTTCAGTATAACAGAAATGCTTCTTAAAAAGCCATTTTGGAAACAAATTCAAAAAAATTGCAATTGCTAGTTTCTGAAGAACAACTGTTAATGCATCGATCAGCTAAGGGCCAGGGTAGATGTGAGAGTAGCAGTATCATTTCTGTTTGTTCAGAAGCCTGTTGGAGTTATGTATAAATAGGGTTGAGAGCAGGGCCAGCCCACCCATGAGGCAAGTTGAGGCGACTGCCTCAGGTGGCGGTCAACGTTCCACTTGTTCCTCATGTGGATCTTCCCTGATCCCTTCTTCCCCGGGGACACCATTCTGGGGTCCACTTCAGGTGTCAAAATGTATTGGGCTGGCCCTGGCTGTAAGGGTCTAATTTTAAGCTCCAATGGTACATGCAGTTGAGCCTTCCTCACCTTACCTCTCCCAGGTCACTTTTGCCCCAGCGCTGCCTTAATACCTGAGGATGGGGAAGTGTATGAATAACTGTGCTTGCCACCATCAACTCTAGGTAAAGGTAAAGGAACCCCTGACCATTAGGTCCAGTTGTGGCCGACTCTGGGTTGCGGCGCTCATCTTGCTTTATTGGCTGAGGGAGCCGGCGTACAGCTTCCGGGTCATGTGGCCAGCATGACTAAGCCGCTTCTGGCGAACCAGAGCAGAGCACGGAAACGCCGTTTTCCTTCCCGCCGGAGCGGTACCTATTCACCTACTTGCACTTTGATGTGCTTTCGAACTGCTAGGGTGGCAGGAGCAGGGACCGAGCAACGGGAGCTCACCCTGTCACGGGGATTCGAACTGCCGACCTTCTGATCGGCAAGTCCTAGGCTCTGTGGTTTAACCCACAGAGCCACCCGCGTTGCCACCATCAACTCTAGTTTGGTCCTAACGCATAGCAATTTGACCTACAAGTTAAGTTGAGGGCATTTAACCATTTTGTTTCATTTTGTTTTAAAATGAACTTAAGAATCAGGCATGTGTTGCTGCCCCTTTCATTTTCTCTCCTCTCAGCTTTCTACCTGTTGTTGTTTTTTAAATTGCTGTTACATACCCCATTTTCTTCTCCCAAGTTAAATTAAAGTAGCCGGGTCTCTTGAGTTGGAAACTGGCTGGCATCCTGAAGGTCTCAAGGGGTGCAAATATCAAATCTGATTTATTATTTCAATAACTGCTGGGAAATAACACTGCAAGAATGGAGTAACATATATATATACACACCTTTTATTTTCACTAAGATAAGCAATAATGACCATTGGATCAAAATGAAGTGATGAAGCTGCAATATCCCATACACTGCATTATACAGTGACTTAAGACTAATTGTAGGATTCTATAAGGATGGAATTAAATTGTCTTTTCCTTTTTCTTCTTCTTCTTCAGTGGCTTCACCAAAGAGTAATTTTCAAAGCAGGAGAACTGTAGCTATGATTTTAGCTGCTGCTGCTTCTTTTAAAAAAGTAATAATAACCAGCTCAGAAAAGCTGCAAGGTGATTATAGTGGAAAAATCATAGAATCATAGAAGGGACTCAAAGGTCATCTAGTCCAACCCCCTGAAATGCAGGATTCTCTGCTAAATCATCCAAGACAGATGGCTATCCAACCTCTGCTTAAAAACCTCCAAGGAAAAACAGCAAGCTGAGCTCGCTGAACTGGACAACTGCTGAGGATGCTGCTTCTGCTAATGCCATTGTAGCTGAGTCCGCCTTCAGAGTGGCCAGAATTCTATAGCTGAGGGGATATACAAAAATTATGCCACCTAGAACTTAGGAAGATTCTATCCTGCATGTTGGCATTTAAAAAATGCTTCTGGTACACATAGCACATACCCAGCAAGGGAAATTTGTACCAAGGACATAGTTTAGCACCCCCACCTGCATTATGATACAAATCTGGGCCCCACTGAACCAGCTGTGTGATTTTGAGAGGAGAATCCGGTTCCACTCATTCCTTTGCAACCTTAAGTTAGGTAAAATGTTTTCCAGATTTCATTTCAGCGCTTACTCCCTTACCGTCATCTTCACATTCTTCTAGAGGCTTTTGCTGTTTGTTCAGGCACCGTGGGTCTAGCCAAGACGTCGTTTTAGTGTTATGGCTGCAAACCAAAAAAGAAAAGAGACCTTTGTTAAAAATAAAGTATCAGTGACAGAAAAATAGCCTGTGGCCACCACTTTGACTCATCTGAGCTAAATCCATTTTCGTTTAGAACGGAGCATAAAAATTAAACTTTCTAAGACATGGCTTCCAGTCTAGTCTCTGAAAATACATGGAGAAAAGGGAAACGATGATATTTGAAGATGCAATGGTGGTGGGCCGATTTGGATGGACCTACCCTCATAGACTGTTTTCCTGAATGATCTGGGGCAAGTCTTTCCTCTTACAGACCACTTGAAAATTGATGAGGGATGAGTTAGAATTGTAGAGTTGGAAGGGACCAGTTCACCCCCCCCCTTACAATGCTGGAATCTTTTGCCCAACGTGGGGCTTGAACCCGCAACCCTGAGATTAAGAGTCTCATGATCTATCCGAGCTCTAAGATGCAGGTCGGATTAAAGGAATGCCTTTTACACTGATCAGGCGTTATTGAAAAGTCCCAGGACCAGAGCTAGCAATGTGCACACGGCACTCCTCTGAGCTGGATGGCACTGTATGATAGGACAGATGTAAACACGGCCCTTCAGTGATCCTGCTCCCCCTACCCCAGCGGCGTAGCTAGCTGCTCGGGTGCCCGATTCAGCGCATACGTCCTGCAGCTGGGGGCGGGGCAAGCCAAGGCAGGGCATGTTGCGTGGAGCCTCTCCACAGCCTCCCCCTCAGCTGTAGGGCGGCTGAGGCAGTAGGCAGACGCATGCCCCACGCTGCTTGAAAAAGCAGCGCAGAGCTTGCAGGCAGTCCGCACCCCCTCAGGAAAGACGCGTGGCTCAGGCACCCTGCAGGCCCCACGGTGTGGCGCCCAGTGCCCCCCATCTCACCTAGCTACCAGTGGTGTAGGAAGGGGGGTGCGGTGAGTGAAGGACTTCTATTTTTCAAAAAAAAGTGTTGTGAGCCTATTTTTTAAACCCCCCCATATATTTTTGCCATTTGTCACCCCCCTCAGTGATAAGACTCGGGGCAGCCCGCACCCGCCTTCCTACGCCACTGCCCTACCCCCACCAATCCGCCTAGTCACCTTTCTGACACATCTAAAGGCATGGCATTCTAATTCTTGCAGTGAATACATCGTTCACCTCCTTTCCTTTCAGTAACCTCAATGGCTCAAACATGGCCCCCGCTGACAAACAGGGAACTACATAGCATTCCGGTTCCAGTATCACTTTAAATAGCATGGCACAGTTCCTTCCGCAAGTCTCAAAGGGGGTTTGCAACACAACCTAACCCTCCTCTGAAATTATGTGGGGCATGTACCTTTGAAGACTTCACTACTAAACAGCAGACCCGTTCTCAAAGGACGGGCTTCACAATCCCTACCATAGATTATTGGCGATATGAAAGCTGGAGTGGAAGGTCGCTGTTTCACACACTACTTTACCCACCCTCGCAATACAGAAGGCAAAAAGCGTTTTAATTCTTTTGTGCACTCCAGGGCAATTAATCTCTAACTGGTAAACCGGGGCATAGAAGTCCAGCAAGCAAGTCAAATTAACAATAATGGAGTAAAAGGGGTCTGCCAAGGTACGAAACATTTTATGTCCCAAGGGGATAAAGGGATTTTTATACAGTATTTGGATAGCCTTCAGAAGTGAGAAAACAAGATCCTTCTAAGACAAACGGTGGCAGAACTTCACAAGGTTCTGGGCCCTGTGATGAATGAGAAGCCAACTTTTTAGCTTGCCACACTATGATTTCTCTGCTATTGAGGGAAATGATGACTAACTTTTGAGAAGTGCAATGCATTACCCTCTACCGCCAAACTGTTGATGCTTTGACCTGCCAGAGAATTTAACAGGGGCTCACTTAGCTTTTGGTTTGTTTGGCAAAACAGTTTGATTGCTGCAGACAATAGTGTTTCCTAAATAAATTCCTCAACAATTATGCTTTTGTTTTCAGAATAAGCGCGAATGAGTTACGGTTAAACTGCAGTTCAATGTGTGGGGGTTAGTAGCATGGCATTCAGTGCAATGCCCTTCTAAGTCGCAAGTGAGGGAAACCTGCAGGCCCCAGGAGAAAGGCAGCCCTTTGCCTAACTCCTTGCCACTTCCAGCACTACCACCAACCAGTAGATGAAAGCCCCAAAGGCTGCCCGCGCTGTGCCTAGTTCAGCCTCAAAAATGGTGCAATGGTTCAACCCTTCTCTCGTTTATCTTCAAGTTCAAAGGACAGACAAGAAAATGATCTCTTTACTCTATAAAGTAGACTTCTCCATTTTCTGTATAGGCCATCTCCCAGTTTTCAGGCAGAGGACCCAAGTTTTCCTCTGCACAAGGAGGTAGGTATTGAGGGAGCTTCTGAGAAGGTTCCGTGGTGGGAACAGTGGTGATACTGCTATTATTCACAGATGGGGGAGCCGAATCTCTTGTGCTGTGTGTATTGTGCTCGTCTTGTTCACCAGAGTCTGCTGCAGAAGGACACACACACACACAAAGAGAGAGAGAATTAGACATAGTGATTATTAGTCAGTAGGACATTACTATTTTCACCCTGCTTGCTTCCATAATTGTTTGAGACACTTCATAAAAAAAAAACCATGCAAGCTGGATCCACCAAGCTGGGGCTGTTTCTTAAGTAACCAGTGAGTAACAAAGACTATTAGATCATTCAGAAATGGAGGCATATATCGTATATACTGGAGTATAAGCAGACTCGAGTATAAGTTGAGGCACCTAATTTTACCACAAAAAAACTGGGAAATCTTATTGACTCGAGTATAAGCCGGTTCACCACACCACAAACCTGGTGGTGGCGGCAGTGGCAAAGGTGGAGGAGGAGGAAGGAGCAGCCCAAAAGGACCCTCACTCAAGTATAAGCCGAGGGAGGGGGGCTTTTTCAGGATAAAAAGTGTGCTGGGAAAGTCGGCTTATACTCGAGTATATACGGTAATTACTGTATAGTTTGTAACTATATGCCTGTCTTGTCCTGTTGTTTTCACGCTTGTCTGTTTTATTTATTTTAATCCATATTTCTTACTGGGTTGTTACAAACCATACAGAAATTTTGCAAAGGGGGGGGGGAGGGGAGGTTAGAAATGGAAGCATGTCACATTGGAAGGATGAGGTTTAAATACCATACATCCGACTGACTAGCACCGAGGACTACTTGACCAACCCACAGATGAGATACACATTATTTGTTCTACAGCATGGGTAGGCAAACTAAGGCCCGGGGGCCGGATCCAGCCCAATTGCCTTCTAAATCTGGCCCACAGACGGTCCAGGAATCAGCATGTTCTTACATGAGTAGAATGTGTGCTTTTATTTAAAATGAATCTCTGGGTTATTTGTGGGTCATAGGAATTCGTTCATTCCCCCCAAAAAAAATACAGTCCGGCCCCCCACAAGGTCTTAGGGACAGTGGACTGGCCCCCTGCTGAAAAAGTTTGCTGACCCCTGTGCTAGAGGAAAGATGGGGGGGCACATCGACCGAGGAAGGGACTAGGCTCATTATCATAATGCTAAACAATGGTTTACTATTACATCTGAACGCAGCCTATGGCAAAGTTGCTTCTTGCAAACAAGCAAAGGTGCAAGTTCCCAAAATGAAGATGAGGGCCACTGCACTCCTCCTCCAGTCTTGCTGCTACTGCACTAGAATAACAGAATCATAGGACTGTAGCGCTGGAAGGGACCCTGAGGGTCATCTAGTCCAACCCTCTGCAATGCAGGAATCTCAGCTTAAACATACACGACAGACAGCCACCCAACTTCTGCTTAAAACTCTTCAAGGAAGGAGAGTCCACCACCTCCACAGGTGTTAAACAGCTCTTAGGTGATTGCAGCCGCATAAAATACCAAATGAAAATTCAAGTCCTATTTAATGTGACCTCAATCAATTAAACATACATTCTGGTTCAAACCATGTTCACTCAGAAATCCCACTGCTTTCTGTGGTACTCGTTTCCAAAGACGTGGGCTTAGGATCATAAGACCCTGCAGATCTCCTAAATATTTTGCCCTCTATTTAATCAATGGCAGGATATTTTTAACATCTAACTCTCAAAGTAACGGATCTGAAGTCAGCTGATTCTTGCAACAGGTTCCTCAGCTGATAAAGGAATATACTAGCGGGGATGAGACAAACACAGCCGTTTCAGCTAGGTGCCAACTTCCGATTGCTATTTTTAGCCTATCTGATAGCTAAAAAGTCAAGAGATCGCACAGGCAGCAATCTGAAGTTCTTTTCACATGCTCTGCCAAAAGCTGCGGTTCAGAGCCTCAACTGTGAAGTCAAAGAAATGGGTTCTGCTAAGATCACACTCATTCATAGGAAAATTCCTAACAGTAATAACTACAGACTTTGGTTGAGGGGCAGGGGGAAAGCAGCAAACAGTGAGCTGTGCATCCCTCAGATGCTAAAGATTTTGTGCATTTTGTGGATATGTATGCACAGGAATTTTCTTAAGAAGAACCACCAATTTACACATCCCAATTCCTTCCCCCACCCCCGCCCACTGGTCGCCTCCTTCTTATACAAAGGCAAGCAAATGATTTGTTTACCTGTAAAGCTACTGTTCATTTCAGGGACATCATCTTCCTCTTCATTCTCCGTATGCACTATGCCAGCATTTTGCATATCATTGTAAGACTTGGTTCGCTTGGGGGTCGACTGCTTGGAGCCGGACTGGAGGTTTTGCAAAGCATCAGTATTACTCACTTTCCCACTGAGGGGTTGGCTGGGAGGCTTGGGTGTTCCATAGTAGTTACCTAGGCAACAGAAAGACATTTGCGTGTTTGTTTGCTTTTGCAGATTTCGTGTCATTAAATATTTCTTCTCTCTTTTCTCTCACACCACCACCACTCCCCTCCTCAGCTCCACCCGCCATAATCAAAGCAATTTCTCATTCATAGCTAAAAGGAACAAATATTCTTCCCTCCCCCCCCCTCCCTGCCCTCCAACTGAAAGAAAAAGCATTCAAAAGATGTCGGCTGTTTTACCTTCGTGAAACTTATTCATGTTTGAATTTTAAAACCAAAGAACCAAAGCCTGCCTTTTTGAGGTGCACCAGGCGTACAAGGACTAAAACAAAAGAAGACTGTGGTGAATTGGGGGCGGCCGGGATGGGGGGGGGAGGCCTTCATCTCATTGCATTTGAATTTCAATTAGTAGCTTTGAAACACACACACAGAGAGACGGAAGCACCCACATAATGCTGTGCCAGATTGAGAGTGAGCCCTGCATGAAATAAATAAATAAAAACTCAGTTCTTAACATCACCCAGAAAAGCGATGGAAGACGAGCATGACCTGCTTTAATAGGCATCCTCAATGGGTAGCAAGCAGTTAATTTTATTTTATTTTTTAAAAAGGAAGTGCTCTCCGAAAAAAAGGAAAACTTTGCCAAAATAAAAGTGGAACCGCAGCACGTGGCATGTGCTTTGCCAAGGCAGGATTTTGGCTTGTCTAGGTCAGGGAGAATGGGGACAAAAGGCATCCGATACACACATTTTTGAAGGCACACCCACCGGACATGCGTGCTCCACACACACACACAATTACTTGGACACTGCAAACAAAACCTACATCAGAGCAGGTTTACCAGGGAGGCTCTCCAAAGTCAAGCATACAGAGTGCCAATCCTTAAACTTAGGTCGCCATTGGACCTACAATTTAAAGGATTGGTCCCTGGGAAGAGGGATTGAACCACTCTGGGAAGATGGTCAAACCACTCTGGGAACTGTAACTCTGTGAGGGTGGGGGGTAGGGGGCCTTAACAAAGAACAGGATTTTTGGGGGAAAGCCATGACTATTAAAGTGAAGTAAGAGTGCTTTCAATGCAGGGTGTGGATGTGGCCTTAGTTCAAGCATCCCCAACCTTCGGCCCTCCAGATGTTTTGGACATCAATTCCCATCACACCTGACCATTGGTTCTGTTAGCTAGGGATCATGGGAGTTGTAGGCCAAAACATGTGGAGGGCCCCAGGTTGGGGGTGCCTGCCTTAGATCCTTCAGGGAACGGGGATGGGCGGAGGCTTTGCAGCATCCTCCAAAGATGTGTCATGTAACACGTGTGTGGAGCACGTGTGACATCATGTGCGCACAATGAGGTGTGTGTCCCCCCCCCCCCCAATGTTGGGTGGAACTCGGAGCTATCCATATGTAAAATCCCAGTTCCATATTGTTTTACTTTCTGACCCTCGTCACAGTCTCAGGCTGTATTCACACTGTGCCTTTAAAGTATGTCCCCCCCCCGCAAAGAATCCTGGGAAATGTAGTTTAACCCTCACAGAGCTATAACTCTCAGCACCTTTAACAAACTGCAGTTCCCAGGATTCTTTGGTGGAGAGGAAGAGAGGTGTGGTTTATATATACAGCATGTACGCAAACCAGTGTTTGCTCACACACTTTGGCCGCACACTCTCTTGTTTAAAGCTAACAAGTGTTAACATTGGTGAAGATGTGATACTGTGCCGCAGTTTCCCCCCAAAAGGAAAGAAATGAAACTCATGTGAGACAGCATGAGGTCAGAGGTGGAAGTCCAGTTGAAGATGTGAGGGGAATGGGTACAAGCTTGATTTCCCTGTACATACCTTCACTGAACCCTGGACCAAAGGTTAATATAAACAGCACAGAGGAGTTAAAGAGTCAGGTTTAAAAGTTATTAGAAATATCTACTGTACAAGCAGAGGTTCGTTGTTTGGAAGAACTACAGTTGTCTCGATAAAACCCTTTAGCAGATCCAAGACTTTGCTAATATCACAGAGTAAGGGGATATCCTGATACAGGCGAGGATTTGTAATATGGTTTTACTGCTGCCAACGCTTTAGGTGAACAAGATCTACTGCACAATGTTGCATGGTGCTGCTGTGCTTCAGCTCTGAATTAACATTTTAGTTGTGTAACTAAGTCAAAATCAAGCTATCGGCTCCGGATAATTTTCACATATGAAAGGAGTCCAGTCTGGGATAGAATGCTTCATTTTGCCACATATGTTGAAAAACCAGCAGCACAAAGATGGATTGTATCTGGTGCATTCTTTCCTCTTCTCTTCCCATTCCTTTTTCCTTGTGTATCGTGTCCACTAGTTTGTGAGCCTGCAAACAGGGACTGTCTTATGCTTTAATATATTCACAGTGTTCTGAAAATGTTAGGGAGTATTAATAAGGTGTGTGTTTTTAACAACAGCAAACACATTGTTCTTATTACATTTTTCTTCTTTCCTTTCTATAATGAGCTTAGGACGACATAAAGGACTCCCTCTGTTTACCCTCACAACCACCATGTGAGCTCAGCCAGGCTAAGTAAGATGTAGTGTTTGAGAGTTATGGCCTAGCAGAGTTTGAACCCAGGCCCCAGGCCAACACTCTTCTCAGTTCCACACCACATTGGCTCTAACATCTTAGAGAAATTCAGAATTCCAGGCTCGGGCCATGGGAGGAAGTTTATTTCCAAGTTTCCGTGGGGTGGAGGTGGTTGTGGGGCAACAGCCCCAATCTGCTTTTAAAGGACGGTTCCAAATCTCAACCCACCCCGTTCAAATCTCTGTAATGGAGCATAAAGTTTTCATCTCCACAGGAGGAGCAGCACCTTTAACTCATCCTTCATTCTGAATCTTGAATGCAAATACATGCATTATTGATACAAAGGAAACAACTTATTCTACTAAAAGCCTTAATGGGAATAAGGAAGGTTCGGCAGACCTACTTTTTATTAGAGAAGGTATTTCTGTGCTCTATATAAAGCCAGAAAAAGCAGGGGGTGGGGGTGGGGAGAGGGAAGGAAGGAAGGAAGGAAGGAAGGAAGGAAGGAAGGAGAGAGGGAAGAACCAACACTTCATTGATCTTTTCTTTGCTCTGTTTTATAGAGGAGACTGAGGCCTGTTGAAAAAAAAATCTCCAAGCAGGCTTCTCCTAAAATGGCATAATCCCTCTAGTGCTGCTCTAGTTCAGCTCCCATTATGTTTCAACTGGACTCTGAAGCTGTAGCCAACAAAAGTGTTGGTATCCAAAGTAGTGAGTTTTCCACAGTAGATTTCCTCTCCACTGTACCCACCACTGCACTCAAATTCAAATTTCAAAACAAGTTTTCAAAATGGTATGCATGCAACGGTAACAAGAAGTTGGGATGTCTACATCCCGATTCCCATTCCTGGGCTGGGTTGAACAAATGAAATTTAGAATACTCCCAAGACAAGATTCCTAGCTTACTCCACAAATTCCTACTGCTAGATTTGCAGTTAAACATGTTGTTGTTGTTGTTGCTGCTGCTGTTCGGTTCTGGGTTCCATTTTGGTCACCACTGAAGTTCTGCAACCTGTAACCCCATAGCCTGTTTAGGAATGTCAGAATCAACCTTTGCATCTTAATTCAACATCACGGAAAATTAGACAAGGATCCATCCAGAGCGTAAGAGCATAAGCGGTATGCTTCCCTTTCAAAAGGGGGGACGCAGTTAACCTGGCTTCAGTCAGCAGCAGTAATTAAAGGTTAAGTTTGGTTTTCTAACAAGGTGGAGACACAAATGTCAAAACAGATGCCAAATGTTTCACTGCTGTGTGTATATGTCACCGACTGCAAGCAGAAATACACAGCAAAGCCTTGATAACCTTCTCGGAGGCAGTCTATTCTGTTTCTTTTTTCTCGATAATCATCTAACTGGTTGGAATAGTTATCATGCTTCATCCTCTGTTAAAGGCTATCTCCTTTTCAGGTATTCATCCCTTTTCAGGTATTCATTTTTACGGGAGGGCGGTGGGGAGATAAAATGGAAGCTTATGGGGGGGGGGGGGAGTAATAAATATGAAAAATTAAAATGGCATGGAAATGTAAAAAGGTAAAGGTAAATGGCCCCTGGATGCAAGGACAGGTTAAAACTGGCTAAGGGGCAATTCTATCACTCATAAATGAAACATTCCTATTTTGCTGACTTTGACTATCCAGCAGCTAAAATGCTGAGCTGATCCAGAGGCCTGTTGTATGCGATGAATGTTGATGGGAATGCTATCCTGATTCCTAAGCCTCCTCCATTGTATCCCATTTGTTCTTTTCACCTCCTAATAATGTAAATTGCCTCAGTCAACCACTTAAGAAGCACAAGTACCACCCTATGATTTAGCACAACACACCCACTGCAAATAAGGAGAACAGTCAAAGCAAAGCGCATGTAGAACAAATCAACCTGCCGTCTGGAGACCTACTCATTCAAAGCTAAGAAAAGAGCAAGGGGAAGGAAGGGGGAGGAGAGAAAAGGCATTCAAGGAAACACAGCACTACAGTGGTACTTCGGGTTACAAACACTTCAGGTTAAAAACTCTGCTAACCCAAAAGTAGTACCTCGGGTTAAGAACTTTACCTCAGGATGAGAACAGAAATCGTGCTCCGGCGACGTGGCAGCAGCAGGAGGCCCATTAGCTAAAGTGGTGCCTCAGGTTAAGAACGGTTTCAGGTTAAAAACAGACCTCCAGAACAAATTAAGTTCTTAACCCGAGGTATCACTGTACTTGGAGGAGGGAACCCAATACAAATGCCCAATCAATATCTAATCATCGTCTTGGTTTGCACATGTATTAGCATTTCACTATGGATGCAAAAGTGATTTTATTTATTTAAACAAATTTATTAAAATCGTTTGGACACCACCTTTTATTTCACAAAAATACTAAGGCAAGTTTACAGAATAATACAACAGGCAGCATATAAGAAGACATAACACAAAAACCGTATTAATAAAGCAGAAATATTATTATTGTCATTTATAATAACAATAAATTACATGTGTGGACCGCTGCCCTTCATCTGTAGCTCTCAGAGCAGTTTGCAACGTCAAAATACAATATAGAAATAAAACAGTATGACTTATAATAGCCAGAAATGCCAAGAACTGATATGGTCAGAAAAAGTTCAGGTAACAAGATAAGTTTTTAATTGTTGACAGAAGCACCTAATAGTTAGAGCCCAATTCTGCATCTATCAGATATCAATCTGCCACAATTTAGTGATAAAGTTAAAATGCCTTTGATTTGATTTTTCGTTTTATTTTATTTTAGGTCATTTATATACCTGTAGCACCTGACATATATAATAGATCTAAGTGGTGTGGGATGAGTCTAAAAAGACAAACATGAAGCCTCAATGCAAATCTACGCAATGCTAATAAATATATACAGGTATCAGTAAGAGAAATGGGTATCAATTGTCACTCATCTTCCACTTCTAATGTGCTTTCCCAGGCACCTCCTCTCATGCTCCTGGCTCTGCCTCAGGACTCAGCCCACACACCCTGGTTCTCAGCCAGAGCCCAAAGAAACCCACAAGTCACCCCAAAATCTCTCTCGACAAAGAGGGTCCCCTGAAACAGTTGGCCTCATCCTAGTCTCTCATTGTAGGCTGCCCACAGCAATCAATGAGTGGCACTCCGCACACTCAAGTTCCAGGCTACAGAGGGGTGTTTGTTTCATGGCAAATAGGACTCCCTCCACTGATACGTCTTTCTCCAGCCTTTGCACACCTCTTCTCTTCCAGGTGCACATTGTAGCACATGGGTGGGAAGACCGCACCCATGATTCATACAGTAATACAGCGGTTCCCAAAGTATGTCAGGGACAAGCTTGCTTGACTGAGCTTCTTTAACCAAGAGCAACAAAAAAACAGACCCACAACACCTTACATCTGACCATTTGCACAGCAGTTTCTAGCCATATGCATCCAGCCAAAGTTCAACTAGATTCAAGCGACAACAGCGGAGATCATGGCATAGGACACACATGGGGTGGTTCACACGTTACACTAGACCAGGGATTTAATACTGTGTCCAGGATCAGGAATCTGTGAGCTTCCAGGCGTTGCTGAGACTCGCAAGTTCCCTCCAGCCCCAACCAATGTCACCCAATGGGCAAGAATGATGGAAGCCGGAGTCCGGAAACTTCTGGAAGCCAACAGATTTCCCTGTGCTACACTGGACCAAATGGACACCGGACATGTGCCCCTCCCTTCTTCAATGCCTGGATAGCAATTCGGAAACATTTGATGAGCAGGTGTGTAGAACCATTAATACAGATATCATACAAGGGACCACAGAATAATGTTATTATTTGTAACCTGTCCATCTAACTGGGTGGCCCCAGCACTATGGGTCCAACGTATATAAAAACATAGTAAGTGATGTAGCATCATCACACCAACATTTTCTCTACACTGCAAAGGAGAATCAGTTAACTGTCGGGGTGGGAAAAACTCCACTCATGTCTTTGGTAACGTTTGGTTCCAGCCAAAGATAATTTGTAAGGTTTTGATGGAGTAGAAAATTGTTTACCATCTGTTTGATTGGTTGCTGTGTTGCAGGACTGTAATTTATCAAACGTTAGTGAGTGGATTAGATTTCACAATTTACCCTTTGACGCCTTCTACACAGATCCACGTTTATTGTTACCCTTTAGGCTCCTTTGGATAAGGCAAAGTTACCTTAGTTCCCCAAATATTATCTCAGGAATCCACAGACCATTAAATTATAGCCCAAATAACAGTGCTGCAGTGAGCAGCATTCAGCTTTCTAACAAAGCAGAATCATAATAGCTCTTTTCTCACGGTGGGTGGAATGAGCGGCCTTCAGTGGACAAAATGAAATCTCAACAACGCATTCATCATAACTTCAACTTTCTGAAATTAAAAGGCCACTGCCAACCCTTGTCAAGGACAAATTGGATCGTGTTGGAAATAAGTTGAAAAGTAATAAAGACCAAAGAAATAATAATCACCAACACCTTTTAAAAGTAGAACTTACACAACACTGATGTTATTTCAAAAAGAAAACTATCAAGAAAAAGAAGAGTTTGGATTTGATATCCCACTTTATCACTACCCGAAGGAGTCTCAAAGCGGCTAACATTCTCCTTTCCCTTCCTCCCCCACAACAAACACTCTGTGAGGTGAGTGGGGCTGAGAGACTTCAGAGAAGTGTGACTAGCCCAAGGTCACCCAGCAGCTGCATGTGGAGGAGCGGGGAAGTGAACACGGTTCACCAGATTATGAGTCCACCGCTCTTAACCACTATACCACACTGGCATTGCCTAAAAAAAGTTTTAAAAGAGCATAAGCATAAGGAGAAAATAAAATATTCCACTGCAATTAGATCTTGGTGATCTAATGGGGTTAAAGGGCCATTTGGATTACAGTGGTACCTCGGGTTAAGAACTTAATTCGTTCTGGAGGTCTGTAACCTGAAACGTCTGTAACCTGAAGCGTATGTAACCTGAGGTACCACTGTACTGAGTTGATCTGTTGTATAGAAACATTAGTAAGTACATCTTACGCTATGAATGGAAACTAATTGCTCTGCTCCTGACAAAACCGCTCACCTTCCCAGGGGGGCGGAGCTGCAGGCTGGCCATGAGCACTCTCTGTGTACAGCAGGGGACATGGTGATGCCACCCGCGTCATTGGGAGTCCCGGCCGCGTCACGACCCACGGCCAACCAAACTGGTCGACCGGGGGACGTGGCTCACCTGATTTAAACATCCGTGCGGCCGGGGCTCAGTCTCCTTTTCTCCTCCTGTGTTGGATCTCCCTCCCGTCATATTTTCGTGCGTTCACCGTCTTGGCCTTGCTATGGACTACAGTTGGTCACCTGTTGCGGGGGCCAGGTAGGAATTTTCCCACTTGGCAAATTGGCACCAGCCACATGGTTTTCGCCTGCCTTGTAGCAATTGTCACAACTTTGTAAGTTTTGGCGGTTAGGCATTGGTAAACCTGGTTTATGGGAGGGGTGGTTGTGGCCTTCACCTGCCCCTCCTCTTTAAGGGTATTCCGTTAAAGGGATCCGGGAGTGTGGATCCTGTCCGAAGCCCGGGTATGGGCTAGGGCCATGCCACGACCCCATCGGTGATCCTGGGGGAGCTCGCAGTTGATGCGCATCAACAGAGCTCCCCCTACTGGTGGTTGACTCTTATGAGACTACCTGCATGGTGGGTAGGAGTCAGATATAGTTGGTTCAGTTCCAATGCCTAAGCCAATGCCGCTCACATCTGTAACCAATAAAGTCGTGGCCTTAATTATCCCATTAACCCAAAATATTGGAGTCCATGTGTTTCATTATCTACAACCACCTAATCTGTTCCATCTTGGTTCTGAGTCCTGGAAGACCTGTTCCTTGGCCTGCAGGACTTTTCCACCTAGCCTGGGAGGATTGGGTCCTGATCAATTCAGCTACAAAGGCTCAGTTATTGGGTTGGGGTATTTTATTTTTTTTAGGGCAGGGGTTGTTGGGGAAGGGCTGTTGCTGTTATTGATATTAGTTTTTGTATCTTTATTTTAGATCTGATTATGATTTATGTGCAAATTATCCAATTTGATTGTGTATATATAAACAAGGACCTATCCACATGATGCTGACACAACCCCACTAGGCAATAAAATGAAAGAACAACAGCCCCCCCATCTGTCTCCTTCCCTCTCTCGCTCCCCCCTTCCCCCCCAATTGTACTTTTCAACTATTGAACCACTCAATGGCCCAAGTAGCTGACTGTCTCTCCTGATAGCAGCCTGTCTGTGTCCTAAGATCTGTCAGAGAAAGCTTCTACATGCTATGTTTCAATGAAAGAGCAAGCCTTCTTTGTTATGATACCATAACTGTATCATAACAGCTGTATCTCAGTCGTGTAGTCTCTCTGACGGTGGTTTACTGCTTTGCCAGTATTTCCACAGTTGTTATATTTTATAGTTGTGTATTTGGCCTTGCTTTGTACAGCACCTTGGCATCAAACTGATGAACGAGAGAGCCTAAAAAAATCTTTTAAATGGTAAATAAAATAAACAATAAACTATCTGAGGGCTCCTCCATTATTTGCAAAGAATAGGAAAAACTCAGAGCACACAACTGAACACTCCTATGCATACAGCTTCACGTGTAAACATGAAAACTGGAGTGAGTCGGTTTAGGGGTTGTCTGCAAGTATTTGCAAAGTTCCATAAATTTGGAATTCATGCCTCAATTATTTTATTAATAAAAAAATAATGAACATGAGGTTCTGAAACACAATGGAACCCTTGACTAATATTCCTAAGGCAACTGAGTTGTTAATTGCTTCCGAACAGAACTAAATCTTCATTGTTCAAAATGTATGACTTCTTGTTGTTTTAAAAGGCCACCTTATCACATTTTGAACAGACCTCAACAGAAGTAATTAAAGATAACTTCTCCCTCTCCTTGACAAATCTATGCTTCATGCCCAGAGGATGAATCATTAAAATACTCTTAAATGAAATAAACTTGGACGGGGTGGTACTTCGCTGTGATACAAAGAAGCCTTGAGTGACTTGACAAAAATCTATAAATGCATTTCTTGTCCTGCCTCTAGAACATCAGCAGCCAGCATGGTACCTTCTGAATATTGTCGAACCACAATTTCCATCATCCCGGACTGGCTGGAGGTGATGGGAATTGTTGTTTAACAACATCCAGAGGGCACCACACACACAAACACACACATGCTTACTGTTTATTAATATTATTACTCACCATTACAAAATCCTGAAAATAATAAAGATGTCCAACTTCAAGTCCTACATAACTTGCAGTCAAAAGCCAAGATGCTGAGTAAGTCATTAAGGTTGTAACAATTGTATCAATAGCTATGTTTAGGGAAGGTTTTAATATTTGATGAATGACTGTATTTTAATATTTAGCTGGAGCTGCCCAGAGTGGCTGGGGAAACCCAGCCAGATGGGCAGGGTATAAATAAATTATTATTATTATTATTATTATTATTATTATTATTATTATTATTATTTGCTTTACAATTCTTTACAATTCTTCATCCTCACAACAAACTTGAAAAGCAGGTCACTAGTGATTCCCATCACTGCAACTTGTCAACTATAAACTCCTATAGCTGGGTGGGCACAGGACCTGTATATTTTCAATTCTCAGCCAATAATTCAGGATTTGTTACTGTAAATTTTGCATTCTTCTGTAGATTAAAAAGACAAATGTCATTACCTTTCCAAATCTCAGCTAGGAAGCCTCCCTAAGTCTAAGAAGAAGAAAAACTATTTGCTTTATAGTCAGAAAAGCTCAAACACTGGCTAATTCAGGCTAGCGAAAAGCAATCCCATTCAACTAAACCCAGAAGAAAGCTTCACTAAATGTTACAGAACTTTCTCCCAGGTAAGTGTGTAAAGGATTGCAGTCTAAAAGGCAGCAGTTGTCAAACCAGCCTGCAGCACCATTAACAAACCAATACATCCAAAGTGGTTAGGGCAGCATCCGCCCAGGCAACCCAAAATAAGGAAATAAATAATGAAAGCAATGGGTCTTCATTAACTTCAGCAGACATTTGGATAGGATTGAATGTCAAAGTTGCCAGAGCTCTTATTGATGAACCCACGCAGGCATATTTGCAGGATCTCTGTGGGCTGCCTGCCTATACATAACAAGGCTCAATTCAAAGTGTTAATGCTGGGATGCTTGACTTGAATAACTTGGGGTCTAAGTATTTGAGGGAACACATCCCAACCCTGCAAATTAGCCAATCTAGATCATGAAATGGGGGGCGGGGGGACACGATACTCAATGATGGCTGCAGTGACATAAGACAGGGTCTTCTCTATAGTGGCCCTCTGAATGTGGATCTCCCTCTCCTTAGAAGTATGGATGGCCCCTACACTTTTGGGCTTCTTATGCCTAATAAGAAGTGTTTGCTCATGCAGCCCTGGGGGGAATTTGTTGTTGTTGAAAGGTTTAATATTATTCTCATGTTGCACTGCAGCTGTTTGCATAGAAACATCCCTCTTTCATTGCTGCTTTTTAATAATTTCCTAATCTGTTTATTGTTGTGAACTGGGTTCTGTTTTGTGTAACATTTTGAAATTGCCCTGGGATCTATCTTTGGTGAAGAATGGTAAAAAATAATACAATACAGTACAATACAATACAATAAAATCCTCAGCATTGCCATGTTAATTCCTACCTTTCAAAACACTGTTTTAAAGCTTTTAAAGGGGGTGGGATTGAAATGTTGCCATTATAATAATAAAAAGCAAGCGGTGGTCCTAAGTTTCCCAAAGAAGCTCCTCAAGCATTTCTAGAAGCTGTCCTTCATCACGGGCATCTCGTTGAGCCCACATTACCACAACATACCTTCATAGGTTCCCACTTCAAGAAGAGTCCCGCTTTTTTCAAGCTCAAGAAACTCCTGCACAGTCAGAAAGTTATAGTCCACACCAGGCACTTCTCCTTCTCGTGGAGGACGTGTTGTGCCTAAGGGGAGACAAAAAAGGGTAACAAAAATGACTTTTCAGGCTTCCTTACCACCATCAGGGCAAAACAAGTATCATCGCATCAAGACGATGAGGGAAATGGAACCACGATCTTCTGGGGAAAGAGGCCACGTACCGAAGGAAAAAGACAAAGTAAAGTAGCATCATACATGAGTGTCTGCAACAACAACCATCCCACACCAAGCACAGTGCAGAGTCTAGCAGTGCCTTTAAAGTTTTGCATTTTTTTAAAATGGCATAAGCTCGCAGCAGCAGGTGATGCATTTGTTGGAAGCTGGATCTGTTGTCCCTGTGGATCCTGCTGCCTGAGGCAGTTGCTTCACCTTGCCTCATGGGTGGTCCGGCCCTGGCTCTGGTCCAGGTGTCTGCAAGATACGTTTTAACTGAATCCATTTCTGGCCTTTGCAGGGAAGCACCATGCAAATTCTCACCAATCCCATTTCCTCTCCAAGTCAACTTATACTGGGGAACTTGGGTGAAAACTCGCTTTATTCGATTTCACAAAGCTTTCCTCAACAATCCCAGAACTTGCATGAAATATTTATTGGCATCCACCCCCACATTTTCCATCTGTCTTTTTATGACAATTACTAACGTTTTATCATCCTTCTCCGCCTTTGTTTACATTACATCAACACATCTGTCAAAACTGCAGACTAATTTTCTAAGGCATTTGAATAGTTCTACTTGTTTCAAGCCATTGCTCTTAATTTTCTGGGGATGCTGAAATCTGAATGTTGCAGAGGCCCTTTGCTATCAACGTAGGGTGGTCTGCTAAAACACTCTGTAAGAATTATGAATTCAGATGGGCTTAGATAATAATGGGCTGGACCTAAAAGAACACAAATGGAAGGGGAGGCTGGAAGATGAGCTGTTTCTCACTGAAAGTGCTTCTTCATTCCTCCTTAGTTTTTAAAAATAATTCCTCCCCCTTCCCTCTTGACACCCCAGACCACCCCATTCGGCAGGAACTCCTCATCCTTAGGAGAGTCTTTCTAGGGAGGAAGAAGGGGTGCAAAATTCACCTCCCATGCCTACTCCCAGTGTTTCTCTGGATCCAATCCATTAAATATAACTAAGGGAAAGCTATTGTATTTTTCGCTCTATAGGACTCACTTTTTACCTCCTAAAAAGTAAGGGGAAATGTGTGTGCATCTTATGGAGCGAATGCAGGCTGCACAGCTATCCCAGAAGCCAGAACAGAAGAGGGAGAGCTGTGCAGGAATCCCTCTTGCTGTTCTGGCTTCAGGGATAGCAGCGCAAACCCTCTTCAACAACATTTGATTCAGAATCCCCCCCCCCTTGTTTTCCTCCTCTAAAAACTAGGTGCGTCTTATGGTCGGGTGCGTCTTATAGAGCGAAAAATACGGTAAGTGCATCCATCTGCCATTAATTTCAGTGGAAGAACTACACATATTAGTTTTCTCTACATACAACCAAAATACATGCACACCACACATCCTTCAGGGGAGGGGAAATTCACAAACCAAGGCAGAGTATACTTGCTCTGTTACTGAGATACAACTGTAGGGCTTTAAAGTTTCCATGTTCTACTTCAGCAATGAGTGCTCAGAGCAAAAACAAGCACATCTGAATCAGATGAAGTTTGTTCTTACAGGCACAAATTAAGTCCATTGCTCATCCAGGATGCTCAGAGAACAAAGAGTTGCCCAGGATGTTGATTTATTCATTCACACTTAGGATGACCCATTGCGTCTCATCTGGCTTTTTACTTGCGCTCTGAAGATAAACGCACCTAGAAGAGCCTTGTAACGTCAAGAAGCTAGTAACTTAAAACATACCAATTTCCACTGTAGCCTAAGATATAGTTTCACTGGCAAGTCCCTCTCATTTTGTGGGATCAACGGGGCTGCAAACGCCCACATTCTGCATTTTTGCGTAGCGCAAGGATTACTCTCGGCTTCACTGCATCTAAGCAAATGTTCCCAACGACAATTCAGAAAGGTAGTAAAGGAAACAAGGGGCAAGGGAATTCCTGCCTCCGCTTTTCTGTAGCGAAATGACAGGCTGCCGGCTGGACACACGCCTGACAGATGGCATTTCAAAGGGTTTTTATGAACCATCTGGGGTGTACACAATGACTACAAACCACACTTACTACCAACTCAGGAGGGTTTTCCTGTTCAATGTTATTTAAGAGGAGACACAGAAAAACAGGCAAACCAAATTCAGTCTCTTTTCCCCTGCAATCTTTACATCAGCAGTAAGTTCACCCTTTTCTCTGCTGAGTTCCTGAATAGGGAAAAACCCAAATTTCGCTATTAATTTGTAAAGAACAGTGTCAGAGGCCACGACTCTACCTACTCTGCAAGGTTTTGAGATAAAAACCAGTTGAGCAACTGATTTCACACAGTTTCTTTTTAAGGAGTAGTTTTGTCAAAGAGAAATTCTAGTTTCGAGTTTTCCTTTCAGCAAAAACCGATCTAAATTAATAGGGAATTTAGTAGAGAAATTAAAACATCAGATATTGAAGAAAAGAAAAACACTTAAAATGCTCAGTGAGGCATTTTGCAAAACTTTGAAACCGCTTGAATGATAAAACTTTGAATAAGAACGTGTTCCCAAGCAAAAGTAACTTTGTTAAAAAGCTAACCACTTGAAAGGAATTCTAAATTAGACCTTAGTCAGAAAGTTATTTTGAAAAATCAGAGCTCTTGCTCACTGTCTCTCTCTGCTCTTTCCCAGATATGTACTTCTTTTGTTGTGCAAGGTTTCCTGTTAGGTTGCTTAATAAAAGTTGACACCCTGAGGCTAAATTAATCAGAAACTTGCTTACTGTAATATTAGAACAACACTTCAAGAAGCCTGCATTCAGTCACCTCAATTACTTTTGCATTATATTAAAACAATTATCTGATATTGCACCACAATTAAAGCATATAAACAGTCTTCAGAAAGCAGTTTAGGAAGGTGCATGAACAAATGAGAACAGTTAGAGAATTTACCATGGGGCAGTTGGGACAGGTTTTCTGGTCTTCATAAACCATGCTGTGATCCTGGCTTATTTTACTGGTTCATGGGTAGGCAAACTAAGACACGTGGGCTGGATCCGGCCCAATCGCCTTCCAAATCCAGCCTGCGGACTGTCCGGGAATCAGCGTGTTTTTACATGAGTAGAATGTGTCCTTTTATTTAAAATGAATCTCTGGGTTATTTGTGGGGCCTGCCTGGTGTTTTTACATGAGTAGAATATGTGCTTAAAAATAAATATGTGAGGCATAGGAATTCGTGTATATATATATATATATTTTCAAAATATAGTCTGCCCCCCCACAAGGTCTGAGGGACAGTGGACCGGCCCCCTGCTGAAAAGGTTTGCTGACCCCTGTACTGGTTTGTCACCTGACATTAATCCAGAGTTTCCCAGCAGAGATTTAACAGGGGACTTCAGCCAGTGTGGTGTAGTGGTTAGGAGCGATAGACTCATAATCTGGTGAACCAGGTTCGCTTCCCTGCTCCTCCACATGCAGCTGCTGGGTGACCTTGGGCTAGTCACACTTCTCTGAAGTCTCTCAGCCCCACTCACCTCACAGAGTGTTTGTTGTGGGGGAGGAAGGGAAAGGAGAATGTTAGCCGCTTTGAGACTCCTTCGGGTAGTGATAAAGCGGGATATCAAATCCAAACTCCTCCTCCTCTTCTTCTTCTTCTTCTTCTTCTTCTTCTTCTTCTTCTTCGCTCCAAAGAACCGAGGAGGGGAGGAAGGGAACTTGGTCCCAGCCCTTGTTTCTGGCTTCATAAACCACATGGATACGAAGCCTCAAAAGATCATCTAACTGGGCCTGTATTTGTAAAATATTGTAAACGTTCCCAGCTCTTTGGGATGAACCCAGTACCTAAAGTCTTCCAGGTAATCTAGGAGTCAGCTTACTTTCACCTGCAAAAACAGGGCTCCTTTGAGAGGAAGTGCAGGATATAAATTTAATAATTGTGCTGCAATCTGAAGCCACTCTGCCAATATGTGTATGGGAGGTCCTCCTACTGGAAACCTGGAAGCCACAACCCAATATAAGCCAGGCAAATTTTAAGAAGATCAACTCGGATAGACACATACACATTTCTTGAATCAGTTGGTCTTTCCTGGGGATCAACCTCTGCCATGACGCCTACAACGTACACATAACTACTTAAAAACTAGTTATTAAAGAATGGGGGTGGGGAGAAGTGAATGGTACTCTATCAAATACATTTTCTTAAGCAGAAGAAAATTAAAGGCAGGAGTGTCTTTTACCCAGATGAAAGACAAAGGTGATTTATTTTGGGGGGGAGGGGAGGTCCTAACAATGACCCTCTGGAAAAAAATTGTGTCCTAGGGTGGTACCACAGTACCGCCAGAAACTCACTTTTGGTGCCCACCAAGGGCCCCTTCCAATCCATTTGTGTGCTTTTAAATATTTTTAATAATCCTTTTACCTTTGGCTGTGGTTGGTAGAGTGAATTAATTTGGATGACAGCAATTTAAACTAGTAAGGTTTGCATTCTCAAGCTGTGTAGAACAATGGTAAATGGATGTATTTTGTCTATTATCTCCCAGGAAGCCTTATGCCATAATATGCAGACCTCGAAAAGTATAAAATTAAATTTTTACATATGGTGTAGTTGGGTGTGTCTCCCTACTGACTTCTTTGAATCAGTGACATAGTTTTACTCATCCAACTTGGAATCATCTGAGAGGGTCCCATTCCATCTCCACTTGGATATTATGTTCTTGTGGTTCTGAAAATCTTCAACAGCTCAGGGGATCCTGTATCATTTAAAGGTCACCCTCTTCAGCCATGTCATCTGATAATTTGGAAAGACTGCCTTACCTCTTTTGCATCTGTCACCTAAATCACAGTTATATGGTAGGCAAGGGAGAAAGAGAGCTCTGCAGATCTGCTGACGGCAACACGAAAATGGAACAGACAGAGACAACCTGCTCCATATTTCCAGAAAAGGCAACCTGATTAGTGGCCAGGCACAAGTATGAACTAATTACCTGTGACACATAATCAGAACTATCCCAATAAACTGTGACAAAACCCTGAAAAATGCACCCAGCTCCAACACCTCTACACAGAATTCTTGACAACACTGACTGTGTGCCTAACAACCCAAAGATGCTGCATTGCTGAGCCAGTTTTTACTCCAAGGGTCAGCAAATTTTTTCAGCAGGGGGTTGTTCCACTGTCCCTCAGACCTTGTGGGGGGCCGGACTATATGGGGGGGGGTGAACAAATTCCTATGCCCCACAAATAACTCAGAGATACATTTTAAATAAAAGCACACATTCTACTCATCTAAAAACATGCTGATTCCCGGACCATCTGCGGGCCGGATTTAGAAGGCAATTGGGCTGGATCCAGCCCCCGGGCCTTAGTTTGCCTACCCATGTTTTACCTTGTTGAAAGGACTCAACATTACAACAGACATCTGGAAACAAAAAGGTGAAATGCAAATAAAAATAAAAATAAAAATCTAAGACATCTCAATATCTAAAAATAGTGCTCCTTATACAGAAGAGACACGGGGCACGGGTGGCGCTGTGGTCTAAACCACAGAGCCTAGGGCTTGCTGATCGGATAGTATGGGTTCGAATCCCCGCGATGGGGTGAGCTCCTGTTGTTCAGTCCCTGCTTCTGCCAACTTAGCAGTTCGAAAGCACGCCAAAGTGCAAGGAGTCTTGCTCCATAGATTCGGGTCACATTCTGGGTCAAAGAGTCATGGAAACCCCACCCTACTCCAATATAGTTGGAAAGGGTTTGTGTGTTTGATGCCCACAACAATTTCTCCAGTTTGTAAATGTGCCAAGGACCCCCCCAAAAGTTGGCACCCTGTAGTATCTTTCTTTCCTCCATTCCAATTTTCACAAGTGATTGAATCAAAACAGAAGCAGAAGTGGATCCATTCTACAGCGAGGAAGAAAACAGGAGCTCAACTTTGGCAGTGCTAAAGCCATAGTAGAAACAGTGGGAGTGGGTGATGACTCTGGACTCCAACCCAGACATCTTCCCCTCACTTTCGATACATGCAAACTTGTTTATGCGCAGGTGGGAGGAGGAGTCAGCTGCTACCCGCTTCTCTCTACAACCCAGTGTACAAATGAAGAGGAACAGCTGCTGTCTGGAGAAGGGAGACTTCTGTTCCTCCTTGACTCCTGGCAGGGACTGTGAATGACAAAAGAACAACAGCTGTTGTTCCAAGGCAATTCAGGCTCCTAAGGGCATTTGCCCTCCAAGCAATGTCCACCATACATTGTAAACTACTGTCAGTTTGGTCCCTTTGCAAGGAGAACTACTTGATCCTAATTTCCCTAAAAGCTGAGTGAATAGATTGTAGAGCAGGTCTCTAAAGTCAGGCTTGACAAATTAATCGCACCCACACCAGCCCAATAGTTCATAAGGGGAAGCAAAGGGCAAAAAAGTAAATGTGTGTGATATTCATTATACAGGATCTGGAGTATTAAAAACAGTTGGGTAACAATGCTACCTATAAACATCTGATAAAAAAACAGTATGTTTATTACCAGTCCACTCATTTTGACTATCTGCTTATATATTTGGATTTGTAATGTGTCATCACACTGCAGGTTAATGCAACACAGTGGAAGCCAGCCTCTCTTTGTATGAGGAATATGCCGATTCCACTTCCTTCAGACCTGACTGGCAGGGTCCACTTTTGTCCCAGGATCTAGCCAAGCAGATCAGAGGAGAAGAAAGACAATATGAAATGGCAATCCCTTTAAAGAGAAACTAGGGAAATCCTGCAATAAAGGCACAAGCAATGCAGGGAGACAAGGTGCAAAGCTGATTGGGAAATGGAACAAGCCCCTGCTGTACGTCCGCATCCAACCTGACAATGACACACAAAAGCCAGCTTGGGCAGAATGGGGAAATTAAGAGGAAAGATTACACACACACACACCCCAGCAAGTGTTCACACCTCTGTAAAGAGTGCCGTTTCATACCCTGAGAATTCTTCATTGAGTACATCAATGCACCTAAAGGAACAGGTCGCAGGTCAGAGTGGACAGCACATGCCCTGCAAGCAAAAGCTTTGATCCTTGGCATCTCCAGGTAGGACAGGGAAAGTCTCCTGCTTGAAACCCTGCCAATTTCAGTACAGACAGCTGCCAGTTAGGACAGACAACTCTGAGCAACATGGGCTGACTTAGTATAAGGCAGCTTTCTATTTCCCCATCACACAGTTCCTAGTACCTGCTACTTCCTTCTGGAACAGAACTGGCGGAAACAGCTGTATTGTCCCAGTCTCTAATAGGAAGCCCAGCCAGATGGGCGGGGTATAAATAGCAAATTATTAATATTATTATTATTTCATGGCAGCACACAATCCAACACTGCTCCTCATTGTAGACCAGATACCAATGCATTCTAAAGCAACAAAGCAATCAGAAGCAAGCAATGAATTTCGGTTCTGTCAACACACACAATAATAATAAAATAACAACCCTTCCCAGGGCTATTATACACACACACACACACACACACACACACACACACATCTGAAGTAAACCCTTAAATCTGTTACTAGGTCAAATAACTTGTGGGCTTGTTACGACGACGATGTATAACAATAATTATAATCTGGTAGAATATTTATGTAATGGACATTCAGAACAATGTTGTAGAACTGCAGAGACAACACAGAGACCCCAAGAGTTGTCCGTTACAATTCATGCTCCTAAAGGAACATACCCGTATCGGGAGTATCCCCAGCAGGTACCTACAAATCCTTTCCGTGTAGATCCCACAGGATGGGAAGATGGTGGCAATGGTGTGATCACAACAGTGGGCTGTTAGATTTCTATCCCTGGAACTTTGCCTGAAAGCAAGCAAGCTATAGAATGCCACCAGTTGAATGTACCAATTATAACAATAAGGTTTCAAGCCAAGAGGAGGGTCGGTGAGCAGTCTAAAGATGATCTACAACTGAGTGACTTAAAGTAGGAGAAAGTGAGGCAGAAAATGAGTTCTACGACAGAAATAGGAAAATCAACGGTATCACTGGAATGGAGAGAAGTCACGGCTTGGTACTAAATCGCTGATCTAGAAGGAAAGCCAAGATTTTCTGCCTTGGCCCCTGTTACTACCTTTCTGCGTTTAATTACGAGACCCACAATATACCAGCTTTTGCACTGCTGAACTTGTCTAATATTTCAGAGTGTTTCAACCGAATCTACTTTCTTTTGACGTAAACAGATCTCTGGTTTAACTTTGTGTTTGGTAGTGTTCCTCAAGCTTTCTGAATTCCTCTTCCCCTCTAAGAGAGAGGATCTTCTGAGGATCTCCAACCCAGCCAACAAGAACCTGTACAGAGAATCTAGCATGTGGCTATGTCTACAGCCTGCTCTTGTGTGCAAGGTTCGGTAGATTAGTTAGCAATCCCCTGTTGGAGATACAAAGCAGAATCTCTCTCATCCCATCCTACAGAAAAAAAGAATAATTGTGAGAAGCAACTCTCCTTAAGCTCTCGCCATCCAAAATCACCCCGCAGGTTACAAATCCAGTGTGGATCTGTGAGAGTCTAGTCACTGTCATGTGGGGAAGGAAAGAGATTGCCTGTACCAGAACTTCAATGCTCCCTGGAATGTCACACTATCACCCCACACTTCAGAACCCTGAATGTGCACCTTGACCGAGGACTGCCCCCGAAATTAAGAATGACCGTTGTACGGTGAACAATGCTCATGCTGTAATCAAGGGAGAAAGTTAAGATATTGAAAAGTGTTTGCGTGGTGTCTAGACATTAGACATCCTTTGTAAGTAACAGCAACATCAGTTTCCATTCCAGCATCGTGCAGAATGGATGCACTTAACTGCCAGCAAAATAATATGCCAAATAAATACTACCTTGTGACAGAAAGCAATTAGAAGTCAACGGATTACACAATAAGTGCCACAGAGTTAACTCCTTTTAAGCTTTTAGTGGAATAGGGTTCATATAGATTTAATTCATTTTTAAACATGCATTTTAGATCTAGGTTTTCTTTTATTATTTTTTTAAAAAATACTCTTCCTGGCCTGAGGCTTTTAGGATGAGGTGCGAGATAAAATTACTACTCCTCATAATTCCTAACAGGCAAGACACCAAATATTTCCCTTCAATATTAAGTGGCCAGAAGTGAATGCAGAGCATGATTTAAGGAGTGCATTGCAGGTTTCCCTTCTGATGACACAAAAAGATGCAGGCGCATAGCTTTGACTGAACTGCATGAGCCAAGAGTTGAAATGCAGGATTTCCCCCCAACATCACAAAAGATCTTAAGAGTGCAATCTAGACATTTAGGATCACCAAATCAAAGGGGTTGACAACCTTTTTGGGCTTGTTGTGGACATATATGCAAACTGGATAACACTATTGTGGCTACACACACACACACACACACACACACACACACACACAAGCAAGAACACACTGCAATCTATTATATTGGTTACAATTGCATGCTTCTTCCATGCCTACAGTGGTGGTGGTGGTGGGGAGAAAATCCTCTGGGCACCAGTCAAAACATACTATTAATATTAATATGTGTGCCCACAGGCACCCCATTGGTAACCCCTTGCTAAATGTCTTTGGGTGTACCTGTTTAGAGTTCTGATTTCTCAGGCTGGGCTGAGACATTGTGATTATGCCCTGGGGGTCACCCAGTGGTTTCCACGTCTAGTGTCTGACACCTTGTCCAAGACATTACACAAGCTCCTTATTTATAAATTAACCAATAAATCACAATATATCAAAACCAAATGTTGTGCAACAGAGCAATGCCACAGTGAAAGCAAGCATGTTAGTTAACTCTAGGGCCATAAAGACTTGTTTGGAGATGTAGACTTTCAAGGTTCCTTTATGTAATACACAACAAACAATGGATTGATTGGGAAGGAACTACCAAGGCAAAGGGCAGGCACAAAGTGATTAGTGGAGGTCACTAACTTTCCAGGAAGACTTGGAGCAGGGGTCAGCAACCTAAGGCCCATGGGCTGGAAGCAACCTGCGGAGGTCGTTTGACCGGCCCCCGAGCCACCCCCAAACTGAGTTGCCCGCGCACACACTGCGCTAAACTGGCGCAGCGCAGCGTGAGGACTTGCTTCTGCGGCGCTGGAAATCACGTCTGCACACATGCAGATGCCAAAAATTGTGTCTGCGCACATGCAGATGCTGAAAATCGCGGGTGCGCGCGCTCACACACACACGCGCGATCCGGCCCACAGACGGATCTCTGAGGGACGGATCCAGCCCAGGCAAGATAAACCTTGCTGTCCCCTGACCTACAGGATAAAGAGTATTTCAAGATCACCTTTACAATCTACAGAAATACAGACAAGCAAATGACCAACGTGATTAAAGGGAAATTCAAACTACACTGAATAGTGAGCAGAGCTACAATTCCCAGAGTGGTTTAACAACCAATCGCTCTCCCCAAGGAACTCTGGGAACTGTAGCTTGGGGGGGGACAGAGAGAGAAATAGGGGTCTCCTAACTATTCTCAGCACCCTTAACAAACTACCATTCCCCAGATTCTTTGGGGGAAGTCACAACTGCTGAAAGTGGAATGTTACTATTTTAAATGCATAGTGCAGGTGGGCACTGTGTCAGAAGTTGCCTGATCTGTACAAGGATGTCCAACCAGTAGATCGTGATCTACTGGTAGATCCCTGGCTGATCCTGGGATCCTTATCGTGTACAAAAGTTACGGAAAAAAGCTCAACAACTCTGTGCAATCCTCCGCCAAAAAAGCCCCTCAACAATTCTGGGCAATCCACCCACCCCACACGCACTCCTCCTCCCTCCAATGACAATGGGTAGATCACTGCCAGTTTTTTTATACTGGGAGTAGATCACAGTCTCTTGGGAGTTGGACATGCCTGTGTTAGAAGTTGCCCCGTCTGGTGAAGTGCAGAGTTGCAGGCAGCAGTCTTCTAAGAGAAGAACCTTCCGACATTTGACAGACTCTTCCGGTCCAACACGACCACTGGATCTTCTTGGACAGGAAAGAGTATCAAAATCATCCTGTATCAGCTGAATCTTGCCAAGTGTTCCTGAGCTCTGGCACATTCCTGCATCCTTGGTTATCTTTTGGTCCTGACTCCTGGGCTTGTTTCTTGATGCTGCCTCCTTGTTTTCCCTATAGTCCTGACTTGCTCTTCAGTCCTGACTACTGGCTGGGTCCCACAGCTCCTGGCACACCCAGACAATGCCCTGACACAAAGCTTTCATATTTTTAAGGCGGGTGGGGTGAATTGTTAATTGAATCCCCCCAACAATCTTCAAACTAGAAGGTGAATACAAGACTGCTGGCTGTCTATTTGCAAGGGGATTTTGTAACGGAGCGTTCAAAACTGTGATTCCCCGCCTCTGGTCCAAAACAGCATGGTCCAGTTGTCCACTCGTCTCCATCTACCGCACATGTAGACAGGGACTATTTACTGAAGACTTGACATTCTTGTCGTCTCTGGCATCTCGACACCACAGCATCACATTTACAACCCATATTTATAGGGTTGCCTTTATTCAGTGCACTCCTATTCCTGAACAACGAACACTAGAGACAACTTCTCTACAGTGTGCTTTCTTCCCACAGTGCAGAAGCTGTGAAATGCTATAAACTTAATGGACTTCCAACTGGGATAACCTCACTGGTTTCTTACAAATCTGTGGCTCCTGTGACATGCCAATTTTCAACAAGACGGACATCTGCTCTCTTCCTTTCCTTTTGGCTCTTATTCATAGGGAAGCCATTGTACATCTTGGCTCGGATAACTTGCAATTTTCTACTTGCGCAAGACTAAAGGAACTGAAGTTGGATAGGGCAGAAAGAAAAGCAATTACGTAGTTCTCCACATTCAATACTCCAAACTGAGTTACGACGACGAGGCAGTTTCACAAGCAACTGCGGCAGCTTGCCAAAGAACTGTTTTTATCAAGGTTTTCTTCCTTATGCAGACACTTTCTATTTTAATTATCAATAAGAGACTACCTCTTCTCCCATGATTAAGGACAATTACTTAGATCATTTGTGGGTATTATTATTATTATTATCAATTGAATGTATATACCGCCCTGTACCCAGTGGGTGGTTCACAGAAAAGATCACAATATATAAAATCAAAATAAGAACAATAACCCAATAATGCCCCTCAAAAAAGAGCCACATTTTAAAAGGGTATAGGATGTCAATCAGGTCAACCAAAGGCCTGGTTAAGGAACCTTTTTGCCTGGCACCTAAATGAAGGCGCCAGACGAACTTCCATAGATGGGGAGCCACTGCAGAGAAGGCCCGTTCTTGTGTTGCCACCCTCCGGACCTCTCGAGGAGGAAGCACACGAAGGAGGGCCTCAGAAGATGATCTCAGGGTCCGGGTAGGTTCATATGGAAAGAGGTGGTCCTTGAGTTATTGCGGTCCTGATATTAGATATTCTAATCTTAATAAACATGCCCCCTTTGCCAGCATTCTCACCTGCATCAGGAAATATGCCATCATGTCTTCAGCGACTGCCCCACAGTTACAGAACACTCTTCCACTGGATTATTTTCTCTTGGCTTACTAAATCCAGAGTCTGGCCACCTTATGGAAGCATTTCAAGACCTTTGCAGCTGTATTAGACCTTGTTGCTGAGGTTAAGCTGATAGGACTGGAGCTTTACTTAGTGATGCTACACATATCCACGGCTGAGATGGGTTTTATTGTTCAAGCTATATTGTGAGTTATTTTAATACAGTATCATTGATATTAATGTTAATTATTGCCACTTGAAAACTGCAGTTTGGGTAAACAGGGAAAGAGATGTGCTAATAATGGACTGATTCAGGAGGGGAGAGACATGAGTCGCCCCACTCTCCCCCAGCAGTGGGAAAGTGAAAGTGCAGAGGTCTGGCCTCGCCTTAACTTCTGCTGTCCAAGTTTATGGATCAAATTCTCTCCTTATAACAGAAAGTAAACCTCTAGACAGGGGGGTGGGGAACCTGTGGCCAATCACATGTTGCTAGACTACAACTCCAATCATCCCTGACCAATGGCGACACTGACTGGGGCTGATGGGAGTTGGAGTCCAACAGCATGTGATTGGCCACAGGTTCCCTATCCCTGCTCTAGCACTTGGGCATATGGTTGGGCTGGGAGCAAAAGAGGTTGAAGACACGTTCTGCAGGGACTTAAAGAAGTGGCGACAGGAAGAACGAATTACTTTAACTTACTCTCTTGCCAAATCCAGGTTTCACATGGAATGGGGAAAAGCATGTAGATCTTTCTGCAATGAGATGTTAATTTCACCCAAGGTAGAGAGAGGGAGTGCAGATTTCTCTGTGGGTGGCCCCTTTAAGTGTAAGCAGAAACAACAGTGTGTTGTGGAACAGCAGGAAGGTAGGAATTTATTGCTACAATCCACTATTCTTAGGCTTTAACATACCAACACTTTACCTGCAGAATGAATTATTTACAGTCTGGTTTCAGGCTATGCCATTCTTCTACATTTTTAGCTACAAAAAAAATATCTCTACAACTATTAAATTTCAACAAGGGTTTTTTTTGGGGGGGGGGAGAAACCGTACAAGGCTTCCTGAGATGCAAATTAATTCATCAGCTGATAACTCTCTTCATTTGCATCACTTCCTTCTACAGGGAAAAATTATATCATGAGACATATAACACATTGTATTTCTGGGGCACTATTTCAATTCATTTTGTGTTATGTGTTACACTTTCTAGATGGATGAGTCACATTAATTATTATTTTTCACTCTGACTGCTAAGCCAAATTAGGCAGCTTTTAGAGGTGAAGGGGAAAACACAATTATTAATGCTTCTAAACATCTGCTAAGGAAAAATTCCATGTAGGCAATGGGGCTGGGGGGGTGTGGGGAAGGCAAGGGAGGACCTTTGCTGGCACAACCACAAAAGATTTGGGCCTGGCATCTTTACTAAACAGTTTCCTATACTGTAGGGACTGAAGTAACAAATATGGTGCCCTCAGTATGTTCTAGAACTACAACTCCCATCATCCCTTACCATTGGCCGTGCTCTGGCTGTGCCTGATGGAAGTTGTAGTCCAATACCTCCAGAAAGAGAAAGGCTGGGAAATGCTGCTCCAGGCTCTCTGTTACCTCTGAATCATGCTCAGCCACAACCACACACACACACACACACACACACACACACACACACCATAATGACAGACATTCAAAGCCAACAAACAAGTGTATTAGATCGGACAAAGGAGAGCCATGAAGCTTACTGGGTGAACACCAAGATTGCAGGTTCCATCCCCATTTGGGACAGTTGCATATTCCTGAATTGCAGGGTACAGTGGTACTTCGGGTTACAGACGCTTCAGGTTACAGATGCTTCAGGTTACAGAATCCACTAACCCATAAATATTGCCTCAGGTTAAGAACTTTGCTTCAGGATGAGAACAGAAATCATGCTCCGGTGGCGCGGCAGCAGCAGGAGGCCCCATTAGCCAAAGTGGTGCTTCAGGTTAAGAACAGTTTCAGGTTAAGAACGGACCTCCAGAACGAATTAAGTTCTTAACCCAAGGTGCCACTGTATTGGCATCCAATTCTACGATTCTATTATTCTATGATCATCATCAACAACAGTGGGCCAATACAGACATACCTCCTTACAAGGATGTGGGTGTAGCTGAAGACAGCCTGGCTGCTTTCAGGGGAAGAAAGCCCCCTGCCAGCCCCAGCCCCAGCCCTTCTGGCTTAATAGACTACAGTATAGTGTAAACCTAACTTTTATATGCACTGGGAAACTGACTAACTAACTAACTAACTAACTAATTAATTAACTAACTGTGTGACTTGCTTTATTCACTTTATTGTGGTGGTCTGGAACGGAACCTAAAATATCTCTGAAGTATGCCTGTTGTGAGACTAACGTGGGAGATGGAATACATTTTCCATCGAGCTTCTTAATAAATGGAAAATAAACCTATTGTCTGGAAGATTTCATTAATTTAGCTGGAGGAGCTGCAATAAAGTTCAATACAATAATTGCTAAAGAGCATTTTCAGTTTTGCACATAGAATAGTCAGTAGATCAATGCTTCCTGTATGAAAACATATTTTCAACAAAATCATTGGGGGTGTGAGGTTGAAAATCAAGAACTGGCAGGTAAATGTAAAGAATAATAAACATCCTGCAAGACAACACCAATTTCCTCCTGTGAAGTGTTGTGAAAGTGATTTTGTTTTGTTTCATAATTTATGCAAGAAGCCATTCATTTCTTGCTCTAAGAAATCTAGACTCTTTCAAAATAGCTAAATTGAAAGACCTTAGTCTTTCTTCAAAACATATCTGTAACCTAATACATTATCATACCATAACATCATTGTTCAACTGGTCATGTCAGTACCTCAAACTCGGAGGTTCCCAACTTGAAGCCAAGGATACCGTCACAGTTACCTTACAGAGTTGTTGTACAGATTGCCAAGAATGCATGCAAAGCATTTTTTAAGAAGCAACTTGAGGGTGCATTGCAAGAGCCTTGCTGCTCTGTTTCAGTGACTTCCTGAATTATCCACTTGGGGTAGTTGGGTTTGTTTCCCATGCTGATAAAGGAACCAATCTGCTCAAATACAGCCGCAACACGTGGCTAATGAAGTATGGTAAATGTATTATTGTTCGTAGTTAGAATATAAACCAAAATTTACAAATCATAAACATCATTATATAATGTATGTGTAAGTCCATAAACAAGAAATAGTCAACGTAATGAATTGCTGTCAGGGAATACCAACAGTGTTTCCAGATTAAGTCAACTGTTTCGAAGATGAATCTTCGTCAGCAAATAATTTCTAATAAATTATCCATTCAGGTAAATGTGATACTTATAGACCAGTGCTCACTAACCAGTGTAGCCAACTGGTAAAGGAACCAAAGCATAGTCCACCCAGAAAATTGCTGGGTAAATGACAAAGTTGTGCCAAACAGCTGCCTGAGCCCCTCTGTTGGTGCAGAATATAATTTGTTTTGGGTGATTAACATGGCTGTGTCCACATATCATGGATACATCCTAAGTGTACTTCAGCATCCACAGATCAGCTCCACCCACAATGCTGCACACATCACATTTTCCAGTAAATAAGAGACAGTGGAATTTGATAGCTTTGCCTCACTTGTCAAGTGCTGGACACCACTAGAGCTACAATTGACGTGAGCTTTTTGCTGTCACAGCTGTAGCACATCTATAGGATCAGAGTGCCAAACTCTCATTAGGAATCCAGCTTAGATGCCTGTGCCAAAGAAAAGTTTGACATAAGACACAGGAGAATTCAGTTTTCCGGAGCCCGGATGCCAGGCGCAATCTGAGTTATTCACATCTCTGAAAATGAACTTGATTCGTAATGCTTGAAAATATCTTACCCTGTCTGCAAGGATTTAAGAGCAGAACATGGCGTGTATCTTGCCACTGGCTAACTGTGGGAGTTAAAGCCGTCAAGCAGAATGCCCAAGTCACAGAGTACTTAAAGAAGATTTCCGTTTCACTTCAGCCTTACTTAAACATACAGGGCGGCATTCAATTAACCCAGCCCACAAGTGCAAGGATTCCCACTTCCGCAAGGCGACTTTCACCCCATCTCTTCCCCCTGGTGTGAGCCCATGCTCTCTCCTAGTCTACTTCAGAGAGTTGGGTGAACCCCTAAAACAGATTTGGATGGTGCTCTTGGGGAGTTGGTGGGGGGCAGAGAAGGAGAATGTTCCATTGCAGAAGCAGAAATCCTTATGTTGACAAAACATTCATTTAGCGCTATGTTGGATTCTACCCACACTATTTCCCTTTTCTGTTCTACATGGAACATAGGGCACAAGGCTTGCCCTATTTTACTCAGTACACTTATAAAGAGCTGGCTCTCCACTCGAAGAAAGGTACAGTGGTACCTCTAGTTACAAACTTAATTCGTTCTGGAGGTCCGTTCTTAACCTGAAACTATTCTGAACTAGAGGCGTGTTTTTGCTACTGGGGCCTCTTGCTGCTGCTGCGCCACCGGCACACGATTTCCATTCTCATCCTGGGGCAAAGTTCTCAACTCGAGGTAACTCTTCCAGGTTAGCAGCGTTTGTAACCTGAAGCGTTTGTAACCTGAGGCGTTTGTAACTCGAGGTAACACTGTACAGAGAAGCAGGTTGGAAGAACTCAAAACCAAATGCTGAAAGGATCCAGCCAACCCTCAACGTCCCCTTCCCAGATTACCATACAAGACCCAGGCTGTGTTATGCAAGCAGAGAGCTTTTGTTTTTGTTTTTTTGCAGAACGGAAAGTACAATGCAAATAGCTCAAGGTATCTCACCCAAGTAAGTCAAGTCAAAAACAACAGGGCAGACAAAATACAAGAGTTGAAAAAAACAACAACACCCAAATACCAAGGCCACTTGCCAGTGTTGGTTCACTTTCTGACCCTCAATGTACCAGTCACACTTCCGAGCAAAACCGACTGACAGAATCAACCCAAAGAAAAATTAAACAGGTGTCATCATCCTCTGCTAATGTTTTTCAAACTTTCTACTTGTAGCTTGTCTGTGGGCCACTAAGCATCTATCATGGTCACATTCTGAGTGATAAATTCATGTAAGGAACTAGCCAGACCTGTGAGGCTCACCCTTATGACGCACGACCTCAGAGTGCCTTAGACACATGCAGCATTCACCTGAAGGCTGTAGAGATGGGCAAGCTATTTTTAAGGCGAGCTTGTCTGCTATGACTCATCTTAGCCCCAGCTAAGCTCTGAAGGATTCCTGGTTCCCCAAGAACACAGTCTGAAAGCGACTACCAGAAGCACAAATAATCTTTCAGAATGGGGGAAATACTGCCTTGTTCCAGCCTTCCTTCCCACAAGCTTCACTTGGTAATAATTTACTTGAATAGTATTACAAGTAAGAGTTTCGGATTCTTGTCAAGACATTTTCTTCTTTTCTTTCCAGTTCAGTGGGAACCAACAAAGCACAGTTGGACAAGATTTGTTTCTATAAGAGCACAAATGAAAGAGCGGCTGAATTAAATCTGAATATATCAGGCCTTCGTGGCTTTGATCCCTTCTGTTTCTAATTATAGCCAGCATCACTGTAAACACCAGAATAAATAATGAAGTAATAGGCCAATGTGTCAAAACTCAAGAGGTATTTATATGCTTTCTATCCTCATAGTCCTTTGTAGGCAAAGTTAACAAGGCCACAGTCTTACATCAGTGTAAATGGAAATACAGGGCAGGGATTGGTGTCCTCGTATAAAGCAGTTTAGCGTTATTTCTGTTTAACAGTGACTTGCTTTCCCAACAGTACTGGAAAACAGAAACCATGATGAAAGAGCGAATGGACTCCAATACACTGGGGACTGGGGATGACAGACCACCCCTCCTCCCAGAAATTGTACTAGAAGAAAAATCAAGAGTGGCCTTGTATAGTCCTTCCTTACCACTCACACAGGGATAAAGTGTCTGAGTAGGTTCTTGGTTCCTGTACTGCTTGAAAATTCAGAAGTTTGTCGGAAGATTAGAACCAAAACAATTACCTACATTAAAAAGAACAACCCACAGTCCAGTCAGTCATGCTCCATAGCGTTCAGTAGGCACAACCAGTATTTGGAATAGGTAAAGATTACCTTTTTACCTATAATTTGTGTTGATTCTCCATCCTCGTTGAATAACAGACCCCAGCTCCTCCTCCTCTACAGTGAATAACTCCCCACTCCCGTATATGCAACATATCAGAGTTCATTCAAAAATGCTCACTGCTCTTCTGTTTCCCAGGATCACATTGCACCAACAGAGTTCGCGGTCAATCACCTTCTGTCCAAAGCCTTGGCGAAGCAGGAGGAATTTCAAGAAAGCCAACAAATTTTTAGAGCTTTTCTGAGCCAATTCTGCAGGCAGCATTGTGCCCAATCAGTGAGATGATAAATACAAAACGAGAATGAATGGGGGAAAGACTGGATGAATAGATTGTTCATTTTCATTCTCAGAGGAGGATATGAACCCGTGTTAGCCGATTAGAAGGCTGGGAATGGACAGATTGAATTGAACTTAACTGATATTACTCTCGATTAAATTACTTTTGTTTTTATGGGAGGGGACTAGAAGAAGAGTTAATAAAATCAGCTTAAAATCAATCGGCGGAAAAGCAACACAGCATCAAACAAGTGGAGCCTGTGTGGTAAATTTATGTTGTACATGGGCATTCAACACCTTCTCTGTGTATACAATGCCCATGTTTCACACATTCCCCCATTTATTCAAACTGTGCACAAATACGCTACATACCACCATCAAGAATGCCAGTGACTAGCAGTTGACTATCAAGCAATCATACCTTCATCTCAGAAACTGAGCCAATGGCTCAGTCAAGCCAACTGAAGTCAAAACTCTTCTCATACTCAATAGACAGTGTGGTATAATGGTTAGAGCATTGAACTACAAACAAGGAGACCAGGGTTCAAATCCCCTTTCAGCTACGAAGCTCAGTGGGTAAACTTGGGACAGTGTCTCCCACCATCTCTCTCTTAGGATTCTTCTAGTGAGGATTAAATGGTTAGTTGGCCATCTGTCATGGATGCTTTAGATGAGATTCCTGCCCTGCAGAATGTTGGACCAGATGACACTCCGAGTCCTTTCCAACTCTACAAATTCTGCGATTCTATTAAATTGCGGGTGGGAGAGTGATCGCTACATGTCACTTAATAGTTCCTTGGAAGAAAAGAAAAGGTAGCAATACCAATAGATATGGGTTATTCAAAGGTCTGTGAATTTTGTGGATCTGCACTATTATTAAACTAAGCATGCTGCATACATAGGAGCCCTGCTGCTGTGTGGAAATAACCAATTTGTTCCACAAACGATTCCGAAATGAAGTGAAGGACACAGAAGGATTTAGTGGGGAACACATCTAGAGGTTTTATGGACCTTTGCATTCGAGAATGGCTGGGGATAATTTTCTCAGCACCACCATATAGCACTGTAAGATTACTGAATGAGATTTAATATGGTTTAATTAAAGCGTTAGAGGGCATCTCAAATGTCACGCGGGCTATGGGACCTAAGAACCTGAATTCGGCGTCACATTTATGGAAGTGAAAAGTAGTTTTGATGGGGAAATACTTGTACATCTCCACAGCACATTCCTCACTGAATTGTGACATTAAAAGGTCAATGGCAGCAAAGTCATGGAACTAGGAGGAAACTGCTGATGCAGCTCCACTACTGAAATGAAGTACCCCGGGCTGAGGCAACAGCACTCCTTTCTCAAGGAAAGGTCAGCCGAAACTATAAAACAGAATGGTAAGGCTCAACAAAGAAATGCATGGAGGCTGAAAAGTCCTTTCTGACAGGATGGTAAGGGTACTCATATAATGCTAGCTGGCAGGCATCACCCCAGGAAAGAGCAACCAACATGATCAAGGGTTTGAGGAACTCCACTATGAGGAAATTTGGGCATTTGGGGCTTTTTAGCCTAGGAAAAAATGGTGAGTAAGGGAGGACATCATAGAGAGGTATAGAACGATGCACAGTGTGGAGAAAGTGAACAAAGAAAAGCTATTTTTCACCTTCTCACACGAAACTAGAACATGCAGCTGGGTGTTCAAAGTATTCTTCACACAGGGCATAATTAAACTATGGCAACCAAAGTGTCTAAAGTGGATTAGACAAATTTCATGGAGGACAGGCGGCCTATACATGATTACGTGCTACTATGGCCTCCACTGTCTCAGGCAGCTTGGAATTGCAAGCAGAGAGAGCGCTGTTGCTCACATGAACATCCGGTTGGCCATTGTGAGAATAAGATGCTAGACTAGATGGGCCTTTGGGCTCATCTTATGCTCTTTGAGTGGCATCCAGTTAAGTTCTACTCAAGAGGAGACCCACTGGAATCAATCAAACTAAGTTTGATTAATTCTATTAACTTTAGTGGGTCTGCTTTGAGGAGGACTGGATCCAATCCTTACGATTCCCTACTGGTATCCTGTGGAACTTTCCCAGAGGATGGCCATGCCTTGGGTGGCTTAAAGGGGTCAAAACTTCTTGACAATCAGCTAATTCCCCTCCTCCATTTACGGTAAGTTGTTGCAGCCTCAAGAGACCCCTGCTCAGGCCTCCATGTACCTCAGCTAAGCCAGGCAGCTTCCGCTTTACCAGATGGGTTCTCAAGCTTTCTTGCAAGTGGGTGTGTTTAAAGTTCACAAATCACAGACCTTCCAAAGGTCCCTATTTTCCAAGGACAGTCCCGAATTCACCGAAACCGTCCCAGTTTCTTATTTGATCCTGGAATGCCCTGCTTTTCCTTAGGACATTCCTACTTTCATTGGAGGGTATGGAGTTATGTGACCCCCTGAGCCAAGGAGATAAGTAACTATACAATCTTTAGAAGACATCTTCAGCTGCATTGGGAAGGTGGTTTTTTTTAATGTTTAATGTTTTATTATGTTTTTATATATGTTGGAAGCTGCCCAGAGTGGCTGGGGCAACCTATTTTCATCGAAGAAATGTTGGAGGGTATGAAATCATAGAGTTGTAGAGTTGGAAGGGACCCTGAGGATTATCTAGTCCAACTCCCTGCAATGCAGGAAGAGTATAGGAATGTTGTGCTGTAAGCAGTTGTGGTTACCAGGACATTGCATCCTTCCCTTCGCATTGACCTCATACTGTACGTCCACAGGGAGTCAGATACAATCCCCTACACTGCACCTCAGCGCCAAGTTTCTGCTGGAAAGGGAGCTTGCCAAAACAACAGGAAAACACTGGGTGTGCTCACACTTGCATGCAATTATGCAGTCCAGGCATTATTTGGTTCCCCACCAAGGAAATGCTTTAACCAGAATGGGGGCTAACTGCTGTAAAAAGTGTATTACATTTATTTATGACGTTTGTCAATGCCAAACAGACTGATGGCCTTCCCAGCATTTATACAGCAAGGAAAGAAAATCCAACTCTGTGCAGACACAGATGAAATAATGAAAACACACTCACAGAGAGGAGAAACAAACATTCCTGTTAACATTTCAAGCATGCCACCTAGGAAACTGGCCAAGTGTCTTATCCACAAGGCTAGACTTCATATTTTAAACCAGAAAGTCATTTCTATGCATGTGATTATGAACTTAGTACACAGCTTGCAGAGTAAAATCAGAATCTCAAGCAATAAACACTGCTTTAGCTTCTGTTAAACGTAAAGGGACTGCTGACCATTAGGTCCAGTCGTGGCCGACTCTGGGGTTGCGGCACTCATCTCGCTTTATTGGCCAAGGGAGCCGGCGTACAGCTTCCAGGTCATGTGACCAGCATGACTAAGCCGCTTCTGGCAAACCAGAGCAGCGCACGCAAACGCCGTTTACCTTCCCGCCGGAGCGGTACCTATTTATCTACTTGAACTTTGAAGTGCTTTCGAAGTGCTAGGTTGGCAGGAGAAGGGACCGAGCAACGGGAGCTCACCCCGTTGCGGGGATTCGAACCGGCAACCTTCTGATCGGCAAGTCCTAGACTCTGTGGTTTAACCCACAGCGCCACCCGTGTCCCCTTAGCTTCTGTTAGAGTAACAAAAATTAAGTACAGAGCTGGTTGCTCACTGCAACTGCATATCTAAATGTGTCTCTATCATAGATTTATGTAAGGGCATAATAATATTGGCTGTTTTAATTCCAATCCCTTTCCTGATAATCCTCTGCATGGAATCTGTTCAGATTCCTCAGTCTATTTGTAACATTGGGATTGTTTGCATTGGTTACAAGTAGAACCATGAAAAACTATGGGGAAAGTGGGGCATTTCCACTGGTCGTCAGTCACAACATCACTACTCAAAGAAGGAAGGTGCACACATATCACTAAGATATGTATCACTAAGCCATACAATGAAATAACTACCCACCCAGTCACTTGGAGAGGTTTCAGAAGGAGGACTTTTGTCTTCCCCATCATCTGCTTGTGCTTTCCTTTGGGGGAACCTGAATTGGTTACACCCAGCAAACTATCCACAAATGAATCAAAATTCCACAGTTGCTTCCCTGTCTCTTTGCAAGCATCAACTATGGGAGTCAAAGCAACTTCTTTGATTTGTGAAGCTGTAGTTGGAAAATGCTGAAGCCACCTGCCAGGTTGACAAGCAGGGAACAAACATTGTTCCTTTCAGACCATTTTCAACAATGGACAAGTTCAAGAGCCTGCGACTGTCAGATGCCCTATAACCCCTTGCAGTTCCTCTCTGTTAACAAGTGTGACTCACCTGCTGTACCACATGACAGCCAGAGGAAAAGCATTTCTGCCTGCCATTCCTTTATAGCTCAATCATAAAGGCAGAACCATCATTCCTAAAGGTATCAGGCATAATAATTGGCACAGGCAGCTTCATCTATAGAGCCAACTTGCAGCCATGATGTGCCCAGTTGTTGCTTTTTTCTTCTTATTAACAGTTTTATGGAATAACACATTATTAAAGAAACAAAGGACGTCTGTATGACACAAATGAATAAAAAAATGTAAATGAAACCTATATTCAGCTCAAGTCTTATTACAAATAAAAGAAACTGGATTTTTGAGGCTTAAATAACTCAACTGGCTACCAAGTCAAAATATGTCTACAAATCAGTTCCAATACTGATCTCACCTTTCAAGTAACTGAAAAAACACAACAGTAAATGGTACATAGATATCTGAACATTGTGGCTACGATTATTGCCTTTCTAGCACTGCCATATGGGTGGGAGGGTGGGGATGGATCCAGACTAGATCTTGACAGGGCCTGCTGAATAATGATGTCCCCAAACCTCATTATTACCTGATTCAGAATAGGAATTTTCCTAGCACATAATGTTGAGATGAAATACAAATTTAATGTTATTCTACCGTTCAGAATGCTAAAGAAGGTTTTGCACAAGAATAGAGAGTGGTAGTGTATTTCTATTTTTGCTTAAGTCTCGAAAACCCATTGGTACTCAAAAACAGCTAAGGAAATTTTCTGAAGAATACAGGTCTTCTTTCTTCTTTGGCGATCACTCGCAGCAGAGTAAGATTTTCTTCCATAAACATGGTTTTAACAATGAGTCCGTAATTGACTGTGGAGGCCAATTCTGGACCGACATGTCCTTCCACAGTGGGGACATTGGTTCCCGGGCGGGAGTTGATCACACCAAGGCCAGGAAGCTCCACAATCCTGGGGGAAAGGAGCTGTATGGTCCCCAAGTCTGCCTGGTTAAGAACTGAATAAATGCCTATAGCTTTATCATATACTTTCTATGCATTATCTGTTACGTATGCCCCCCTCAATATTTTCTAGACCTTTTCAGATTATGGTGAGATGGGGAAGAGGAGCAACTCAAAAGTCTGACCACATTAGGGCAACTAGCCTATGGCTCTCCAGAAACTGTTGGACTCTGGTTCCCATGAGCTCCAGACAACACGGCCAATGACGAAGGATGATGGGAATTACAGACCAAGAACATCAGGAGGACCCCACAGGTTAGCCATCCCTGCTGTAAATGAAAGTGCAATGGAATGCCATAGGAGAAGTCAGCATTTAGCAGCCAATTAAGAACTGCCAATGAAGAAAACCAACACTACTCTCCAAAGATCCACTTTATTGTTGACCCATTCCTGAATGAAATTCGTGCCCTGATGAATTCCCTAAACCTCCCCTAAATTCTGTGGTAGGTTCCACCACCAGAATTTTTTTCAAATCTGGCAGAAACTGTAATACACACACACTTAATTGTACTGATACTTCTTCTACTGTGTCACAAATATCTGAGACAAAACGTATTTTCAACACATAAGCAATCAGTTTTCAAGAAGCATTACCCAAGCTATTGATCTTGTGATAGTGTCTGCTCAGCAAACAAAACACCTCATCAGTGATTCCACCATTTCTCAAGTTCTGTTTCTGCTTCACATTGATGGGCTGGACGACTCTGTCCATTATTAAAAGCACTTACACCTTTTCTACTTAAGATATCTATTTTTTTAAAGAATGGTTTGAACAGTCCAGGGTCTTTTTGAAGTCAATGCACATGGTATGTCCATCGTACTGGGAAAAATCCTTATTATTTTTCTGTCTATCATCTTGACACATAACACAGGCAACCTAATTAGCCACAAGAGCATACTTCCAATAACAGCTTCAGTTCCTATCGGTAACATTCTCTATGCAATACTGTAATTATGCAAGCAAGCTGTCTGGATTCCCTTATCTGCATGCAAATTATTTCCACATGCTATGCATTTGCTATAATGAAAGCATTACAACAAGCGATGTATAATGAATCCGGTCCTTTTATGGCATCCTTGTACAATTAATTTATTAATATGCTGCCTCGAAAGCCACCCCCCTCTGCCTCTAACAGTCCCAAACAGAAAACACAAGGCAGAATGGCATCCATTCACATACCTACAAGCCAGTGGTCAGCAATGTTTTTCAGCCATGGGCTGGTCCACCGTCCCTCAGACCATGTGGTGGGCTGGACTATATTTTGAAAAATATATATGAACGAGTTCCTATGCCCCACAAATGACCCAGAGATGCATTTTAAATAACAGCACACATTCTCCTCATGTAAAAACACCAGGCAGGCCCCACAAATAACCCAGAGATGCATTTTAAATAAAAGGACACAGTCTACTCATGTAAAAACACGCTGAATCCTGGACTGTCCACGGGCCGGATTGAGAAGGCCTTAGGCTGCCTACCCCTGCTACAAGCCTTTCAGCTTATTTTTCCTTTAAAAAATAATAATACTGAACAAGAATGCTTCTTATTTTAGGGAAATACCTAAACCATATCCACACACACACACACACCACTTGCTTCCACAGAAGTACTGCACTGAAGTGTCCCGAGGTGAGCAAATATACCCCGATAATGCTCTGAAGGCTATGAGATGAAACGGTAATAATCAAATCAGCAGCTGTTTGCTCCTAGCTTTGACATCAATCATCAGCTGCTGCTGACTAACTACTGGGCGCACCGCAGACAAGAGGAAGGAAACTCAACAACAGGGGAGAAGAGCATCAGATCTGCAATCACATTGCAAAGAAATTTAGAGAGAAAATATATAATATCCAGAGTACCTAACGGAGTGTTCACAAAGGGGGGGAAACTGATTATAATCTAAGCATTTAAACTTCTGCTGTCTTTAAGAGATTCCTGCTTTGAATAAGCACACAATTCCACCTCTTCAGATTTCTTAGATACATTTGAGCTCATCCAGCCAGCTAGTCTGGGATGGGAATGCAATATCATGAATCTCGTCTGCTCTCTTTCTCCTCCTCTCCTGGCTGCCGTTGTGTTTCAGCGCTTTAATATCAAGGGAGAGGCATCCTCTGCTCTCCCAAAGCATGCAACAACATTTCACAGTGTATCAGCATCATGAGGCTCGGATCTCTGCCTTTGGTCCTCTGTGCCTTTTGAATGTGGTATTCAGAGTTGGCTTCAGAGTGAATTATGCAATTTCCCACAAACCTTATTTGCAGTGATTAGCCTCTGAAAATAAAAATCAATATAGCACTTACTGCTTTTTCCTGTGCTCATTTTACGGATATGTTTCATTATATTCTCATTAACGGCGCTACAGAATTTTTTAAAATTGCTCTTTCTTTGGACAAATATATCAATAAAATTAGAGCTGTACGCGCATTAAGGAGAAATCAGTTTCTTATATAAGGGCTTAAGTGGCTCACGTGGTCACCCTCTTCAATGACACAGACCACCACTATTAAATTAAAATTTGAAACAATGGAATCAACTTCTGAGAGTAGGCATGTTAAATGCAAAACAAAAAAAACAAAAAACAAACCTCCAACAAAACCCCAAACCACACATTTTTCTTCTAGATGTATCAATGCTTTATTACAAAACCACAAAGCATCTTGTTTATAATCAAGACCGACAGGGAGATCCCTATACCACTGAACAGACTTCATGCTTATGAACTCGCCACAACAACTTATTAGCCTTGGGCAAGCAAGATTCAGGCATTGTCGCAAATGTAAACATGTCAGAGCAGCTCTGACATAATTTGTTATTTCCCCACCTTCAAATGGGCACACGTTTGGCCCCTCTCCCCTTTGGGATGGAATGAAGCCACCAACATTGCCAATGTTGCATGGCGACACATACATATTACTGGGACGGGCATGGTCTCACTCTGTTCAAGGTGAGTCCATTAGGTGCCTCCACGCCCCTCTTCTCTCAGTGTGGCTACCCATCTTCCTGCCCTATGGCTGATAATGTGGACTTCACTTGCTCATCCTATAAGGAGTCTGAGCAGGGGTTTTTAGCGAGGCCTGAACCAGCCATGGGAGCCATCTTTTCTCCTGCTGCTCACTATCTTTGCCTATCAGGTTGTTCGATATTCTTAACCGGAATGTTAGGTGGGCCGGGGAACAGCACCCGAGGGGTAGGCGTGTGCTTTTGGTGAACTTCTCAAGGCAACTGGAGGGTAGAGAGGATCCTAACCCATCCTACCTCTTGGAGGCAGAGGAAAGGGGCAGACCTTGCCATGGGCCAACCGCTTCTGTCGACAGCTGCCTGCCATGTGGCCGTGTGAATGTAGGGTTCAGCAGAAGCCAAACTGCAGTGGAATTGAAACAGCGTTAATTGCAAGAAACACAGAGCAGGATAGAAACTCCTGCCTGCTTACATCCCTAACTGGGATTGGTGGTGACCTCCTTTGCCAGGTCTGCGCCCTGAGCCAGGGTGCTCCCCCTAGCCTTTTTCATTTACAAATTATCATGTTTTTCTTTTACACTTATCATGGTTTGCTCTGCCTAGTTGCAGATCCTCGTTTGCTTTAATAAAGTGACCCCCTTTAAATCCAGTTTTCTGTCATGTCTTCATTTGGAGGGGGGACCCCTCAAAGAATTTGGCATTTTCAAATTTTATAAAGCCCCCTGAATTCTTTGACTGCAAGAGAGCATACAAATTAATGTGTTTAGATCCACTGCATCTGTGTACAGGGAGCACCACCACTTCCAGCACCTCGGTACATCCCAAAGTAGCAATTCATAAAGGATCTTAGAAATTCCCAATCCTCCCTCTTTTTTCGGAGGTGACCAATGGCTATTCTAGATTAAGTAAAGGTAAAGGGACCCCTGACCATTAGGTCCAGTCGTGACCGACTCTGGGGTTGCGGCGCTCATCTGGCTTTATTGGCCGAGGGAGCCGGCGTACAGCTTCCGGGTCATGTGGCCAGCATGACTAAGCCGCTTCTGGCGAACCAGAGCAGCGCACGGGAACGCCGTTTACCTTCCCGCCGGAGCGGTACCTATTTATCTACTTGCACTTTGACGTGCTTTCGAACTGCTAGGTTGGCAGGAGCAGGGACCGAGCAACGGGAGCTCACCCCGTCGCGGGGATTCGAACCGCCGACCTTCTGATCGGCAAGTCCTAGGCTCTGTGGTTTAACCCACAGCGTCACTGGTAAGTCAAGTCAAAAACAGCAGGGCAGACAAATTGCAAGAGTTAAAAACAACAACAACACCCAGATACCAAGGCCACTTGTCAGTGTTAGTTCACTTTCTGACCCTCAATGAACAAGTCATACCTCCGAGTAAAACCGATTGATGGAATCAACCCAAAGAAAAATTAAATAGGTGTCAACCGCCGACGTTCTGATCGGCAAGTCCTAGGCTCTGTGGTTTAACCCACAGCGCCACCCGCGTCCCTAGATTACACATGACTAAACTTTCCACACAGCTAGTTTTTAAGTGCTTAATAGACTATGCACACAGGGCCTGGAAGTGGCTAGTTCACTATAATAAGAAGCTGTCCCTAGTCAGTTCCTCATTTATACCCAAGGAATGGAAGGCTGCAACCCGCCAGTCCTGTCAATCTAGCTCGCCAGACTCACTCTAGGCCACAGTCCTCACCAGCTCTCTCTGCTCTGCACATTTTACATTACTCATCTTGCTATCACCAGTAGCTGCTAGCTGGGTCTTGCATTCATATGGCTGGATTCTGCATTCATTTTGCTCTCTGCAAAGCAGTGGATGAGCCTGCTCTCTCCTTTACACATCTGGCAAAGTGGGCTCTGGACCTCAAAAGCTCACACCACAACATGTTTGTTAGTTTTTGAAATGCCAGTCTCTAGAGTCAAGAATAGCTTGAGATCCAGGTGGATATAGTACCAAATACAGTAGTACCTCGGGTTAAGTACTTAATTCGTTCCAGAGGTCTGTTCTTAACCTGAAACTGTTCTTAACCTGAAGCACCACTTTAGCTAATGGGGCCTCCTGCTGCTGCCACGCCGCCGGAGCACGATTTCTGTTCTCATCCTGAAGCAAAATTCTTAACCTGAGGTACTATTTCTGGGTTGGCGGAGTCTGTAACCTGAAGCGTGTGTAACCCGAGGTACCACTGTATAGACTTAAGGAGACCAGATTTCAAAACTTGCTCAGAAATAAAGCAACTAACTCACAGGTTTGGTGAAAGAAAACTAAGGAATGGCAATGTAAGCTGTCCTTATGCTTGGAGGATTGGCAGACCCAAATAACATGGACATACTATAACAAGGGGGCCGAAAGGAATCCCTATGGAGATATAGCATGCATCAGGGTAGCAGGGTTAACAAGTGGTTTTAGCAATTTCATTGCATTTTGTTTTTCAGCTCTGTTGGGTGAGGGCCAAGAAGAGATTCAGTAGGGGACTCGGGAGTGCTCTCATACTGCCTGTATCTGAAGCTCGCAGCATTGTCCCTTGATAACATGAGTTGCTGAAACTGTTACGGCGAGGTATCACAGAGGTGACTGCTTCTTGTCAGTAATTGCTGGGGCAATCAAATATAGCCTAGCTGGGAGGCGACTCAACTTTCAGAGCTGGCTGATTCTGTCACTCTGTACGGCTAAACTGGGGTGGGGCATGTGCTTCAGCCCCAGAAGCATTTCCCTCACTGGCAACCTTCTGGGATCTGCATACGCCAGTTGGTAGGTGGAAAGAGAGACTAAAGTGTGCTTGGCGAATGTGGGCAGAGTAGGTCACATCCCAAAGAGAGATGTTTCTCCACAGACACACACCACTAGCTCCATCCAGGCAAGCAAGCGAGATTGTCACCATTCTAGGACACGTTCCACCCCAGGATAAACACTCAAGGAGAGCATGGAGCAGAGGGAGACAGTGTTGAGGGCTGGAAAGAGATGCTTTGAGCACTGCATTCGGTCCTTGAGCCTGAGGTTCCCCATCCCAGGAGCTAAACTACCAAGCACTACTAACTTCCATTGAGCAATTTTGCTAGGATGCTTCCTTTTCCCTTTTCTTTTTTACAAATGGAAGGATGATGCTAAGCATTTGCCACAAAAAAACAGCCTTTAATAAAGACACAGGCCCCTCACCTTAACAACGATGCCTTCATTACAGTCGGACAACTCTCGACGGCACAACCTGGACGCTCAAGATGATCACAATGATAATACTGGAAATAATTAGTAGTCTTGAGACTCTGCTTCCCTAATCTTCTTCAACTTGGTAGTAGCAGCACTTTATTTGGTTTTAGTCATAGTTTATAAATGCACCAGCCAAATACCACGGCAAAAAAAAGAAGGAGAAACACACACATGCTAGCAGCAAAATAAGGAAGGCTGCTGTCCAAAATAGCCTTGGGTTGCTCACTAAAAGGGCTCTGTCCATTTGGTTCCAGTTCATGCGATGTGTTTCTTGAGCATAGTTACATCTTGCTCTTATGGAACATCCTAGCCACACACACGAAAGGTTTCTTCAATAAGGGTCTGGAGAGGGCAAGGTAACCAGTTTTGAGAGGACCTGCCACTAAATGATGCCTTTTAATAGTATCATCATCATCATCTTCTTCTTCTTCTTCTTCTTATTATTATTATTATTATTATTTATTAAATTTATATAAAAAAGGTAAAGGTAAAAGACCCCTGACAGTTAAGTCCAGTGGCAGACGATTCTGGGGTTGCCGCGCTCATCTCGCTTTACAGGCCGAGGGAGCCGGCGTTTGTCCACAGACAGTTTTTCCAGGTCATGTGTCCAGCATGACTAAGCCGCTTCTGGCGAAACCAGAGCAGTGCACGGAAACGCCGTTTACCTTCCCGCCAGAGTGGTACCTATTCATCTACTTGCACATCTACTTGTGTGAGTGTCTGGAGGCAGTTGGAGGATGGATGGTGGCTAACGAATTGAGGATGAATCCTGACAAGACAGAAGTACTGTTTTTGGGGAACAGGGGGAGAGCAGGTGTAGGTCCTGAATGGGGTAACTGTGCCCCTGAAAGACCAGGGAGCCTGGGAGTCATTTTGGACTCACAGCTGTCCATAGAGGCGCAGGTCAATTCTGCGTCCAGGGCAGCTGTCTACCAGCTCCACCTGGTACGCAGGCTGAGACCCTACCTACCCGCAGACTGTCTCGCCAGAGTGGTGCATGCTCTAGTTATCTCCCGCTTGGACTACTGCAATGCACTCTATGTGTGGCTACCTTTGAAGGTGACCTGGAAACTGCAACTAATCCAGAATGCAGCAGCTAGACTGGTGACTGGGAGTAGCCGCCGAGACCATATAACACCGGTCCTGAAAGACCTAAATTTGCTCCCAGTACGTTTCCGAGCACAATTCAAAGTGTTGGTGCTGACCTTTAAAGCCCTAAACGGCCTTGGTCCCGTATACCTGAAGGAGCAGCTCCACCCCCGTCGTTATGAGGTCCAGTGCAGAGGCACTTCTGGAGGTTCCCTCACTGTGAGAAGTGAGGTTACAGGGAGCCAGGCAGAGGGTCTTCTTGGCAGTGGTGCTCGCCCTGTGGAACGCCCTCCCATCAGATGTCAAGGAAATAAGCAACTATCCAACTTTTAGAAGACATCTGAAGGCAGCCCTGTTTAGGGAAGTTTTTAATGTTTGAGGTTTTATTCTGTTTTTAGTGTTCTGTTGAAAGCCACCCAAAGTGGCTGGGGAAACCCAGCTAGATGGACGGGGTAGAAATAAAATTATTATTATTATTATTATTATTATTATTATTATTATTATTATTTTGTATAATCTCTAAACTCAGTGCATTCCTTAACATGGCTTTAATATTTGTTCCTCTTTCTCTTTTTTTATAAATAATGTTATAATTTCTATGATTAAGAATAATCACACTGAAATAACACAAACCAAGTACTCTCCAAAAACACACGTATTTCAGGAAAATACAGTTTTAAGCACAGCTCCAAGCACACCCCTTGAATTAAAAGGATCCAAAGTGTATTCACTAAGCACTCTTTCCTAATTGAGGCTGCTATTCTATACCTGTGCACTTGGAAGTAAGTGCCATTGAAATCAATCTGATCCACCACTCTCCAACAAATACTGCAAGCTGAACAATCCAACCTACATCTGATATTTCAATTCAGATTTTATTCCTAAATAGTTTTATGTAAAAAATAAAAAAGTTAATACAGATAAAAGTTTTTTTTATTGTTGAGCTGCATGTACAAAATCTTAATCTTAATGGACTTTGGGGTAACATTTCTCAATATGAATCCAAGCAGAGAAGGTAGATCTAGCAATCTCTCTCAGTGGGTTATCCAGTTTAAGCTGCACTCTTTTAAAAAGATTTGCATCGAGAAATTTGCATCGAGAAATTCCTTAGTTTACATGCCAATAGTTTACTGCCCTGGAAATCACAACTGACAAAAATAGCTTGCAGCACATTAGATAGAAGTTACCCAGAATTAGATTTAAGTACAATATCAACCGCTTGTAGCTATGGGCTGCTGACATTCCAAAGAAAGGGACAGACTTTTAAATTAGCCACATTTGGGCACAGCTATCCTAGCCATCCAACCACAACTTATTTCAGTATGAAATGGTTATTAATGACACATTTCGTATGACTGCAGCTCACCTCTCTACAAAAAAAGCTTGCGCAAGTTACGTGTGCTACTTACTGCTCTATTTAAGTTCTATTGCTGCCAGGAATTTGTGCTGTTAATGGAAACAACTGGTTGCCCAGTAGGGTTGGCACCGCGGATCAGTTGTGACTTCAGCTCATCCCAGTGTTTGCTTGGCAGAGCTATGCCGAGTTATTTATAGACACTCATTACTTTGCTACTAGTCAAGTCTCGAATCCCATTCATACCCTTGGAAGCAAGATCCTCCTAAGTGTGTGTCACAGAATTCCAGTGCAATCTCTCCGGATGTTCTAGGGCAGGATTATTTTGTCTGAGGAAAATAGGCCAGGCGATTTTGTTGCCACTGTTAAACGCTAGAGAGAGTCTCAGCGAAGAGAAAGCAGAGTCCTAAATGAATCCCCCATCTCTCCCTTTCTGGTGGAGAAAACAGTTAAGATTGAGCTAAAACTCCTGGTGGCATGACTGCAGACAAGAACATACCGTATTTTTCGCTCCATAAGACACACCAGACCATAAGACGCACCTAGTTTTTGGAGGAGGAAAACAAGAAAAAAAAAAATTCTGAATCTCAGAAGCCAGAACAGCAAGAGGGATCGCTGCGCAGTGAAAGCAGCAATCCCTCTTGCTGTTCTGGCTTCTGGGATAGCTGCACAGCCTGCATTCGCTCCATAAGACGCACACACATTTCCCCTTACTTTTTAGGAGGGGAAAAAGTGAGTCTTATAAAGCAAAAAATTCAAGATGCAACTCCAGGATCTGCTAAAGGGAGGTATACCCTCTCATATGCGCTTTTTAACTACCCTTGGTGGTCTAAACATTTTCACTATTCTTATCAAACATATTATACAATTTCTGCTTATAGAAGGGGGGAAAAGGAGAAGCGACAACCATTTCCACCACATGAAAGGTGAGCAACCTGTTTGGCTCACAGGGATACATTATAAGGTCACCATTAATTTACATATGTTTACTGGGCATAATTTAAATTTCATATCATTTTAATAAACATAGCAGTTGCCAAAGCACAGCTAGAGGTCATATTCACTTATTTTAGACTTTTTTTTTTTATTCTGAAACTTTGCTCATGAATAAGTTACAATAGGCACAATGTAAGCTGAGGAAAATAAACTTCTTAGAGGGGTGGGGGGGGGAGGCTGCATCGGTCAATTAATTCCCCACGTTACGTTTACCAAGAGATTTCTTTCCCACCCGCCCCAATAGCACAGTTTAAAACCTGGGCCCAAATATTTGCATCATTCCCCAGAATGCAGATGTGGCACAATAGTGGCAACATGTGCAAGTACTTCTGAGTCGATGGCCATGTTCCAAGTCTTCCTTTTAACATATTTTTTTTCTCCCAAAGCAAGTTCAACATACAGGTTGGTCCATCTGAGTCCCAAGGTCCCTTTGAACTCAGTGGCCTGGTTCAAATACAACACTAGGTTATGGCTTATTAAACCATAGCTTAAGCTTTTCGTGTCAACCCAGCACACTGTTTGGTTTATTAACTATGGTTAATAAACTTTTGTTTAGTTAAAGGTCACTCATTAACTAAGCTTTGCAGTTGGATTATAAAACTTTGTTAACATGAACTAGAGCAGGGGTTGGCACAGGTTTTGTGGCTTGGGCCGGTTCACGGTCCCGCAGATGCCACAATGGGCCAGAGTGTGTGTGTGTGTGCATGCATGCGCAAACACTATTTCCGGTGCGGAAGAGGCGTGTGCAGCTTCCCATTGACTGCAGGAGCTTCTTGCAGCCAATGGGAAGCCAGCCAGCACCGCGGAAGGCGGTCCCCGCTCTGCTCCGCGCCGGTTTAGCGCAGCGCATGGAAGCCAACCGAGCGGGCGGTGGGGGTCCATGGGCCGGTTAAACGACCCCCATGGGCCGCTTGTGGCCCATGGGCCTTAGGTTGCCAACCCATGGCCTAGAGTTATATGTGAATCTGGACTGCCCCCTTGACTATGGTTAAGAAATCATCATTGCCCCAACACTACAGAACCGTAAGTGATGAGCAGCTAAAAAATCAAACCCTGTAAGGATCAGCTGTTCTCACTTGTTCTTAACCGTCCTGTGATGTAACCAAGGTTTCAGTGACTGTCCCAGGTGCCTCAGCTTTAACCATGTTATATTAACTATGGTTAACGTTAAACCATGACTTAGTACTATGTGCTAACCAGACAAGTGATTTTATCTCAATCCTATTTTGTTGACACCTAACAGAAGCTTTTTAAAAAATAAAAAACACCACAAATTGAGTATAAAGGTTATTGTCATTCTTTTGCTACTCATCCTTAGCTTCTGGTATACAATTTCTCCAAAGCTTCTACATGTAGGGTTGTGGTCAACACAAGTCAGAGTACACCCATACAAATTAATGGCCAAGACTAACTTTTGTCCAGTAATTTCACTGGGTCTGCTCTAAGTAGTGGTCCTTTACCCTTTACCTTTACTCTAAGCAGAACTTTGCTGAATACAGTTTTAATTTTGCTACCATGATACTATGCTGCTATTACACACACACACACACACACACACACACACACACATTCTCTACAGATTTGTGTAATTGCCTTTTGAAAAGCCATCTAACCTAGCCATCACTTTGTCTCCCATAACTTAATATTACCATTACATATATTTATGAGATTGTTGGATATAGCAGCCCATCCACTGACAACAGAAAAATACTGTTGCCCACACAGAGGAATAAATGGGGAAGTCTACAACTTCCTGAGAAAAGTTTAAATAAGAGACCGGCTGACAGTGCAAACCCCAAGAGGTATTGCTTATATTGCAAAATAAATTGTCTTGTGTGATTGCATCAGAAGGTACGTTTCTGTATCCTGACAAGTCATTCATCACAGCTGCCAAAAGTTGGAGGAAAATAGCTGGGGTTACAAGAAGCTGACCTGAAACCCAGGGTGGCAATAGACCTGAATTTCTAAGCTATCACAAAAAAAAATGGCCTATACTTTATAGAATATGTGTTGTGTGTGCGTGTTATCCCCAACCTATCTCCCATACTAATCATGTCAGCTATTTCTTCCTTATTAACACTCCGGCTATTGTGAATTACCCCGACCGCAAAGAAGTGTGGAGAAATTAGCAGGCAAGAACAGTGTGTAAGCTAAGCCACCCAATGCCACTAGAAGAGGGGCTGTTCTAACAGAAAGCAAACAGAAAATCAGAGTGAATGCACCAAAAGCCATTCGGGGGGAAAAGCACACTACTGTACAAATAATTCATTTGGTGTGGGATCTCCCCCACCGACAGACACAATCCAAAATTGTGAGGAAGCCATGGCACCTGCAACAAAAACCCATGCTGCTGCTTTTATTAATAAGAGCCTCCAGTTATTTTAATTCCAAAACTCAAAAGCAGTGGGGTGTTGGGGAAGTGGGGGAGGGAAGTACAGAAGGGATGTGCTTGTACTATGTGAACAGAAAGCTGTGAACTGCAGTGCTTGGCTGAATATTTTATGACTGTGATCCACAGGGTATGCAATGTAATTCTGAGAGCTTACACTGCGCTATGTCGCCTGCATCATCAATGCTGTTTGCAGTTGCTTCACGGGAGAACAAAAAATATATTTATATATAAATGAAGAGGGTGAGCTCCGGCAGGAGGGAGCAGTGGAAATCTAGTATCCACTCAAACGTAAAGAAGGGTCTTGTCCCTTGCCCTTTTAAAATAAACATTATCAAATATTATCATATATTGATAACATGTAAACGTAGCTGCCTTTAGTTTGCTACTTAATTATCTCATGGTACTATTGCACTTGCAAGCAAGGGAATATGAGTTCTGCCATTTATCTTGATTTGTCCACAATGTAGATTCAGGTAGGTAGCCGTGTTGGTCTGACGCAGTTAAAATAAATAAAAAAATTAAATAATTGTCCAGTGGCACCTTAGAGACCAACTAAGTTTGTTCTGGGTATAAGCTTTCATGTGCATGCACACTTCTTCAGAATTGTCCACAATGTGTTGGTGCAATAAGAACTCGACCATTTAGCGTGGAAGCACCTGTGCTTCGCAATGCTTTGTCCTTCATCGTACTCTTGTTTAGACAAGCCTACCCCGATGCTTAGAAAGTTGAGGTCATTTGAATCTGTTTTAGTATTTTAACTTTTGTTATGATTTACAGTACGGTTGTGATTTCGCTCTCTCTCAATTTGATTGTTTTATCTTTTTGTAAAACCGCTTTGAGGTTTGTTTGGTTTTTTTATAACAATCAAGCGGTACGTAAATGTTACGAAATAAAGACAAAGACATAAATAATATTAAAATGATGTTAATCGTAAACACACAGTGGCCCAGTCTAGATGTCACACCAACAGTCCAAAACTCCACTGTATGTTGCATCAGCCATGTGCCATGCATAGACAGACAACAAACTGGTTTGGTAAACCGGTGTGTGGAATGAGCACTCCCAGTTTCCCTGGTTTGGATGTTATGACAAACTGCTTTGGCCTAAAGTAAGAATCCCTGGTTTGTTAAACAGGCATGTAAGGAAAGGAGGGAAGTTGGGGGTGGGGGGACATTGTGTATTCAAAGTCCAACAAACTATGGCTTCCCAGGCCCATGGCTGTCAAGTGTCCCTTATTTGAAGGGACAGTCCCTTATTCCAGCGCCTTGTCCCACTGCTGTCCCTTATTGATAGATGTCCCTTAAATGTCCCTTAAATGATGTCCCTTAAATTTCAAAGGAAACAGCTCCTCTCCCTCCCTCCCTGCTGGCCAGGGAGGAGGGAGGCTCCAACTGTGTTGCTTGGCTGTGTTGCTCACCCAATAAGAAGTCTAAGAACGACTGGGGGGTGGAGCTTGCATGTTTTGTGTGTGGCTAGTTAATGCAAGCTGAGGGGGTTTTTGAATGCTGGACGCCATTTTGTTGCACGTGCTGCTGCAAACTTTGCAGTGCAAAGCCAGGCCGGGGAGCCATCCTAAGTTGAGGCTGCATAGGCCTTGTGGTGCTTGTGATTCAGATTCTATTCAGTTGAAACTCTGGTTACAAAGTTGGTTGGACAGTGTTCTTGAAGCTACCCAGCATGAGTTTGACCAGACTGCAGGAGGACAGGAAGACTGGAGTGCCTGGAACAGGTGAGGCTGCAGGTCCCTTATTTTGGCTGCTGGTCCCTTATTTTCAAGGCTGCTGGTCCCTTATTTTCAAATCTGTAAGTTGACAGCTATGCCCAGGCCAGGATTGCAACACCTAAATTAGCAAAGTGAATCTCGGGTGTCTCTCAACGCCATACAAACCCGCTGCCCTCAGTCAATCATATACCTTTAATGATTTTCTTTTCAATATGATTTTTCATTCCTGTATCTGGGCAAAATAACAGTGAAAAGGACCAAATGGTATTAAGAGAAAGGGCATCAAACAATGATAGTTCCGCAGTACAAATGCCTCTTAAGATTGTTATTAAGAAAAAAATAATGAGGTGGCGAAAGAGAGTTTCTCTCTTAAAACCAACAAGTGCGTGCACACAATTCATTTTGAATTAAACCCTAATTTAGACAGTTAAGGTTAGGGAATGTGTGCATGTTTACGGTCTTTAGTAACAGATGCACCTTTCTTTTGAGATGGAATGGGGAAAGCATATACAGTATGTGTATAAGGGAGGAGGGGACACTATCTAGCTTTACAGCCACCAAGAGATTTGCTTTGTAAAGGGAAATCATTTTGGTAGTGCAATGTAACAGATGGTATCATAGGTCACATGATGGTTTATGTTTTGGAATTTAACAAGCTATATGGCAGACTGTCACTGGAGACAATTATAGCAGGGATAGTAGAGCATTCTTCAGGAAGGAGTAATGTAATGCAATTCTGAGATGTGGGGGAATTTTGGAAAGCATCTGCAGTCAGTAAGTAAGCGGTTGTGCTACAATTTGGGTCAGAACTTTACAATCTCTCAACTACCCACAGCAGGGGGTGGTTAACCTTTCCCCACCCCCAGCCAACTCACCCTCGGCCAGCTCTCAGGGCAGTGGGCAAAGCACACACCTTCTCTCCCTCAACTTTCACATGCACACACACTCAGCTCAGATCAGCTGAGAAGGAGAAATTACTGTCCACCCTTCATTCATCAAATATCCAGTCTGATAACTGGGGATATAGTAATTTGCATCCCCATTAGGGTGCTGGACTTTGCCCACCCCAGCACTCTGCATAATTATTTTTTGCTGCTGCTAAAGCCTTTGGGGAGGGGGAAGGAGACGGAGAGAAATCTAGCAGGGTGGGGAGAGATCAGGCATCTGAACTGGGTGCTGGCCATCCCTGAGCTACAGCTTCCATCATGTGAAAAATTAATGAATGAGAAGTGGTAGCTTAGTTTTACTATGACATAAATAGGAGTTCAACTGGATGGTGAGCAATTTTACCACACCGTCTCTTTTCATGTCTCGATAGGCATAATTAGTTGGAAGCTTTTTTTCCAAATGCCCTATTTTTTTAAAATGTCAGCATCACGCCATCCCATAAGTGCTTCCAAATTTTATTTTAAATATATGAACCTATGTACTGGAGCTGCCATTAGGCTATGTATGCTGTGAGAAGGGGTCCAAATATTTCATCCCTATTCTCCACCTTCCCCTGGATTCCCTTTTCCTGTTTCCTCTCAAGTTGTCACTGTCATCCCCAAGTCGCTATACCTTATTGTAAATAAGTCAAAAAGCATATAATGGAAATGATCACATATTCTTCCCCTGCCCCCACCCCCTGCCTTCCTCTGTTGTTTCCCTGTTTTAGATTGTTGGTTCCTTGGGCTATCACTTTTTGTAAAATGTCATGTATACAGATGGTACTAAAAACATAAAACTCCTACTATATAAGAATGATCTTAAAGTAGATTAGAGAACCTCAGGCCAGATGTGGCCCTCTAGGCCTCTCTATCTGCACCTCAAGGGACGCAGGTGGCGCTGTGGTCTGAACCACTGAACCTCTTGGGCTTGCCGATCAGAAGGTCGGCGGTTTGAATCCCCACAACGGGGTGAGCTTCCATTGCTCTGTCCCAGCTCCTGCCAACCTAGAAGTTCGAAAGCACGCCAGTGGAAATAGATCAATAGGTACTGCTGTGGCGGGAAGGTAAATGGCATTTCTGTGCGCTCTGGTTTCTGTCACAGTGTTCTGTTGTGCCAGAAGCGGTTTAGTCATGCTGGCCATATGACCCGGAAAACTGTCTGTGGACAAACGCCGGCTCCCTCGGCCTCAAAGTGAGATGAGCGCCACACCTCATAGTCGCCTGTGATTGGACTTAACTGTCCAGGGGTCCTTTACCTTTACCTTTTATCTTCACCTCAAAACCCTTCCCAGCCACAACCCTCGTTGACCCTTCTTTGCTCCATGAATGGAACTGCTTGGCTCTAGAATGTCCTTGAACTATGATAATAATATCTCGTTTTTCTGAATGGGGGATACAGAGGTGTATATCAGCACGTGTAGAAAGTAGCCAACCGCACAAAGGGAAAATATACCACCGTTGTTTCACCCACTCTTGCCTCTACCACCAGCGTGCAGCCCTCAGAAGGTTGACCAAATAGGAACATGGCCCTTGAGCTAAAAAAGTCCCCCCATCCTGTCTTAAAGACTCTCTCATGTGAAAAGTCAGTATTGCATATTCAACACCATGTGCAGGATTCCCCAAAAAATTGCTATTCTGTTATCCCATGATACTACTACGTACTGGTGTCTTTGAGTGTCTTCACTTGAGGCCTGCTGCCCATGTATGATGAAGATGCGCAGAAGTAGCACATTGGCTATAGCAATATTTTCCATTCAGAATCCTCCAGGTTTAAACATTATGGTTCAGTAATGCTTAGAGTTTCTGAGCATGCTCCAAAATCAGCAACACACAAGTCCTATTGTTCTTTTGCAGATGAAGCTGATGTGTAAGTAGTTGAGATTTAATAGGGCTGAGCATCTCATATTTTTTCAGTCTTTGGTAATGAAGCACTATAGGGCAAAGGATTGCCCAGTGCAATTCTGCAATCGCAGACTTAAATGTCCACAAATTGTTAAATAAGAGCATGAAACAAAAGCCTAAGTACAATTCACATTTCTAGTTAATTTATTTCCCCACTTTAGTCTGCATTTTCCCATTTTCTGACCATTATCATGCTAGGCTTCTCAGCAACTCTAGGAACTGTTCTAATCTGTCAATTAAAGGGAAGCAAGAGTAGATGAGTTCTATCTCAAGGAGCAAAGGGTTCATACAGGTAAGGAGTGGAGAACCCTTTCATTTCCCATCACTTGTCAGGGACCCTTCAGCCCCTCAGCTCTAGTTGGGATCACTCCCAGTTTCTTAAGCAGACATTGGGGGTGGGGTGCTTCCAGCTACAAGAAATTAAGCTGCAGCTGAGAATGAGTTTAGAGACCCTGATGCTCTCATGTTGGCCACTCTGGTTTTCTTCCTTAACCAGTGCACATCTGGACTTAAATCTATCACTTTGGTTCAGTTAAACATAACACACACACCCCAGACACGTAGAGCCAAAAGGCAATTATCCCTCCAACTAATAAACAATAAATATCATTCTTGAGCAAGAGTGAACAGATCACCTGGTACTATTTTTTCTTGAGTGCATAGCTACCATATGCACCACACGATTAACAATTCATTCAATGCCTTTTGGACATGGCAATATATGTTTGAGGTCAAAAGAATAGTAATCCTAGCCATTCTCAAGTGTGACACACCATGTTGCCAAGCTATTGTGGTGATATAAATTAAAGAAAACCAAGAATCAAGGACATGCAATTCAAATGAGCATCCGACAGAGGACGAGATGGTTGGACAGTGTTCTCGAAGCTACCAACATGAGTTTGACCAAACTGCGGGAGGCAGTGGAAGACAGGAGTGCCTGGCGCGCTCTGGTCCATGGGATCATGAAGAGTAAGACATGACTAAACGACTAAACAATAACAACAAAACACAACATTTAGCACAAAACAGTGGAAGAAACGGGGTGTGGGATTGAGATATGATGCAAGGTCCCCTAAAGAGAGGTCACCAGGAAGCAAAGGCGAGGATCATGAGAAAATGGAACTGTTAGATTCCAGTGCTAACCAAACCCCACATGGTATTGTGGGGCAAGTGGGGCACACAAAACCGACCATAGTACTTTCAGGTTTAGGAAAGACATGCAATACAAATGGGGCATTTTAAGAGGAAGAGGGTGGGGAGACCTATCAAGGAGCTGGTTGTGATTATTCTGTCCATCACTATGACTCCCCTGAGGAGTCCTTTATCACTCTCTGAGAGGCTTGATACAAACAGAGGAAAACTGTTTAAGTTTGGGCCAAGTGTAATTACCACAAAGGCAGATGGCTTATGGGGCAGTCTCCACACCTGTCCTCAGCCCAGAGCCAAGCAGAAACAAAAGAGAAGGAAGGGGCCCCCACGCATCAGTGTGGTAACATCCCTGAGGGCATTGGCTCTTAGTAAACTGTTCTTCCCTTCCCCCCACCCCCTTACAAAAACACACATTCATACCACTCCTGTACCAATAGCAAGTACAATGAGAAAGCAGCTTAGTGTTCTGCATTTATGGAAGGGATGAGAGGATGCATTTTTGCCAATGCCTAATTATGTGTATATAGTGGAAGAGAGGCAGCTGGGGAGAGGTTTACCTCTCTCCCACAACATTTAACAGAAGCACATTTGCCATTGCAAAACACAAGTGCAACTGTAAAGGTATCTTCCAAGGATATGGAAGCTTCTGATTAAACTGAATGGTTCCAGTGCAGTTGCAAATAGGCACATACTAGCATTATTATTTTATTATTATTATTATCATTGGGACCCTCTTGTTCCCTGATGCGATGTCAAAGAAGGTTAGAACTCCAACGTGAAAAACATACAAGCAATCAAAAGTTATGTTTCTTTAAAGGCTAACCTCATGCTAAAGTGTTAGACCAAAGCCAAATATTTCTTTTCTGTGCGAAACCTAAGAAAAAGTCATTCCCCAGAAATCTCTCACAGTGGTGTCATTTTTTCCCCTTACAAAAACACACACAACACACCAAAAATCACTTACTATACAATTGCAGCTCTTTGCATTTCACCCATTTGCCTTTGAATGCATTTATTGCAAGCAGGGAACAGAGATTTGACATTCCAGAAATAGAAGCAAAGTATTGGCCATTGCTTAGCATTCAGTGATGAGCCTGTGGCAACAGAATCGTTCACACCCAGAAGGTGGAGGGAGCCAGACTGCTGGGAGTTTTGGCATTCTCCACAGATGCAAGTTCAATATCGGATCCTTTTGCTCGCTTCTGCCCAAATACCGTATACCACACATCTCTGTGTGTGTGTGTCAAAGAGAGAGAGAGAGAGAGAGGTGTGTGACATCTTCAAACACTATGCTGAAATATAAGGAGAAAATTGCACTTCTTTTTTAATCAACTACCAGGCGATTTGGAGCCTGATTTATTAAAGCCACATCAAATACCACTCCAGGAAAGAAAGAAAAACCGTGGCAGAGTCTGCTGTTAAGAGGAACCTGAGAAATGCAGTGCTCATGAAGCCAAGAGAACAGCTTGTCAATAAATGGGGAGGGCGGAGGAGGAGGAGGAGGGGAGGCAGGTTCACATAATACACTTTTGGCTAAGTTGACAGCCTTTTCCCAGCCTACAGTTTCTGAGCCGCCTTCCGCATCCTTCTGATATTGTGACTCAAAACCTACCCCAGCCTTCTCCCCAGACCACAAGGGTCAGCAGACCTGTTTCTTCAGGCAATAGACGGTTAACTCACAAGGGGGTGCTCTCTCTAGTGAAGCTGAAGGGGGTGGGGAGAGGGGGGGGAGAGAAAGAGAAGAGGGAGAGGGAAGGGAAGGGACTGCACAATAGCGCGCAACACAAAAGGCCATCCTTCTCACCCTGCCTGCCTCTCCATTTTCCCCAGCTGAGACCCAGCTTCATTCAAACAGCATCTTTATTTTTATTTTTTAAAAAAGCCAGCACAATGCAAAGGAGGGGAACTAAGTAGCCGCCGTACAAGAATCAGGAAAGGGAATGGGGGGAGATCGTTGGGGGAGGGGGTTGTTTAATCTCGCCCCTTCCATGTAAATATTGCTACCTCCTCATTCTCCCTGGAAAATATTGTGTGTGTGCATCTGTAAGCCACCAGTAGAATATTGCGATTCCCCCATATTGCATTGGGCGAAGCTGCCTCCGAGAGAGCAGTGAGCATCCTCGCTTCTCTCAGCAAGAGAGGCAAACACAGTAGATAATCGCACGAAAAACATGGCTGGCTGGTGCATCGACAGATGCAAACAAGAACTTACCGACTGGGGCTTATTTAGAGCAGCACAGCATTCAAAAGGAAAAGGCAAACATCACCAGCACCCCACACACCCCACGGCCACTCCGGAGCTGCGTCCCCGTTCATTAAAAGGGCAAAGAGCCTTTCGCATTTTAAATCAAAGTTTTGCCGCCGACAGCCAACTGCAGCCCGCCTGCCTGTTGGAAAAAGGTCTGGCCGATATTGCACGGATCTCCTTTTGCATCGCAGCCTTATTCTTCGCCCCTGCCTTCCGCTCACCCGTCACTCAATCGGAAGCAAAGCAGACGAGGATATGAACAAAAAAAATAAATCGCGAAGGGAAATGTTGTTGTTTCTTTACCTGATTGCACGCAACTTCACCGGCGAGAGCGCGAGGCAGAGATTCCGGAGGTAACGCGGAGAGGAAGAGAGAGAGAGAAAAAAACCCGGCGAGGTTTTCACGTCCCTCCTTTCCCCCTCCTCCTCCCTCCCCGCTTTTCGCAGTCCACCGTCTCATCTACATGCATCTGAGCGAGCGGTCGCCAGCAGCTGCTTCTTTTTCTTAAGCCCACAGGCAGAGAGCCCAGGAGTCCCCCTGCCCAGAGCCCCCGCGCGGTGGTGGGCGCGAGCTCCGAGCGCGCGCACCCCGAGCGCTGCTGCTGCTGCTGCGAGGCGAGCCTCTCCCGGCCCTGCCGCGTCCCTCTGGCGAGCAGCGCCCGGCTACCTCCACATGGCCTTTGGATAAACCAGGCTCTTCTGGCACAGCAGCCACGGAGCAAATCAAGGCACAGCTGGGAGGTGGAGGGAGAGGAGAAGCTCTGGGCTGGGCTGATAGGTGAAGACAGCCCATTAAACAGGCAGCAACAGCAAGAGGAGGTTGTCGTCGTCGTCGTCATCATTATCATCATCATTATCATTATTATTATTATTATTATTATTATTATTATTTTGACAAGGGGCTGAAATCAGGTTTCCTCTCTCCTGGGAGACTCATCACCTGACTCATTACAAATACAGTGGTACCTCAGGTTACATACGCTACAGGTTACATATGCCTCAGGTTACAGACTCCGCTAACTTTGCTTCAGGATGAGAACAGAAACCGTGTTCCGGTGGTGCAGCGGCAGCAGGAGGCCCCATTAGCTAAAGTGGTACCTCAGGTTAAGAACAGTTTCAGGTTAAGAACGGACCTCCGGAACGAATTAAGTACTTAACCTGAGGTACCACTGTACCGGTTTCATCCTACTTGCCTTGAAATATCTGGCAACAGAATGGAAGGGACCCCAAGGTTCATCTAGTCTGACCCCCCCCCCGCAATGCAGGCGCACTCTTCTGACCCTATTTCCCAGAGGCCATCTCCTATGCCACAGGCAAATGTCTATGCATACTGATTTTTGCCTTGCATGAGGAACCCGTCTTTGTTTAAAACCCGTATCTGAAGTTGCGCACATCCGCTGCAGAGCCCGCCAGCTAGCTCTCTTTTCCAACCCTTGGCTTTGTAGCCTCTGTAGGGTCAGGATGTGCCTATATCAAAATAATAAATTTTGCTGAATATCTTTGAAATGCAGCACCCATTGTTTAACAAGCACAGCCCCCATCTGTTCCCAGAGCAAAGCACCCTATTATAGCTTTCTCGTGTGTGTGTGTGTGTGTGTGTGTGTGTGTGTGTGTGTGTTAAAAAAAGGAAAAGGTGGCGATCAGCTTATCAATACCCTTGCCTCAGAAGCCAATGCAAACAGGCTAATAATGGAGAATAAATACACCAGGGTAGAAAAGTCCTCATGAAATGGAGGGCTGGGGAGAAGGCAGGGAGATGCAGATTTTGGGTAAGGACCTTGGTCTGAAAGAGTCAGATGCATTACAATGATGCCTTATGCAAGCTGAGATTATTTGTCTCCATTATTTTATTTAAATTATTTCTACAATGCTTTATACATCAAAAGAAATCTCAAGGCAGGTTTTATATCAGACAGGTAAGCCCTCTATTATCTTTTCAGCACCTTCCATTTCCAACAAGTCCTTTAAGTGGAGATTTTGTATATGTTGTCAAGTGTGGGGCAAGTGGGCGCGGCTTGGGGAAAAAGAGCCTCCTGGGCCAAATTAGGACCCCTGCTGCGCTGGAGGGATCTCACTAGTGCTCTCTAAACAATCTGAGCAGTGGCAGACAGCAGGAGTACCACTTGGCAATGTGGCCAAAAAATCATATTAATGATCAAATCTTTGGCCAGGGGTCAGATACCGACCAAAAAAAGAAAGAAAATAAAACACTGTCTGTTTGATTTTTCTTATGCAAATTTAAAATACTGAAATTGACTAGTCCCCATCCCCCCACTGCAAATAGCATTTTGAAACAGACAACTTTGGGTGGATTTGAGTTATATCCTCTAACTGGTAGAGAAATACTACAAAGGATCAGCCAGAGCTCAGAATACAGTAACATCATCAACAATGTGAGATTAGAGCATGTCTTGATAATGGAAGGATGCTTAGCCTACAGAAAGGGTGGGAATCTTTTGGTCTCCCAGATATTGCTGCACCAGAGTTCCCATCATGCTAATGCGCTGATGGGACGTGGAGCCCCAAAACTTGGGAAGGGTCCCACATCCGGAGTACAGGAAGGCTTTCATTTGGCTAAACTCTTAGTTGCTCATTCAACCATGGTTTAGACCAGAGATGATCACTCTTGTGCCTTTATTAAAAGAATGCATACATGTAAACCTTCCGTATCTGAGATCATTGAAGTTGTGGCGAAACTAAACATGATACATTCATGTTCTTCAAGTTTATTGTTCTAGTCAAAGGACCAGAGAGACTTGTAGCGATAGTATTAAAAAATATTATTTATAATATTGACCATACATATAAAAGAATTGGGATAACTTCATTGGGGAAAATTCCAGATGGATGGCTAGATACCATAGAACCACAATGCTTAAAGAACTTTTGTTGTGTAATCACTGTGATTTAATCTTGTAGCCAACTAAGTTCTACTCAGAGTAGAAGCACTGAAATTAATGAACCTACAGCAGCCATGTCCATTCATTTCAATTGACCTACTCTGAGTAGGACTAGCATTGGATACAACCCAGTTTTCCATGCTACTTTGTAGACAAGAACCATTCAACTTGTTGACAGCATTGTACTTCACAGTATGTTATCACCAACATACTATATCACCAACTGCCAAGAAAATCTGTTTCTTTGCTCTCATTCAGCTTCACAGCAACAGCACTGCTTAAACAATAATGAATAGCAACTAAATAGCCCTCATTAAAAGCTCTACTAAAAGTTGACAGTATGTTTGATAACTCCCTTTCAATATGTAATTATTAAATATGCTGTCGAACAGCAGATTGATTTAGATGCTTTTATACTTATGCATTTAAACATATTCTGATCACATCTGAAATGTTTTCTCAATGGCCGTTATTCACATCAGGAATTCTAATTGTAATACTTTAAAAAAAACCAACAACCCCAAAGCATTCTACAGTCTGATGTTAAACAACACACTCTTGAAGTACATCACTATTATTCCTGTTTTATCCATTGGAAATTAAACTAAATTACAGTGTCTTGCTCAAGAATGAATGGTAGAGATACACGTTGAACCTAGGTTAGCACACTAAATTTACTACCATAAGAAGCAGTGGTGGCCATTAGTTCATCCAAGGTATGGTCTGAAAGCACATGGTGGAACCACGGTACTGAAGCTGATTTAAAGCACATTTTCCTGATAAAGGATTTGTTGGGGGTGCTGGGAGTTGCAGTTCTGTTGAGGGTTCGTTACAGTGCTTTAAATGTACCATGCGGTGTGTATACAGTCTAAGCAAATCTTGGTCTGGTCAGTTCCTGGATGGGAGAAAATGTGGGAATCATCTATCTATTACCTTCACATTTAGTGACAAGCGGGATACAAAAGTTAAAATGAAAATAACTTAAAAACAGCTTCAGCAGGGGGCTGGTCCACTGTCCCTCAGACCTTGTGGGGGGCTGGACTATATTTTGAAAAAAAATTTAAAAATGAATGAATTCCTATGCCCCACAAATAACCCAGAGATGCATTTTAAATAAAAGGACACATTCTACTCATGTAAAAACACGCTGCTTCCCGGACTGTCCACTTGGAAGTGAAAATGAAGCAAGCAGCAACACCCAAGAACCTTAAAAGATTCCTTAGAACCAGAACACCATGGCAAGAATTTTTCACAGGATGTAGCAATCCTGCACCTCTAAATCTACTTTCATAATGGCTTGAGCAATGTCTCATGCAGAAAAGATCCCACACAAATATTCGACCCTGCTATTACGACGTCTGCCTTCCTTATCACATCTGTGCATTCACAGATGTCCTTAGTGACTCTCCCACTCCTATGCATTGCAGGTGATGGTGATGAACCTGGTGCCCTCCAGATGTTGCTAGACTACAAATCGTATCATTCCTGGTCATTGCTGCCTGCTGCTGAAAAGCACCTGGGTCAGTTGAGGAGACCGGTGATGTAGCCGAGTCAGAGTGAGAACCCTTTCCAAGTCAGAACTGGGCCCCTGCCAGAGTCTGACCTGGCTCACAACTGACACTAGGCCTGCTTTTTACATTCCTAGGCCTTCTAATCTAAACTCTTTTATCGCTTTGAGGGCATTATGTTTTCTTCTACCTTAGCTTTTTGATCCTCCTGCTTCTAGCCCCCAGTATGTTGTGTGCTTCCTAAATGCTCTTATTGTTCTAGCTGAGCTCTGAGGTCCCTTCCAACTCTATTTGAAGGTTGGGTTATAAATTTCTATAATGCGTACATAACATTTTAAGCTTTGCTTTGCTTTGGATTGCCAAGAATATGCCTTTGATGTGCATACAGCTGTGTGCCATGTTATTGGATGTTTTACATAGCTTTTTTAAAGCAGCAACCCATGCCCAAGCCCTAGGACTACAGTTAAGAAGACTTGAACCAGCAGTTTAACTACCTAAAAAAGTGGCTGTTCTGCCCCCTCAGTGGGATTCCCTTGGGAGATTCCCACTCTTCATAGGAAGAGTGGCAATATTCTCAACTGCAGGAAAACATAAAATACAGATCATCTGCCAGTTTGGAAAGCGCTAGACGGCTGGAATTATTGGGTCTGGAAAGGGTTGTTTGGCTGTGACTGAATCTCTGTGCATATATACAGGAAGAGAAGGACACGCAGCACATAGTTCAAAGGGCTGCAGGGCCCCCAAATATAGTTTGGAACAGGAGCTGATGTCCTCTGCTCCACTATCACAGAATAAACAGCACAGAATGAGAGATGCTGGCCTTCTGTTGTGCCCTTCATCAAAAACAAAGAGCCTTAGAGCATGAGTACCCCTGGAGACTGATTTTTTAAAAAAACAAGTCTCATTTCATCTGTATCAACTGCATACAGATGGTAAACAGTACTTATTCCTATATGGTTTGGTTTTTTGCTTTGCTTAGCTGTGGGGCACCTGAGACATCCTGCCAGCACAGAATACTGATAAGTAATCATGGATCCAGGAGGTCTATTACCTGCTGATGCCCTACTTCGCTAGCTGCAACAATGATGACATGCTTCAAGAAGGAAGCAAACAGCATGGCCCTTGCCTAGTTTCCATATGCATTTTGAATTTGGCAAGGAGGTTTTTACATCGGTCAGCCTGATGAACGCTGGCACAGCTTACTTGACACATTTGGTTAGGGTTTCTGTATGATGCACTGGGTGTGTAAAGGTAAAGGTAAAGGGCTTTACTGGCTGGGGGAGCTGGCGTTTGTCCGCAGACAGCTTCCGGGTCATTTGGCCAGCATGACTAAACCGCTTCTGGCGAACCAGAGCAGCGCATGGAAACGCTGTTTACCTTCCCGCTGGAGTGGTACCTATTTATCTACTTGCACTTTGACGTGCTTTCAAACTGCTAGGTGGGCAGGAGCAGGGACCGAGCAATGGGAGCTGACCCCGTTGCGGGGATTCGAACCACCGACCTTTTGATCATCGAGGTTTGCGCCTAGCCTCAGGCACACAGTCTCCTTGACTGCCCTGGGCAAGCTGCTATCTCTTTAGCCAAAAATAGCACACAGGACGGCTGTGAAACGAAAAAGCAACTCTGAACTCTACAGGTGGCCTAACAAACAGATCTACTGCATACTGTTGAATATTTTAAAATAATTTGCAGATAAATTTACAGAAAAGAGATAATTTCTATTATCTCTACTCAGCCATTACAAATACTGGGAAATAAACGTATGTGTGTGTGTGTGTGTGTGTGTGTGTGAGAGAGAGAGAGAGAGAGAGAGAGAGAGAGAGATTTTTGTTTCATAAACTTCCAACTTTATTTTATTTATTTATTTCCCTTTCATCACCATAAAACCATAAGGTCCCAGGGGAGACTACATTAAAATGCAATATTTAAAATGTGTGGAAGGCAGATAGATGTCTGTAGCAGCAAGCATTTTTTTCTTGTATCCATGGAGATTCCTTGTGCTTTTTGGAACCCTGGAGAAAACCCTGGAGGGTTCTGAAATGGAGGGGGAACTTCCATGGATCCAAAAGGCTCCCCCACATTGCAGGATTTCCATGAGTTGGAAGGTGATGGAATCGATTGGGGTGGGGTGGAGGGAAGAATCAGGGCGCTCGTCCCCTCCACCCTCTCACACCTTTTATTCCTGACATTTGTAAAGCCTGTATGTAGCTATCCTGTTCAGTAGAGACTGGTGAATTCTGAATCTGCTAATGCCATTTATAGAGTGCTATCAATGTACACGATAGTTTCCTAAGCACGGTAACTTAATCACAACACGTAGGCTCCAAGAAGCTTACAAGTGAAATGTTTCTTGCTGGGATGGGGAGAAAATCGAAGGGAGGCATGGGTTAAAGAGGATTACAAACCACAGACCTTAGGTTTAAACAAACTATGTTGCTGGCATAGATACTGTGAGACTTATTTAGAAACACATCCTAATTTTCTAGCAGTGGTCTATGATCTCTCATCTACAATGTTTTGTGGATATATTTGTATTTCATTTCAAATAATAATAATAATAATAATAATAATTTATACCCCACCCATCTGGCTGGGTTTCTCTAGCCACTCTGGGCGGCTTCCAACAAAATATTAAAATACAATAGTCTGTCAAACATTAAAAGCTTCCCTAAACAGATAATGCAATTTATTTGAAACAAGAATTCCACACACTTAGTACTGAAGTCATAAGCTTTTACATATTTTCAGAATTCTTTTTACGTGTTTGAGATTTGTTTCAACAGTATTTTTATTTGTATTATTTTACCACTTTGTTGTTTGCCACCTTGGGTAACTGTGGAAGGAAAGGCGAGATAGAAAATAACAGCAGTAGCAGCAGCAGCAGCAGCAGCAACAACAATGACACTACACAGCAACAAATATATGCCAAAAAAAAATGACATCTAATTGTGACAGTATACAGAAAGTTGTGCTTTAAAGCCTGGAATTCAAAGCACTCATTAGCAAAGCTGGCTTTCTATCATACAAGGAACTCAATATTTTACATAAGTCAATAAAAATAACCCAATTTTCTACTTTTGAATGCTGGGAATGTACGGCTGTGGTACTCAGGTGTGGTCACCTGAATTAGAGTTGGGAAATAGATGCTTGAACACCAAGTTGCTGCTGTTACCTTTGCTAGAAAGATAAATTGAGAAACTTAAAATGGAAACTATTATCTTCGATTGCTTTCCGCCTTCCTAACTGTGTGGGGTTTTTTTAAAGAAAACCCAACAGTGAGACTTACTAATGTTTAGAAACAAGCAAAATTTAGGGTGCCCACATTCAATTTTGGGTATCATCTTAAGGAAGTTTTTAACGTTTGATGTTTTATTGTGTTTTTAATATTCTATTGGGAGCTACCCAGAGTGGCTAGGGAAACCCAACCAGATGGGTGGGGTATAATAATAATAATAATAATAATAATAATAATAATAATAATAATTTATTTGTACCCCGCCCATCTGGCTGGGTTTCCCCAGCCACTCTGGGCGGCTTCCAACAAAGATTAAAAATACAAAGATTAAAAAAACTTCCCTGAACCTTCAAATAATAATATATTATCACCACCATCATAATCTTTTTATCTTGATAATTTGTAAGGAAGAAATGACACATTTTAATATCTCCACATGGGTAATACCCCATTATGGGCAGTGCCCTAAACTTTCAGTCACCACTGCCCCACTGGAAGCCTGATTCCATATTGCTAATAGGAGATTCAGCCATTCAGAAAGAGCACGCAATGTATTTTTCCTGGCTGTGGCAAGCTAGCAAGTGTGTCCCAAGCCTATCCTTTCCCTTGGCATGTCAGTTTTCTGTGTACAGTCAGATGTAGGGAGAGCAATCAAACCAGCCGTCTCCCCCAGCTGCATTCTTATGTGGTCCAGTCCCTGAAGAATTGCACCATGTGATTCTTTTTTTAGCATTTCAATCAGCTCAGAGACAAGTGAAGGTAAGATAAAGGCAGAGTCCACATTCTCACAGGGCTCAATTAACAATAATAAAGAAACATCTGATTCTAGTCACTGCAGACTACCATAAATTCTTGTCAGATCTTTCAGAAATATGGGCTTCCCAGGAGATGAGCAAGATACCTCACCCATGAAGTGTAATTATATCAGACTCCTTCTGTACAGAAACCATCACACACTTTCTGCCCATCAAGGTCTTTCCTGCAGGTGAAAGTCAGAGCAGGTTGTACCCAATTATATGTGAGGTTCCGTTTAGCAAGGGATTTTTAGTTCGTTTAACAAAATGAGCAAGGAGGCTTTATTGCACACATAGTTGGTTATAAATCTTTGTGAATATCAAAACTGAAAAAAGTGTGGATTTTTTTCCCTCTCTCCTAGCGATAATCATAACTGAGCGGACTTAAGATTAGACGTTTGCCTAATTATGATAATTCAACACACATTCTGGTTTCTTTCTTTCGCAACCCCTCAGGAAGTTTTATTAATACTGCTTGCTATGCGTTATTAAAAAGCTCGTGACATTTGCAAGCTTTGAGGCAAATTACAACAGTACAGAGACCCTCACCACCACCTAAGTCTTGTGTGCTTCGGCTTCCCAAACACTTCCCAAACAAGCCATGATCAACGTCTGCTCTGCAAGAGGTTCCCAAATCCCACTTAAAAAGAGTAAGTCTCACTTATAGTCAACCATGGGATGCAGCGATATATTGAAAGCAAACCCAGTTTCTGGTTTAGTTCACATGTAACACTAAGCCAAAGCATGGTTTAGTGTATACTATGGGTTCCTAGTGCAAAGTTCATGGCTTCTCCTGCTGCTGCTGTGCTATCCAGGACTAAGCTATGGTTTGATTTAACATTACAGTGGTACCTTGGTTCTCAAATGCCGAAAACCCAGAAGTAAGTGTTCAGGTTTTCGAACGTTTTTTGGAGCGTCCGATGCGGCTATCAGCTATTGTTCCCGGGCAGCCTGCACCAATCAGAAGTTGCGCCTTCGTTTTTTAACATTTTGGAAGTCAAACGGACTTCCGGAATGGATTAAGTTTGGCGCTTTTGCTTTTGCTCTTTATTTTGCGTTTTTGTTTTTGAGGCTTTTTCGGTTGATTTGTTTTTGTGACTGTGTGGAACCCAGTTCAGCTACTGATTATGACTGCGGAAATGGATAAAAGCCCCCCATCCAAACAATGACTATCATCAGTGCAGGTGGGGTGGGGGAAATTAATTTTAATTTTTATCATCTACAATACTGTCTTGTTCATTTTATAGTACAATCCATTGATTATTGCTTTCATTTTATGGATCAATGGTCTTGTTAGATAGTAAAATTCATGTTAAATTGCTGTTTTAGGGGTTGTTTTTAAGAGTCTGGAATGGATTAATCCATTTTGCATTACTTTCTATGGGAAAGCGCGCCTTGGCTTTGGAACGGACTTCCAGAACGGATTAAGTTTGAGAACCACTGTACATCCAAACCAAGACTTGTGGCTTGCCTTGGCCCAGACGAAACTGGGGTGAGGAAGACCCAAGACAGGGTCTTCCCTCTTATGCTATTCTAACTCGGCATTGTTCTCAGGAAGATACCACTGAAGACTTCCTTCTCCATCCCAACACCTGTGCATTCAGATTCCCCCCCACCCCACCTTAGTACTGTTTTCATCTAATTTTTAATCCTTTGACTAATTGGTCTTACCCTGTTTTATTGTACATTCATTGATCTGGCTTTCTTTAAAAAGAATGTAACTAGCTCTGAGAGGCTTTAGATTGAAGAGCAGTAGATAAATAACTTAGATAAAATACGTGGAACCAAATTAAAACCAAAAAGTAATATGCACTTCTATATGCTTTAGGTGGGTAGCTTTAAAAATAGCCCGTTCTCCTGAACTCCTGAAGTCTATGCTGCTATCTATAACAACTTAGAAGCCTGGTAGACTGGTGCATGTCCAATATAATGACATCAAACATGAGATAACTTTTGAGGCACAAGAAAATATGTAGGCTACCGTAAAGTGAGCCATTCATAAAGTGTTACAGTTGTGGATTTTGGTCCAGAGAGAGAAAAGACAGACGGAATGACTCAAAGTGACATAAACACAAAAGAATTATTCCAAAATTTCCCTCTGCTCCAAGGGATGGAAAATAGCGCTGTTGCCCAATTAAATAAAGGTAATCAAACCAATTATATTGCCTAAATTTGCATATGAATAAACAGTAATTCTGAAGGAACAAGTGTACTTTGTTTGGCCTGTACTTGATATTTGCTTTGCTGTGTTAATTGCTCTTGCTCTTCTGGCCCTACCTGGGTTTTAGTGTATTGTATGTTGTTTTAGTTAGCGGTTTTTACTTTAATTTTCAAAGCTGCTGTGATATATTTACGTAAAGCAATATACATTTTTTCTTGAATAAAATAAATAAAATATATCCATTATTCTAACCAATTGTTGATTTAGAAAGCTACGCCACCCTTCACATTAAACACTTTCAGAGCAACACACAATGAGATGATAAAAAATAATACAGTGGTACCTCGGGTTACATACGCTTCAGGTTACATACGCTTCAGGTTACAGACTCCGCTAACCCAGAAATAGTACCTCAGGTTAAGAACTTTGCTTCAGGATGAGAACAGAAATCGCGCAGCTGCGTGGCAGCAGCAGGAGGCCCCATTAGCTAAAGTGGTGCTTCAAGTTAAGAACAGTTTCAGGTTAAGAACGGAGCTCCAGAATGAATTAAGTACTTAACCTGAGGTACCACTGTACATAAAGCCACCACAAAGCAAAATAGCAGAAATGGGAATCAAAGCAAAACTAAAATTCATGTAGAACAGATAAATTCACGATTGGTCCTACTTATAAATTCATAACATTATATTGGGGAGAGGGGAGAGTATTTGTCTAATATTGAAATGACACCAAAACTGGTGTGTCATGGCCCATCCCAAATAACAAAGCTATCTTATAGTTTGATAGTTAACTCTTTATTAGGAAGAGAAACACTCACAGCAGCTTCTGCAGTGCTCTAGATACATATGTACACTTCTAGCCTCTAGGCAGCTGTCTGCAGGTCTGGGCCCAATGGAGCAGTTGCAGCAACAGGGAAACTTTGCCCCTCTGCTGGCTTAAATAACCTCCCCAAGAAAAGGCCAACATAGCCACATTTTATTTGATTTCAAGCAAGGAAACTTCTCAGAAATGACGGGACTGGGTTGAAAGGGGAAGTCAAGAGGGTCAAATCTCTCCAGAACATTTGTGGGTTATTCAAATCAACAATAACAGCAGCTCAACAGAGATGCATTCTGCAGATTAGAAAATGCACCATCGAGTCCAAGAGATTTGGGCCTTGGGAAGTAAATAAATAGTAAATAACAAAGGATATCAGCATGATTAATGAGCCAAGTGGTGGTATGGAGAAAGTGGATTGTGAGACTTTTTCTCCTCTCCTAAAGCTCATCCAGTGATGCCGAATGGCGAGACGTTCAAGCTAGACAAAATGAAGTACTTCTTCACACAGCGCATAGTTGAACAATTCAATTTGCTACTGCAAGATGTCGTGATGGTTGTCAACCTGGACAGCTTTAAAAGAGGATTAGGGTAAGACTATCAATGACTGCTAATCATGATGTCTATATTACCTCCAGTACCAGAGTCAGTCTCCCTCTGAGCTCTAGTTGCAGAGCACCACCACTGGAAAGGGCTATTGCACTCAGGGCCTGCTTATGACCTTCCCATGGGCATCTGGCTGGTACAAAATGCTAGACTAGATAGGCCTTTGGTCTGATCCAGCAGGTGTCATCTTATGTTCATAATCTACACAAGGTATGGAACCCTGTTCTAGTCAAGTACCAGTATAGATGGCAGTTATGTGTGGATGGGGAAGGTGTGTGTTTATATTCAAGAGAGAAACAAAGGGAATTTACATGCTCATACATGTAGGAGCATGTAAGCCCATACAGGTGTGTACACATCTACATACTTATTATCCTTGGACTGTAACTCTGTCCAATTTAAACGTAGCCCCTAGAGCAGCGGTTCTCAACCTGTGGGTCCCCAGATGTTGTTGGACTACAACTCCCGTCATCCCTGAGCTCTGGCCTTGCTAGTTAGGGGTGATGGGAGTTGTAGTTCAACAAGATCTGGGGACCCACAGGTTGAGAAAGGCTACCCTAGAGAAACACTGGCCCAATTCACATATTTCACAACACTAAACCGAAACATACTTTAGCTCGAATGAGCAAACTTGTCGTTTTCCAGATCAAAGATTGCAGCCGTAGTGCTACCTGCAGCTAAGTTGTAGTTTAGCTTAGCATTCTGTCCCAATCCAGACTGTGGCTTGTCTCCATGAGCAAACCATGAGGGGTAAAACGAGAACAAACCTTGGTTAAACCTTGGAAGTGAGACAAACCTTAAGCCTGATTTCAGATGCAACACTAAACCAGTATTTCTCAAACTTGGGTCCCCAGCTGTTGTTGGACTACAACTTCCACCATCTCTGACCACTGGTCCTGCTAGCTAGGGATGATGGGAGTTGTAGTCCAACAACAGCTGGGAACCCAAGTTTGAGAAACACTGCCTTAGGCCCAGGGCGGCATATCAGCAGCAGGACTGAAGGAGGAGCACTTATGGCCTCGATATTAACTCTGGGAACTTACACGTTTGCTCACTAGGGCTAAGCCAAGGTTTGGCTTAGCAGTACATCCAAACTGGACCACTGACTGCAAAACATTCCATTCTTTTAGATGTCTTTATGGGTGGAGCGGAGTCATTCCCTCTATTTGTCATATTTTACATATTTTTAATAGCGAATGCCTCCTTTGTTCTAAGTCTCCTCTTCATCCACTACATCATTTACTTTGTGGATAAGTCCTCTGATGCAGACAAATGAAGTTCCCTATCGCTGAAGTTAGAGGATGATTTATGCTAGCATTGCGAAATGAACAATAGCCAGTATAGAATATCAGGAGATGCTGAGCTGTTATCTTTAAGATAGGAGGTTCCCTAATAAGGATGGCATGGCAGGGCTGGAGCTGTACGGCAAAAGAAGAGGAATCCAAATTAAGCAAAAGCCAACCCCACTCCAAGTATTATTTATAGGAGGTCTAAATATAGACCAGCTAGGAAGCTAGCTAGCCACATGGATTTTGTGGCAGGTTAACTCTGCTTTAGAATACAACGAATTATATGGACAAAAGAGGACCTTGATTCAGAGTTGCCAATAGGTGATTCTCAGAAGCACATTCATTGTGCTTTCCCCCCAGAAAAGGGTCTTGCCTAAAGTCATTCCCCCCCACACACACAGACGTACCACAATATAAAATTTTGAAAAGTCTTTTTTAATGGCGTTCGCTGGATTCAAGATAAGTTGTTTTTCGTATTTATATATCACCGTCTCACAAAACATCAGGGCACTCTACAGTAACACAAAAACTTTTAGAATCAATGAAGATGACAGGTGACTCAAGAAAATTTTGAACAACTACTTAGGCCTGTCAGCAATTATTTAAAAAAAAAACTTCAAGAGACACCTGAAAGTAAAAAGCGAGGGTGATTGCCTGCCACATCTCTGCTTGATGAGTGTTCCTAATTATTCCACAGTTATCAAATGGAAACTGTATTTGCAAACACAAAACAGTGAACTATACTGGAATAACCAAAGCAGAAACTTGTGCAGCTCTCAAAGTATTACTTCCTTCTGTTTTAGTTTCTCTGTTAATACACACACTCTGAAATAAAGATACTATCAGAAGACGTTGCCAGGAAGAAGTTTCCCCTCTCCCCAAACCTCCTGGGAACATATTAGGAAATTAATTACCTGCAGGAAAGTTACCATAAAAGAGAATACCCACGAGACTTTTTGATCCAAGTGACAAAAAATGAAGGCATTCAGGGCATGGACAGGGCATCCGGCCAATGTTGCGTTCATATTAAACGGTGTGCAAACCATTCTACTGCATAGCTTCTATTACAAGGATAGAGCGTTCAGAGCTGAGCATTCAACCCAATAACCTACAAATTAGTTGCTTCAGTCTCTCACGCTGGTTTCCACTCACCATACATTTTTCTTCCCGTCCTAAGAGGTTTTTATATAGATGTCAGCAAACTGCGCAGTCATGCGAAGAAAAGGGAGAGAACTCCTTATGTCTCACAACTTGTTTCTAGCCCATTTAATTAGGCAAAGAGTATATAAAAAAACACACACAGAAAGATGCATGCTGAGGGCCGAACAATATTTTGGTCAAGTGCCCTTACACAAAAGCTTGAACAGAAGGAAATGAGAGCAGGCATACTTTGTTTCCAGAGGATCCTACAGAAGGACAGTCTTCCCCTTCCTGGTGTCCCTCCAGGTGTTTTGTACTACAACTCCCATAATTCCTGATCACGGGCCATGCTGGGTCGGGCCGATGGGAATTGTAGTGCAGAAGTATCAGGGAGGGCACCGGGTTGGGGGAAGTCTGCTGTACAAGATGCCTCCAAGTTGGGTTTATTGCCACGTGGACTCAAACAACGAGAAGCGGAGCTAACCGTTTTTTTGGCATTAAGGGTGCACTGTTGTTCATGGGATGAATGGGGACTCTCCAAATCTTATTTTGGCCATGCAGTAAACGAAGGCATCCCATAGGACAAGCATAGGAAAGCCCAGCCTTCAGGGTCAAATTCCTGGCTGAAACGTGATCCTGATGATGCCTCTAACTGTGATGGATGGGGAAATGGTGTGTTCGTTTGAAGGAACCTCTGTTTTTGTGTGGCTGCTATGTTAAGGTTACCAGACGTCACCATTTCCCGGGGACAGTCCCCGGATTTACAAATCAGTCCCCATACAAAATCAATTGAAGTTCAAAAGCGTCCCTGGATTCATTGAAAAAAATCTGGTAACCTTATGCTATGCCGCCAATGGTACAAAGGTAAGAGCAACATCCATTACACTTTTATCTCTGGACCCACCCACGACTGGCATGCCCAGGGTTGCTCCTGAGGGGATGTGAGTTGAAAACATTTTCCCAGACCCTGAACCTTATATTCTTGAGCCAAAAGACAACCCACCACTGAGGTGGAAAATCCATTTCCCAGAGCATTACCAAAGAAGCACATTAAACATTTCTGAATTCCAGTCTATTACAAGGGACCTAATAGTTCTCTTATTCCAGAAACAAAGACCTTTAAATAAAAAAAAATGTTATCAGGTTTTTCCTACTCCAGTAAATGGGCATCTAAATACTTCTGCCTGTGAGGGTTGCTATAGCAACCACGCAACGGGTGCAGCTTCCAGGGACCCCAGGCATCACCTAATGCGGTTGCTGACCATGCTAAAGCAGCAACACATGTGGGCAGATGTCTGTAGATAGTCTGTTACTGGAGTGGGAACAGCTATAGAAGCAGCAGCAGCCACACTGATAAAGGAATATAGAAAGGGGCTTCAATCGCATGGTTGGGAAGAGTCCTGACTTCTTGGAACTACTTTATTTTTCACTTGATCCCCAAGATCCAGGCGGAAGAGAATGAAAGACACAAGTTGCCTCTGAGGAGATTCTGAGCCCAGCAATTTGAGGCGCAAAATCCTTTCATTTAGCCAAGTCCACACCTGATTAGATCTCTTCAATTCAGCAGCCTAAAGCAAGTGGGGGAAATCATATTGTTGCTGGTGATTGTTCGACAACTGAGAGTCTGAAACTATAGCAAATTGCCCAGAGGTCTTCTGCTCCAGAGGGTAGCATTGGACTCAAACCAATGGCTTCAAGTTACAAGAAAGGAGATTCCTATTGGAAAACAACAACAGAAAGAACTTTCTGACAGTAAGAGCTGTCCAACAGTGGAATGGACTCCCTTGGAAGGCTATGGACTCTCCTTCCTTGGAGGTTTTCAAGCAGAGGTTGGATGGTCATCTGTCATGGATGCTTCAGTTGAAATTCCTACATTGCAGGAGGTTGGACTAGACGACCGTTCCAACTCTACAAAATTCTATGCTTCTAAGTTATCTAATTAGTGATGTATGGAAGTGAAAGCTGGACCATCAAGAAGGCTGATCGCTGAAGAATTGATGCTTTTGAATTATGGTGCTGGAGGAGACTCTTGAGAGTCCCATGGACTGCAAGAAGATCAAACGTATCCATTCTGAAGGAAATCAGCCCTGAAGGACAGATTGTGAAGCTGAGGCTCCAATACTTTGGCCACCTCATGAGAAGAGAAGACTCCCTGGAAAAGACCCTGATGTTGGGAAAGATGGAGGGCACAAGGAGAAGGGGACGACAGAGGACGAGATGGTTGGATGGTGTTCTCGAAGCTACCAGCATGAGTTTGATCAAACTGCGGGAGGCAGTGGAAAACAGGAGTGCCTGGCGTGCTCTGGTCCATGGGGTCACAAAGAGTCGGACACGACTAAACGACTAAACAAGAACAACAACAACAACAAAGTTATCTAATATGAAATATAGCATCCATTGCGTGTTTCTTTTTTCTCTTGATGTCAAGAGGACACATACTCAATTCCTGAATACAATTCATAGTAATACTTATGGTGGCAGAAACTAATGAGATTCAGCTCTAATGAGATTCCCCACCCCTAAAAAAATAGCTTTCCTTCCTTATACTTTATCCTTGTGGACATTAAAAGGCACAATTTTCATTTAGTTGGCCCAGATCTGGGGAAAAATCAAGAACAATCCAGGCTGCCCAACTTTATTTGATGTAGGGCCACTTAGTGATACAGCAAGAGATCCTACATATGTGAAGAAGAAATATGTAACCATTTTCTTTTCAATACAGTGGTACCTCGGTTTATGAACTTAATCCGCTCCGGAAGTCTGTTCTTAAACTGAGGCGCGCTTTCCCTAACGAGGCCTCCCACCACCAGTGCCCTTCCACCATTCGGATTCTGTTCTTAGACCGAGGTAAAGTTCGCAAACCAGGACACTACTTCCAGTTTTGCAGTTTGTATACTAAATAGTTCATAAACAGGACTGTTCTTAAACCAAAGTACCACTGTATGGAGGTTGAATTTTATGATGCCCACAGTTGTATTAGACAACTTTCTACATTAGATTAGCTCTTTGCAATATCACCATGGTCACCACTTTCACGGTCAGTATACGCCCAACCTTAAGTACAGTGGTACCTCGGGTTACATATGCTTCAGGTTACATATGCTTCAGGTTACAGACTCCGCTAACCCAGAAATAGTGCTTCAGGTTAAGAGCTTTGCTTCAGGATGAGAACACAAATTGTGCTCCGGCGGCGCGGCAGCAGCAGGAGGCCCCATTAGCTAAAGTGGTGCTTCAGGTTAAGAACTTTTTCAGGTTAAGAACGGACCTCTGGAACGAATTAAGTACTTAACCTGAGGTACCACTGTAATAGATTCTGGGTTTGCAACTGCATTACAAAGATGTCTGCAAAAGTGACATCAAGGCTGGCAACATCAACCCCGCCATGAGGTGCCTGGAGACAGACAATCAGGTTGTGTAACCACAGCAGTGATCAGAGGAGGAATGACCACTGGGAGGAGAACAGAAAGAAGAAACGCCGTGGTGCATCTGCAGCAGCACAACCAGATGCCTTCGTCTTCCCCAGCTGCAACAAAACACGTCTCTCCACTCTCAGTCTCTACAGCCACAGCAGGGGCTGCAACCTTCCAACAGTTTGACTTCACCTGTAAGGCACGCCCCTCCGTTGTCTCCTGAGACAGACAGTTGCCAACAATAATTTCAATGCAGTATCAAGAATATAAATTAATAGGCTTTTTAAAGTTCCTAGGTACAGATCAAGTTATAGATTGAATTTAGCTCTAGTTGCTCCACAGTTACTTTAAGAAAAATCTGATGTATTCAAAACTATACTCCCAAGGCTGAAATATTAAACCTGCTGAAATCAGCCGGAGATCTGCCAAGACTTCACCCACTGACCTCACTGGAAAAATTCTCATTGACTTCACTGGTTGCAAGTGTTTTGTGGAATGTATGTAGCAATCTCACCCTTGCCTTCTAGGTCAAGAGTGAAATGAATAGCAAACTGTAAAAGCTACAGAGAAAAACAGAAGCAGCCAATGGCGGACGCTCATTGTAAGAAACCCAAGATGCGAAGAAGCCCAATTTGAATGTTGGGTGAAGCTGTAATAGATCCTAAATAGATACAGTTGTCGTATGTTATTCAACAAATACATGTGACCATGCATGTAGAAACTGCACAGGGATCATAGTAACTACCAGAATAATAACTCTAGCTGAACATATTAGAACTGTTAATGCCAAGTTTTTCTTATAGCTGCCTCCCTTTAAACTTAAGAGGTTGATATGGCTGAGTTCTTGATTTGCAGGAATCAAGACTTGGGGGCAGGGGCAAGGTTATTCTGAAACAGTCTCACACGTTGCTAAGGCGAAGAAGCTTGATGTCAGCATCATAAACTAATGATTTAATAATATCAGGGAACAACTAATGATTTAATAATGTCAGGGAACATCTAAAATTACTGATCTCATTCTATCAATATTTGGAGTTTGTTCTTCTTGTACAAAAGTTGTGTGCTGAATCTTTTAATGACAGATTTAAGTCATTTATTGAAACACACTTCCTTTTTTGGATTTGGCTGCTGCTGGTTGTTTTGTTCTTAAAGGAAGTCTGGTTTTCACAGGCTTTTATTGAACATCACCATTGTGATAGTCATTATACTTTGTCAGTCTTAGTGGAAAGAATGTCTTTGTTCCCATTCACACCTGAACTCCAAAAATGGTTGCATTAGAGTTTTGTGGATTTAGCTTAACACATGAAAAGGACAGTGCTGCCAGAACAGGCTATGAGACCATACAGAAATAGGTTTTATTTATGCATTCTGTTTCTTGTTCTAATAGTGCAAATCTCACAAACTTATTTTGTGGCTCTCAGCGTCTTCCCAATGGAAGCATTTACAATTAGTCACTATGACCTAATCAACTATGACAGGAAAAGCCTCTCTGCAGGTTTGTAAGAACAGCAAATGTCTATCTTTAACATTTCAATTACCATCCCTCCCTCAGCATTTACCACTTGACAGTGGCAAGGTGTGCCTATTCTGGGACATTTATCCCAACTAAAAGTGAAGAAGTTATTTGAGTGAATGAGTGAATATCACCTGAAATTTTAATTCATAATGAATTCTACCAGAAATTTGGAAAACATTAAGAACACAGAAAACACTGCACTTCGAAATATAGAAGTGACATTATTCCAAGATGCAATTCTGGATTATGTCTAAATCTGGCATCTTGGACCCTTCCACAGAGCAAGGCATACCAAGCGAGGTGGCCTGAGATGACATTCTGAGTGCACATGCCTGAATTGCTGTGCTTTGCTATGACGGCTAGGAATCACCTTTCTAAATTTACTTTGGTTACTTTTAACTCTCTTTTTTTGGGTGGGTGAAGAATTTATAGACACAGCAGCACTTTCTGAGACCATCCCTCCCAGAATGCCTTGCTTTGAGGAGCGACCCTTTTCCTCATAGGGAGTCATGTGGGTGGTGCTTTCACTCTGGAGATGCCACAAAAGATGGATGGGTGAGTGGCGGCTGGGCAATGCCTAAGAAAGTTGCAACCAGTGTACCAAGTGGCCTATACAGTGGTATCTCGGTTTTCGAATATACTGTATTTCGTTCTGGAAGACCGTTCCGAGTTCTGAAATGTTCGAAAACCGAAAACTCAAGAGCCAACAGCTAGGCCTCAGGATCTTGCACTCAGTGGAAGCAGTGCGGCATGTTCGACTTCCAAGGAGTGTTCGAAAACTGAAGCATTTACTTCCAGGTTTATGGCATTTGAAAATCGAAATGTTCGTCAATGGAGACATTCGAAAACTGAAGTACCACTGTATATTCATCCTAGGCTTGTACTGACATAGTTTGTACTGGGCACCTGTTAATCTGATATTGTTTTGATGGTGCTGTTTTTAAATTTATGTGATGGTTTTACAGGACCCTATCCTGCAATCATTTTTGTGATGAAGGGCAGGATACAAGTGCTTTTAATTCATTCATTCATTCATTCCACACAGCTGACCACTTTTTCTTCTAAATGCCTGATCAGCTGGTTCTCAAGTCAACTTGCCTGGTAGAGTAAGTAATTCTCTGAAATCATCTTGCAGAACTCAACATTTTGCCAAGAGGAAACATAAAAAGAACAAAACCGTGCAATTAAATGTGGGATTTATGGACATAAACTGATGTTTTGGTGCAGAGGAGACAAGACTCTATAGCTTTGCAAATGGCTTGGAATTCTCCTTTTGGCAAGTTTATTCACTGAGGCAGCTCTCTTTTCAAGTAACTGCTCCATTCTACTCATGCTGATGAAAACACACCACCTTCTCAGTCTTAAGAAATGCCAGCTCAGAAGGAACCTCAAATGAATTGTGATTTGTGTCTCACCAAACTGCAGGAAAAAATATCTATTCTTATGCCCATCTCACACAGTTTAAATGCTTGAACAGCAAAACACAAAAGACACGGATGAATCCAGCTATATAATAGCATGTACAAGCTCACAACCAAATTCTCCCGAGAGCTATTTCCTACAATAAAATATCCAGGAGATACAATGGACCATTTGAACCATCTGGCGATTCACTGAACGCACTCAAAACTATACGTTTGAGGCAGCAAATTGCATTAAATGGATTTTCTTTGTAATCTATGGGCCACTCTCTTTTGCAAAAGTTTGCAGTGCCTTCACCTTGAGGCGGGTGGCGGTGGTGGAGGAGACCAGCATTCAGACTTAATGGCCATTAAAAAAGATGAGGGGAGGAAACAAAGCTGCAGAGAGCTTTCAAGTTAAGAATTTCCAAAGACCCCAGGATAGACAAGTGGCTCTGTCAGGCATCAGTAGTTTTATTCCCTTGATTTCATTGCAGGTTATCATCATTGGTTATTACTAATTACAATAAAATTACTGAATGAGTTAATTCTCCAAAATCTCAACATTTCAACGAAGAGTAGAATCGACTTTCCAAAACTTTATAACTTAATCTGGGTAATTGTTATTTTTCTCCTGCATCTAAGTTGTTTCAACTCTAACCTTGATGTTCCTGATATTTCTGTCTCTTTTCCGTTTCAATTCTTTGTCGCTGTCAAGGAAAGATAGCCACAAATCATGTACATGGCCCCATTTGTAACTGTGACTTCCAATAATACGTTTACATTGGAAGGAACAAAGGCTCAGGCATCACCCTATGCAAGCTTCATAGCTTGTTGATCTCTTTTGCACCAGCGTAGGAGGAAAGCAGATGTGACCAGGCAGTGTGACTTCTGGGTGGGACCAAAGCTCAGGGACTGAATGTCATACAGAAGATCTCAAGTTCAGTCCCCAGCATTCCCAGTTAGGGCTGGGAGAAAATTCTGTCTGAAACTCTGGAGAGTAGGGGTGGTTGATATATCAATATATCGTCCAAAACCGGTTTGAAGTCCATATCACGATATTGGTTTCATAATTTCTGATCTGGCAATATATTGCAAATCATTGTGTGTGTGTGTGTGCTATGCAAAAATCACAATGTGGGGAAAAATTGTGAAGCCAGCCAATACCTCTACATAGCTCCACCCTTATTTCAGACACTGTGATATACCAGTATATTGTGATGTTCAGTGGTGATATATCACAAAGTTGAAAACCAGATCCATCCTTATTTCAGACATTGTGATGTATCAGTACATCACAATGTTGAGCAGGTGATCTATCACAAAGTTGAAAACCAGATATCACCCAGCCCTACTGTTTACCTCTACATAGTCCCATCCTTATTTCAGACATTGTGATATATTGGTATATTGTGATGTTTAGCTGGTGATATATCATGTTGTTGAAAACTAGAGCCACTGCCTGTAAGTGTAGACCATACTGAGATAGATGGACTATGTTTCTGCGATTTAGCACATTGCTTGTTTTCAGTAAGCCTTTACATGCAGTTTATTGTGAAGTGCACTGAGCCACTGTTTGATCTTTCTCCCACCAACATTCCACTTCTTAAAGTTTAACTAGCAGCTCCAGTTTTATCTTCATTTCAGAGCAGGTATAGTTGAAACCTGTGACTACCTAATTTACATCCAAACCAACAAGAGACAAGCCATACCCAGCTACCTCAGTCTGAAGTGCAATATTCAATCTGGCCTGGGGAAATGTTGTTTATTTTTTAACATTTGTCACTTTTTCAGCCATAGCATCCATAGCTGTAGCATCCACAACAGCTTTGGGGCAGGCGGAGAACAAATTTAGGCAACTAAAATCCAAACATAACAAGCTTTTCCACCTAGAGATGCAAAGGTCTCTGCTTAGGTGTTTATATTATTCCATGTTGCTTTTAAAAAGGTGTTCTTGTACTGTTTTTAAAATTATTTTAGCTGTTTTAAAGGATATACCTGCAAATCACCTTAGGATATTTATGTAGAAAGTGTTTGTTGTTGTTGTTGTCAACAACAACACATAAATAAAATAAAATAAAATGTAAACAAACACTAACAAGGCTTGGGGGGGAATAAAATAAATTGCTACCTGGTGCCAGGAGAAAGGCAGTGCTGGGAAACCTGAAAAGCCTCTGGTCAACACCTGTATTAAGAACATAAGGTGAACCTTGCTGGTTTAGTCCCACACCAACCAGATGTCTATGGGAGACCCACATACAGGATATGAGCACTACAACACTCTCATTTGTGCTCCCCAGGAACTGGTATTCAGAGGCATGCGGTCCCCGACACTAGAGGTAGCATACACCTAGCATGATTAATAGTCATCAATGGTCTTATCTTACGTGCATTTGTGGAGTCATTTCTTGAAACAATCATTTCTAAGAGAGTTGCTGCATCCTTCTCTTTACTTGTGGGGCACAGGAATTCGTTCTCCCCCCCCCCAAAAAAAATATAGTCCGGCCCCGCACTAGGTTTGAGGGACAGTGGACCGGCCCCCTGCTGAAAAAGTTAGCTGACCCCTGTTATATTCCTCTGTTTTACATGACTGGGAACAGGGTGAGTTCCAGGGTTTGTGGGGCTTGTGGGCAAGGCTGTGTCAATGGGCCTCCTCTCTTGAGCGCCCCCATCTCTTCTTGCCCACCATTATCACCACTGACCATTCACCACTATATATGGGGCCAAACAGAGGGGGATTTAGGGGGAGCACGACCAGTTCGGACGCACTGGGTGTGGAGTCTCAGGGGCACCACAACTATGATTTAGAATGGAGTGCGAGAGGTAGAGAGGCACCAAATGGTGGTGTTGCACAGGGCGTCGCTAGAATTTGAGACCCCAAGGTCTGCCACTGGCTCAAACCACGCCATCTCCCAGAAAGGAAGAGAGAGTGCAAGGATAAGGAAAGCAGAGGTTATAGTATCTTCTCTCCATTGTTCTAGGAGCATAGCTGTCAATGTTTTCCTTTTTTTAAGGGAAATTCCCTTATTCCGAATAGGATTCCTCGCAGGAAAAGGGAAAAGTTGACAGCTATGTCTAGGAGAGAACAGGCACGGGCCTTGTCGTGTGCCCAATGATGTCACAACTGACCCTAGTCCTGCCTGCTTGCTAAAGGACACAGCCCTTGGTATTCACACTTTACAAAGTTGCTGCAGAATACGCTGTTGTACCTATTGCAACATGAAAAGGAATGATATACACAACTACTCAAATGCTTTGACATGCAGAGACACTAGGAATTAAGTTACTTGATATTGATTATTGAGACCACTCTATTTTGGAACTTTTGGGATGGCACACTGCTGCATCAGCTATGATTTGAGGTAGGAATTTTTATTATATTCTGGAGTCACTGCATCCATCTTTGTGAACCTTTGCCACACTGGTTCTGCAGTGTGCGACTGTATAAATTCTTGCAGTTTGAAAAAGCCAAAATACTATTGCAGTGCACTGCCTCAGTCCCCCGCCCCCTCCACTTCCTCCTAACGGAGGAATAAGGTTGAGCAGAAAAGGGGATCAGAGAACAGTCACTCCAAGTCGGTCCCTCATTATGAAAGCACCCATGGGAATCGTCAGATCAAAGTGTTCCCGTACAAAGAGTTTTTGTCATAATGGGGATATCTGGTTTGGGCCTTAGTGCAGTCAGATACTTTTAAAATTTCGGGAAAATCGTCAACAGGCTGCTGCTTAATAAGGGGAAATCATGCAGCTACTAAAGGAACAGGTCAGCAGGTAATTCAATGGGAGTGAGTTACTTTTAAATATTTTATACTAAAGGAACCCCACTGAGATAATGACATTCTCATTTTCCAACATGCCCTTCAAGTTGATATAACCAATAGTGATTTTTTTAGAGAAGCGAAAAATGGAACTTTATTAATACAAAGACCGTTCCACAAAGGATAATAATGTGATGTTTGCAGCTAGAGAAAGGATTTAAGAGCATCCAAAAAGGTGTCGGGTTTTTAAGATTACACACAAACACACACACAAAAACATTACACACACACACACACACACACATATAACTTTTTAAAATATTGGAGTTGGATATAAAAGGAAACTGGGAGAATGCTTTTATGTTAAATAATGTCCATATTAGCATATTAATTGCAAAATTGTAACTTAGATGTAGAAAGGGAGAGAATGTTAATTTTTTGTGTCAAGGTGGTGGTGAAGAAAAAATCAAGTACTGTGGCTGTTTGACAGGTGCCCTATCATTTCCAGGAGGGATACAAAAGGTAAGTGATACGCAAACCCCAAACCTGGTTCAGGTGTTCCTTCCTACTGAGTTGTAGATTGTGGAAATTATCACATGTGCTTTACTCTGTAGTAGACGTCTGCACTGTCCCAAACTAGGGCAGCCACCAATTAAATAAAACGTATCTGCTTAATCACATGAGAGTCAATTAAATGTGCAGAAGCTTGCACGTGAGAAAACAAATATTTATTTATAAGTGAACCAAGCAAACAGGCTCTGCATACCCAACCTGGTATACTGGCATCCTGGGCTCTCTTGGTTAGGTCACAGCCACCATCTTAAAGGCAATCCCGCTCCCCAATAAAACTAATGCCCATTTGACAACACCGCCCCTAACGGCATATAAAGGGCAGAGAATGATCCCCATTGGAACCATTTAAAGAAGTGTTTACTATCTGAAGCGCTTTTTTTTCAGGGGGTACTCAAGGATATGTAGTACCAGCACCTCTTTTTGTTGTTGTTGTTGTTGTGGCACTTACTTCATGGTGAGTACCGACACCTATTTTTCTATTTTAAAAAAGCACTGACTATTTGGGTTTCCTTATGTATCCTACTCAAGAAGATGGATGCTTCTTGATTCACCTTTGTTAGTGAATGAGCCAGTGGCATGTCTTGTCAGAGCTCTTCTTAGAAATGGGGATCTTCCCATTATTCATGAGAAAAATCAACACCCGCGCTTGCTATATATAAAGAGTGGCACTGGAAACTTCAGCAGATACGGAATGTCACTTAGCTGCCTCTAATGTTTACCCTAAGCTTCTGGGCCTAATTCAAATCGTGGGCTTTTGACTTAAAAAAAATCTGACACCACCAGGCTTCTCTTCCCATCACTTACTTTACCTCCTCTCGCCCTACTTTATTAAGACATTCAAAGGAAGGCCAGTTTGTTCCTGGTGCCTCCAAGAGAAATCTCGCATATGGGAAGGAAAACATCCTTTCTGCTCAGGCATCTCCTTGGAGGAGAGGAATTGTCTTCCTCTGCTTGCTGGGCTTTTGCTTGGTGTGCCCAGCATAAAGGACAGAAACCAAGAGATTGAGATTGGTGGCAGCTACAAATATTACCGTATTTTTCTGTGTATAAGACTAGGTTTTCCCCCTAAAATTTGGGGGCGTCTTATACACAGGGACCATCTCCCCCATTTTCTTAAATCAGAGTCCCTAAAAATAGGGGTATGGAAGTGAGAGCTGGACCATAAAGAAGGCTGATCGCCGAAGAATTGATGCTTTTGAATTATGGTGCTGGAGGAGACTCTTGAGAGTCCCATGGACTACAAGAAGATCAAACGTATCCATTCTTAAGGAAATCAGCCCTGAGTTCTCCCTGGAAGGACAGATCGTGAAGCTGAGGCTCCAATACTTTGGCCACCTCATGAGAAGAGAAGACTCCCTGGAAAAGACCCTGATGTTGGGAAAGATTGAGGGCACAAGGAGAAGGGGATGACAGAGGACAAGATGGTTGGACAGTGTTTTCGAGGCTACCAGCATGAGTCTGACCAAACTGCAGGAGGCAGTGGAAGACAGGAGTGCCTGGCGTGCTCTGGTCCATGGGGTCACGAAGAGTCGGACACAACTAAACGACTAAACAACAACAACAAAAATAGGGGGCGTCTTATACATGGGGGCGTCTTATAGACGGAAAAATATGGTAGTTCGCTAGCAAGCCAAACCAGAATCTGTGGAACCCTGCCTAGAATTCCTTCTCACGGTATTCCAAATAACAGAGTGTGCATTACTGCTGAACGCTGCATCACTTCCGGCTTAATTTTGTTGCCTTGTGCCCATGCCAGCCACAATGCACATTGGACCAGCCACTTTGGTGACCCAAGGGATCTCACAGAAAGTTCTGCCTGCATATAATTATAGAAAATGAGCAGCTTTTTTTGGGGGGGGTGTGCTTATTTACAATGGCAATTTTCATGGCCCCAAAATGTAGCTCATTGTAGGATTCGGGGAGAATTTACAGCAACACCCAGATTTCGTCTCTTTACCCTTTTCACTGAACTTCCACTACATATGACAGAGAAGACCAGTTCAGAAAACCACTGGAAAAACATACTCGTCTGGTAGTCTTCCTTAGCACCCTGGGCCTGTCAGCATTTTTCAAAATATATGCATCTAATTGGAGCCTTTGACATTTGCTTCTATCACTTTTGTTGGCAGAACTAATGGGGTGTGGAAGATGTAGAATAGGAAATCTATTCCTCCTCTGCACCCTCACACTGAAATAGCAAACTGATTGATCCATATTTTTGAAAAGAATCTGCAGCTGATTAGTTAGACAAAATCTAGCAAACGCTCCTCCCCCGTCCCCAAACACTGAGGCAGTGAACTGTGTAAAAGGAACGAGTGCACAAAATCCATCATTTATAAAATATCTGTATTTGATTAGTCAAGACAAAAGGCTAACAGATACCGCCTCAGACAGCACAAGAGATTCAGACGTTATCATCTGAACGAACATGGCTTGGAAGAACTATAAGCAAACAGAGCGGGGAGGAAGGCAGAGAAAATTCTTGCCATCAGTGACAATTTCTTACCAAGATCTTAAAAGGCTGGTACGCTTAGCCTTTGAAGACATCAAAGACCACAGAACTAATAAAACTATAAAAACACAAGGAATTATTAGAGAGATAAATGGGGGGAAATTTTGATAAAGAGGCTTCCAATCAAATAGCTACTACAAAGTCTAAAGATAAAATGGAATTAAAAGTTCTTTGCTGTGCCACAATAATAATTATTTTTTTATTAAAAAAAAAAACTTCAGAGCAATTAGAAAGGCAGCACTCAAGCTTCATGTTCCGTTACCCAGGGATCTTTCAATCAGGAACCCGCATTTTCTAATTGGATAGCCAGATGACTCAGGGGTCTCAAGAGGTTCGTGAACTGCTTACTTATGCACAGCTGTGGCTCAATGCTCTTATTCCAGTTTCTCAATAAAAGCTCACTGGCATGCTTATATATTATTAGAATTAAATCAGCATTAAAAACCCAAAATCCTAATCCTGTACAAAATATTAAGAACATTATGGACACTGTCCACAGGCATGCAATCTACAATTTATTGGTAGCTGGTTGCGTTCCAGAGCGTTTCTCCCCCCACTCCCCAACCTCGAAACAAATGTGCCAGTTGCACTGATTAGTATTTCATTTCTACCATTCTGGTAATTTTAGCAGAGCATGAGTTTCCCTACCCTGTTCCATCCAGTCCCATACATATATACGCAGTTATAATTCACACAGTTAATTTCTCTTGCCTGGCTTGCACCTCCTTCAAAGGTCCCCAACCCAGGGAACAGAATCCATGAGGAGAAAACTGGTAGCAACTACAAATTTGAGGTTGTTAACAAGCCAAGCAAGAATGTATGTATGGAGCCCTGCATCAAATTCCCTGACTGACAAGCTTATCAGGTACAAATTCCAGACAATCATTGTGTTTTTATCCCTGACCATTTACCGTATTTTTCGCCCTATAAGACGCACCAGACCACAAGACGCACCTAGTTTTTGGAGGAGGAAACACAACCACAGTTTTTGGAGGAGGTTTATTCCATAACGGCTTAAAAATACAGTGTTGAAAGAAGGGATTGCACAAAGCTCCCAGTCAGTGTGTAACTTGCAGGATAATACCGGTCCTAGTTTGTCAAACCTTCCAAAACTGGAGCCAACACTAACAAATTCCCAAAAGATTTCCCAGGAAGCATGTCTGAATGACACACTCTTGTCTTCCAAGAAGGTCAGAAATTAAAACGCAGGAGACACAGTGGAATAATTGTTTGCCTGTTGTGTGTGGCTCGTTTTCAATACTTTCCAACAGCCTGATTTTCTCAAGTGTTAAATCCTTGCAAACATGTCTATAGACGGGGGAGTGGGGAAGAGAAGAATTCACCCACTGTTTCCTAAGCCATGTCCACACAATTCTTCTGTATGTGAAATTCCATGGAGGAAACCAATTTGAACCTGTAGGCACGGGGGGGGGGGGGGGGAGTGCTGCTTTGGCATTTGAAAAGGGCAAGGCAAGGGAGGAAGCCAACTGTGACACAACTCAAATCAGTTGCCTTTACAGCCTTTCATAAAGAGGATGCCTCCTGTCTGTTATGAGGTAACAAGTAGAATATAAAGGAGCTCACAAGCAGGACCCAAGTGTAGCAGCGCTTTCTCTACTTGTGATTCACAGCAACTGTATTCAGAGACATACTGCCTCAGACAGTGGAGGCAAGTACAATGGTACCTCGGATTACATACGCTTCAGGTTACATACGCTTCAGGTTACAGACTCCGCTAACCCAGAAATAGTGCTTCAGGTTAAGAACTTTGCTTCAGGATGAGAACAGAAATCATGCTCCAGTGGCGCGGCGGCAGCAGGAGGCCCCATTAGCTAAAGTGGTGCTTCAGATTAAGAACAGTTTCAAGTTAAGTACAGACCTCCGGAACGAATTAAGTACTTAACCTGAGGTACCACTGTAGTCCCAAGATAGCCTTGCTCTCAATGGATTTGTCTAGTCCTCTCTTAAAGTCATCCAAGTTGGTGGCCAACTTGTAGCAGTCAACTCCACGATTTAACCGTGCGCTGTGTAAAGTACTTTTCTTTTCTTCCAACATTCAGATTGCCCTGAGTTCTGTTTACTGAGTTACTTGTTTATGAAATTAATTTTAAGGATCCCTGGGCAGCGAGCATTTTGAGAAAAGGAGAAACACTTTACCCACTCTACTTACTGCAGCAGACCAAGTCCCTTCTTACTTGTCTTTTTGCTTACTTGTCTTTTTGTGGGCTTTCCCATGGGCAACTGGTTGGCCGCTGTGAGAATAGGACGGTGGATTGCATGGGTATGCAAACTAAGGCCCAGGGGCCAGATTCGGCCCAATCGCCTTCTAAATCCGGCCCGCAGACAGTCCAGGAATCAGTGTGTTTTTACATGAGTAGAATGTGTGCTTTTATTTAAAATGCATCTCTGGGTTATTTGTGGGGCCCGCCTGGTGTTTTTACATGAGTAGAATGTGTGCTTTTATTTAAAAGGCATCTCTGGGTCATTTGTGGGGCACAGGAATTCATTCATTTTCTCCCCCAATATATAGTCGGGCCCCCACAAGGTCTGAGGGACAGTGGACTGACCCCCGGCTGAAAAAGTTTGCTGACCCCTTGGTGATTGAATCCAGCAGAGTTATCCTTACGTTCTCATGCTCTAAACAAAAAAGGCCCAAATGGGGCAAAAGTTTCTCACAGGAGAAATGCTTCAATGCCTCACACAGTTTGGTACAAAATGTAGAAGTGTTCTCACAAAGCAGCATCAGCTGTTGATTTGCTGATAGTTGCTGTCCAACTCCAATAGAGACAAAAAGACATGGGGCGTCGAACGTCATACATGAACCTCTGCTACACAGCGTAATAGTCACTTTCAGCCGTAAGTGTAGTAGATCCGTACACAAGTGTGGTACACATCTTGGCAATTTACAATAAAACTGGGGAACTCTGAAGACGTCGAACTGGCAATCAATACAGCTGGCACCAGCTTTTATAGCTTGGATGGGTTCCTGAACACAATCTTTTGGCCTTACATCAACTTATAACGATGCACCATTTTAGAATAATTTATTTGAAAGGTTAAAAACTAATTAAACCGATACACACAACATGAGAACAGCACATTAGACATCTCATAATAATATATCACTCTCTTAGGATGTTAGACAAATAGAAAAATAATTGTGGCAAGTTAACTAGTGGAAAAGCTGAGTCACAGAGCAAAAAGTAGCTTTTGTTTTGCTTAGGAAACACAGAATTAATTGGGACACTGGGAAATCTGCATTTAGTGCATATTGAGGCTTTAATAATAGGTAATGTTTGTATTATATTTTATAATGCTTGTATTATATTTAATATAGTATTTAATATTTACAAAACTTCAATAAGGTAGTCAGTTTATTATGAAGTGAAGAACACGTTGCCAAAAGTTTCCAGTGATGTAAAAGATGAGAGACAAAGGCTTAAGGAACAGCATTATCAAAACAGACATAGGGTAATGATAGAGGAAGAACAGAAATAAATAAGAACAGGCTGTGAAACTGGAGTCCCAGGTTCAAATGTCACCATAGGTATGGACTCTGCAAATATTTTTTTCACTCTTGGCTCCCTATTGGAAATAAAGTGATGATAACCTTTCAGGACTCTGGTAAGGATTGCTACATCATCACCATCACTGTTGTGGCTCAGAATCTCAATCCAATTTTAGAACCCAATGTTAGGAAGGAGTTGTTTTCTACATTCAGTGAAGATCAGATTTATTTCTTTTTAATCACTTTAGGTTTGCTGAACAACAGGTTTAAAAAGAAAAAAACTTCAGTTCTATTGCTGAACTCCTCTTGTAGGTATGAACATGCTGCCTAGAGGGATTGTGAAATCTCCTGTCTAGAAAAAGACGAAAAACCACCTGGGAGGAATAGGTGAGCTTCTTCTGAGAATTATCCCATGACTTGAAAAGACCTAGCCCATTCTGAATGACGAATGGGTGGGTTTTGTCCATTGCTAAGTAGAACATATCTGAACCTATTTTTTATTTAATAATTTACGTTGCTTTTTCTTTTAAGTGTCCCCAGAGAATGAGTTTATTTTTAACATCTCTAGCACACCGTTAAGCATGAGAAAAGCCCGTCAGAAAACTCTTCAGCTGCCTCAGGACTTCAACTCTAGAACCCCACAGTTTTACATGAAATCTCAATTGGAAAACATTTTTTAAAATGGACTGGAATCCCTAAGATTACAGCCTCCATTATGGGCTCACTCTGCATTCTTATGATTAAAAAAAATGACAAAACAGGCAATAATAATAATGATAATGATAATTTATTTATTATGTATACACTGCCCATCTGGCTGGGTTTCCCCAGCTACTCTGGGCGGCTTCCAACAAAATATTAAAATACAGTAGTCCATCAAACATTAAAAGCTTCCTTAAACAGGGCTGCCTTCTAAAAGTCTGTCAGACAAGAAAGGCACTGACACATTTCTCACATCAATCCTCTTACTAACTCTTCCTTGCTATGCAAGGAAAACCATAGTTGCATGACGAGGGACCAGACCATTCAGCAGCATCAACCTTCCTGGTGAGTCAGGGGTTAAGCAATATGAGATAAACCAATTCTTATTTAAAAATAAAAATTACACCAGACATCTGTAAGCGCTCAGGTTCCTATAAACATATGCAACTAACAAAAAAATATTTGAATAGATATTAATTATATTTAAAAAGATTTTCATAACGGAAACTGCAATTAAGCTACAGGGATCAAGAAGCATCAGCAATTATGCTTTGGATATCTCAAGAGGACTGAAAATTTGCATTCAAAAGGTCTGAATATCAGGCCTTAACACCAGGATGCATCTCCTTTAAGATCTTAAGACTCAACAGCTTTTGAGAGGAATTTTAAACACATACAACTCAGTTTCATCACAAGGATATAAAAATCAAGACCATGTTGGAATATGGGTGTCAGAGCTTGGATCCTTCACTTTCGGGTACATGCAGGTTGGCACTTGTGATATGGTTTATGTAAGGTATATGCTGCGTTTGCTCCATAGTAAGTCTTATTGGGATGGTCATAGAAAGCCCAACTGAGACACAGGACTTGCAGAAGGGTCACAGCTCACAGCACACAAGTGGAACATGTGATTCACATGCAGAAGGGTCCCCAGTTTGACTCCTGGCATCTCCAGCTAAGCAGTAAGGTAGCAGGCGATAGCAAAGACTTCTGCTAGGGAGACTGGAGGGCCAATGTCAGTCATGGAAGACAACACAGTGTTAGATGGATCCAGAAAGAAAGCAGGTTCATAGGACCTTGCCCAAAGCTCCTGCATCTGGGGCACAATTTTTCTTCTTCCTGTCTCCTTTTGATGAACAATTCATTGCCTGGCAATTCATTGCACCATTGAGCCATTTTATTGTCCACGAATTACCTTTGTAATTTGTATCAGGGACAGGCTGGATAATGAGGAGTGGTGGGAGGCTAGCCCAAGAGCCTCCCCCAAGGTTGGGTTGCCATATTTCAAAAAATGAAAATCCTGACAGAAAAGTTGTCGAGCTTTCTTCAGTTTCAGCGTTTTCCGCCCGGACGCTGTTTGCGAAGGACGTTTGCCAGCAATGTCCAGGAAATTCTGGATGGATGGTAACCCTACCCCAGGGCGGATTCGGACTTGCTGGATGGATGAAGAAGACTGGTGGGAGCCTGCCTCACAGGGGAGGGCTCTGAAGATGACATCTTAGAGCCCAGAGCCTGGTGGTGGGACACTGAGGAGCAGTCAGCAGAAGGGATGAGCTGGGAGCCGATAGAAACCAGAGACTTGAGAAGGTGTCAGGAGAAGGAGGGCCCTCCAGGAGAGGATTGGAAGCCGAGAGTCACAGCTTAATTCTGTGTCCAGGGCGGCTGTCTACCAGCTCCACCTGGTACACAGGCTGAGACCCTACCTATCTGCGGACTGTCTTGCCAGAGTGGTGCATGCTCTAGTTATCTCCCGCTTGGACTACTGCAATGCGCTCTACGTGGGGCTACCTTTGAAGGTGACCCAGAAACTGCGGCAGCTAGACTGTTGACTGGGAGTGGCCACCGGGACCACATAACATTCCCAGTCCTGCTGACTCTCCTCTTCCTCCGACTCCCCACTCAAGGAGGAACCTGCACATTGCTGAGCAATGCACCAAACAGGCCCAGAGGAGGAGCCCATCCTCTTGATGAAGCCTTCGTCTGCTTGGGAGGGAGCCAGAATGAGAGGCTAGAGGGGAAGGCTATGCCTAGAGCTTAGCATCAGCAAAGCCTTCGTTGAGTTAAGACGAACCAGGGGCACTGCTGTATTGTTTTTTCGGCTAATAAAAAGCTAATTGCATTCTGTCCCTTCCATGTGTGTGCCTGCCCTGTGGATGACCCGGCTCGTTGCCAGTTCCATGATATTTTGCTACAAGCAGAACTCTTAGTTGGACCCAGAATGCAAAACCCTTGTCTAAAATCCAGCATGTCTTTGATAAACCGCCCTGAGATTTGCAGGTGAAATGTGGCATACAAAATAAATAAATGCATAAATGTGCTTATGAGATCTATGGATGTGTATTGATGTATTCTTACAATATTACATACACTGGCATCCAAGAACATCTTCTCCTACCAAGCCAACTTCCTTTGCACAATGTGTTACTCCTTGACACAGTGAAACTGTGAGTGAAATTAGTTTGTGTTCCAACAATCAACTTCAAATGAATGGGACGAATCCTGACATACTTCCAGCAGTGGTTTTTACGTAGCCGTGAGCCTGGTAAACCAACCTTACGCAACCATATCTTCAGTTAGAACGAGCAAGCTTTCTTCACCCATTTTCAAGCAAAAGTCTTTAACATGGCGTTCTGGTTCTATACTGGAACCTGAAAGTATGAATTAAGGAGGACGACAACAATATATAATATATGTGTGGAAAACGGCTGCCTTCTGAAATTCTAATGGATATTAAAAATAGGGTGAGGGTTTGACTCATTCCTGTATGCAAATGACAGCAGCTCAGGATTAGCTGCAGACAGGGAGCGTATGTGGGATTAACAAAGTGAAACCAGCCATCATACCTACTAGAATATTCAAGAGGGAGATCTGTGCAGCGGATTTTCAGGAGAAGATTTGAGTGACAAAGAAATGGCACCACATTTCTCAACACATCACATCCAACCGTCTTTGTCAACAGCACAGATTTTTTTTTATTATAATGCATGTTATTTTTGCAGGCATTTGTAGCATAAATTATTTCCCAGGCACAGTGGCAAGGAGTGAATGAAAGGCTGTCAAGGAAGGCATCGGAGTGGATCTTCAAAGTGCATGCATGAGCCACACCGATAGGACTTGGATTTCTTTCCTTTTTATTAAAAAAAAATGACTAAGATCCAATGTAAGCATTCTTACTGTCAGGCAAGGAGTCAGAACCCCGAGCTAACTAATCAGCTTGCATTGCTGAATTAATCCCTTGTGCTCTTGTGTCCCAGCCCCTTTTCGAAACACTCTGAATGCTATGACAAGCCTGCTTTTACCACAGCATGCTATTTGTATTCACCAGGGTATATGCTCAGTCTGAATTTACGAATCTGGATATTAATCTAAGTAGCATACACTTTTAAGATCAATCAGTGTGTTTGTCTGATTGCAGATATAGTTGATTTGATAGAATCTGGAAAGGAGTGAACACCTGTTTGTTATTTAATGTGGGATGGAGGCGAAGCATCCGCTTCCAGCTTAAAGAATGTCCTTTCGATTCTGCTGTGAACACTCTGAAAATAGGTTTCAGGATTCTAAGGTGGCGTTACCACTTCTGAATTATATTATTCTGAGCAATGAGGTTTATTTAGCATTGTATTTAAATAAAGCCGTAACATTTTATGGGTTCTTTGGGTCATACCCTCTAGGCAAGGTCAGGTGAAAATAATTTTTAAACTTCCTTAACAGATATTTATTCAATGATAATTAACTTCTGGGGATTACGACTCCATAGCCACCCTTGATGGTGTCTTTTGTTCAGTTTCACCAAATTTATCATTTCTGTTCTTGCTCTCCCCAGCTGTGCTCCAGCAACAGAGCTTGTGAAATCTCGTCTCTCTTGGAGTTCTTCTTAACGGAGGTTTGTCCCTTCCCTCTGCAATTAAAGCACTTCTTCCCGCAACACTAATTATGGGAAGCTGATTTGATGTTATGTGGATTAAATTTAGTCTACACCAAGCTGCAAAGAATCACCTGTATCAGGTATGTTAAGAAGCCTTCAGGGATTCTATCTGCTACTGACAGGAAAAAGGGAAAGATCTGGAGTCTAAGGAAACTCTTTGTTTAAAAATCTCTCTCACTTATTTAATACATACATCAGTATGCAGATGACATCCAGCTCTACCTCTCTTTTAAATCAGAACCAGTGAAGGCGGTGAAGGTCCTGTGTGAGAGTGCCTGGAGGCGGTTGGAGGATGGATGGTGGCCAACAGATTGAGATTGAGGTTGAATCCTGACAAGACAGAAGTACTGTTTTGGGGGGACAGGGCGACAGGGGGCGGGTGGGTGGGTTTGGGGGACTCCTGAATGGGGTAGCTGTGCCCCTGAAGGACCAGGGGCGCAGCCTGGGAGTCATTTTGGACTCACAGCTGTCCATGGAGGCGCAGGTTAATTCGGTGTCCAGGGCGGCTGTCTACCAGCCCCACCTGGTACGCAGGCTGAGACCCTACCTACCTGCGGACTGTCTTGCCAGAGTGGTGCATGCTCTAGTTATCTCCCGCTTGGACTACTGCAATGCGCTCTACGTGGGGCTACCTTTGAAGGTGACCCAGAAACTGCGGCAGCTAGACTGTTGACTGGGAGTGGCCACCAGGACCACATAACACCGGTCCTGAGAGATCTGCATTGGCTCCCAGTACGTTTCCGAGCACAATTCAAAGTCTTGGTGCTGACCTTTAAAGCCCTAAATGGCCTCGGTCCTGTATACCTGAAGGAGAGTCTCCAACCCCATCGTTCTGCCCGGACACTGAGGTCCAGCGCCAAGGGCCTTCTGGTGGTTCCCTCATTGCGAGAAGTGAGGTTACAGGGAACCAGACAGAGGGCCTTCTCAGTAGTGGCGCCTGCCCTGTGGAACACCCTCCCTTCAGATGTGAAGGAAATAAGTAGCTATTTTATCTTTAAAAGACATCTGAAGGCAGCCCTGTTTAGGGAAGTTTTTAATATTTAATGCTGTATTGTTTTTAACACTCTATTGGAAGCCACCCAGAGTGGCTGGGGAAACTTAGCCAGATGGGCAGGGTATAAATAATAAATTATTATTATTATTATTATTATTATTATTATTATTATTATTATTCACAGCTTCACAGTAGATCATCCATGTACTTCAAACTCGAAAGCCACCAATTGCTTTTCTTTCATTGCCTTTACTTCTAGGAAATGTTGATTTAACTACAGATCTACAGGCCTATGGTGATCAGAAAGAGTGAGGAGAGTTTCCATGGTGAAGGGGGAGTGGGAGTTTTCCCTTTTTGTAAAAAAAAACCTGCTTTCTGCATTCAAAAAAACATAGAAAATTTTTAATTTACACCAATGGGAGCGGAAATAACTTCATCAGTTGCAAAATAAGCCTAGTTGGCTCAGGCCCATGTAGTCCAGCCTCTTGTTCTCATTGTGGCCAACCAGATGCCAATGGGAAGCCCAGAAACAGTGCCTGAGTGCAGCAGCGCTCTCCACTCTTGTGATTTCCAGTAACTGGTATTTAAATACAGGTAGTGACCATGTTGGGATGCGGGTGGCACTGTAGTCTAAACCACAGAGCCTAGGGCTTGCCGATCAGAAGGTTGGCGGTTTGAATCCCCACAATGGGGTGAGCTCCCGTTGCTCGGTCCCTGCTCCTGCTAACCTAGCAGTTCGAAAGCACATCAAAGTGCAAGTAGATAAATAGATACCGCTCTGGCGGGAAGGTAAATGGCGTTTCCATGCACTGCTCTGGTACGCCAGAAGAGGCTTAGTCCTGCTGGCCACATGACCTGGAAGCTGTCCGCAGACAAACGCCGGCTCCCTCAGCCTATAGAGCAAGATGAGCGCCGCAACCCCAGAGTCATCCGCGACTGGACCTAACGGTCAGGGGTACCTTTACCTTGTGACCATGTTAGGGGCATCCCATTGATGTGCAACTGTTGATGTGTGGGTACAGAACAGGGTACGGAACAGGGGCGAGGTGGAACGTGATGGGATACTCTTATACGTGCTCTGCCGGCATGTGTGGGGACCAGGAAAAGAACCCCCTAAGCGAAACGGTCACCATCTGTACATGTTTAGCACTTTTCAGCATTTCTAGGGGTGAACTGGAGAAGTCCATCAGATTCAATGCCACCCCAACAGCTTTTCACATACCTGTAACTCTTTCCACATACCCACTGCCCACACAGCCCCATTGGTGGTGAAGTGCCAGCAGGAGAGCTGGCAACGGCTGCACTGACTTTTCCTTCCACCAATGGAGAAGGAGGTCCACAGTACCCAATAGGATCCTCATCTGCTGTCTCTAAGAGTTTAGGGTTGCTCCCCATGTCTTTCTCTGAATTACCCGTGTCACTCTGGCCATTCAAAGAAACAATGAAAGCACAGAGATAAGCAGCTTCCTAGCTCTGGAAATCTCTGCCCCCGCCCCCTTGAAAGCTTTTCCACAACCCAAGAATCTTCAGGAAAAGATGCAGGGTAAATATGTGGAATGGTATTCAGCGGCCAGGTGTAAGCAAGAAACCATTTGTCCAACTTTTGCTTTGCACTCTCATGTGGCCGAGGTCATCCTAGAATTCATTGCTGCACCTGGAATGCTAAGAACAGGGCAGGCACATTCCAATAACACCATGCTGCAAAAACACTAGCATATGTCAGTCAACAGGGGCAGATGACTGTAATATAGTTCATTTTAACTACTGCTCAATTCATGTGGAAAATCACGGCCCACCTCCTGATAGGTATGAGTCAATGGGATCATCTTACAATAGCATACCAGTTTCAAAGTCTTAACTTCAAAATACCTTGCACAATTAAAGGTGCAAATTATAGCCTATTCTTAAAGTTGCCCTCCAGCTTATCATACCCATAATTACCTCCCCTTTACTATTATCTTGTCCTGATCTAAAAGACTGACAAAGAATCCCCTCTTGAGTTAACCATCCATTTGCCAACTTGAGATACCAGAGGCAAGTAGAAGCACATCCATTACAACTGTGGATTTAGCCCAAAGACCAAACATTTTTGTCTGGCTGTTGTCCATAGTGAGGCCATAAAAGGAGTCACAGGTCCAAGCAAATGCTAAATTGCCATCTAGTTTAGTTTGCTTTTATATGACTTATACATGTTTCCTTTAGGACATTTTAATGCTCGCTTTAGTCCCCTCCATCTCGATGCTTGTTTTAAGAACTAGAGAGTCCTGCTGGGGCAGACCAAAGGTCCAACAGGTCTTCCATCCTGCTTCCCAAAATCGTCCAGAAGATGTTTCCAAAAAGCCCACAAAGAGGGCTTGACAGCAACGGAGTCCCCCAGTTGCTCACAGCAAGTGATATTCAGCGATATACTGCCTTTGAAAATAGAGCCAGCATATAACTGGAGCTATATAACCATCTTATAGCCATCATGGATAAGAGCCATGGATACAATGGCTGTATTCCATGAATATGTCTAATCCACCTTTTGAGGCCAAACGAGCTACCATCTTAAATGAATAAATGCTCAACACAATTGATAGAGAAGGTCTAGAAATCCAAATAGGTGGATGGATGGACAGCACCCTATAATTTTTTTTGAGGCCGCCATAAAGCAGTTTGTTATATGCCACCCCAGCTTTGCCCGCCATGACTGCCTTTTTATGACCCACTTCTACTTTAAAAGCAAAGCATTTAAGAAATAGATGTGCAAAGGCAAGGGCTTATTAATCTTGAGAAGCCACTGCCATTGGTGTCAGCATTAAAAATACATCACGCTTGGAAATATTGCCTGCTTGCACACAAGAATGATATTTAAGTAGCTCAGCGGGGTGGTCAATAAGCAGTACTAGGTGATATGAAGTGAGATGTGCAGGATTTGATTACAGAGGATCTCAAGTGGCTTGGCCGTAATCAGAGCTAGTCTCACCAAGTCAATATGATCCGCAAATCATAATTCATCTCTGAGAAGAAAGGTGTGATCAATCTTCATCCTCACAGGCAAAGCTCACAAGGCAGCGGGGGTGGCGGTGGAGGGACAGAATACCACCCTTGCTGGTAAGTTCAGTGCTGACCAATGAGGAAGAACCAGTCGTCTGCTACAGTCATAACTGCATTATTTTTTCTATGTGAATTCAATTCACATAGAAAACAAAGTGCATAAGGTTACTAACAGACATTACCATGCATGGCTATATATTCATTTCCTTTCCCACTGCACTTAATGCACACAAAAGTCCCGTATGTTTCCTTGATAAATACTTGCAATGTTCATAACTGAAAGCAGCATAAGCCCAAATACCTATAGGCATCCTCCATATAGGTACAACCTGTTAAGCAAGCTTTGCAAAGAAGCATTCTGTTTTTAGTGGGGTGGGGGGTGGGGGGGAGAGACTGTGTTGCAGGAACAAAGCTGCCCATTTGCCATTTCGGGTCTTTCCCCAACAGCAGAATGGAACTCGATGCTCGTAATATCTCAGAGTCGCAACCGCGCATTTGTGAAAGTGGGAGGAGACATGTCAACACACAGCAATACACACATTTTCCTCCTATAATCACCCATTATAAAACTGGTTAACATACCTATTACTACTTAGGGCAAAGAGAAATTGCCCTCCCTCACCCCCACCCCCCACCTAAAACCCCATCCTGAACGGAACCAGGAGAAAAATAACATTTAATGTTTTATTTAACATGAATATCATTGTGAGAATTCTAGATCACACAGCGTTCAGTGGGTAAAAACACAAGGCAATTTATTTTTTTAAGTAAAAACGGAAGAACAGCATATATAAAAGATGTGGTTTTAATTCTTCGGCCAACAAGAAACCCTGATCTATGTTAGCAGATCTACTTAGGATCTCCCAAGCAACAGCACCAGCCCAGCATTCCTAACTGATATCAGCCTTCCTGGTTCTACTGCTTTTATAGGATTATGCACCGCAAATTAAAGCCTCTGCTGTCCCTTTAAGGAAACATCCAGTCTCTTCCCGCTTCAATAATTTGCTTGCCAGAATCAGGCACCCAAAGCAGGCGATCAGTGTAGCAGCTCACAGCTGTCTCCCTCACAGATCCAAGCTTCTTTCTGTAAGTGCTCCTTGCTGTCTGTCTCTCTCACACACATTCATCCCTCCCCACAAGCCAAAGGCTCCTCATTTCTATATATATATACAGACCACACAGGAGAGCCAAAAAAAGGGGGCTGATATTTGCATCCCCTCCCTCCCAGCCAAAGCCCACAACGATGCCTGAAGAGCAACTGCATTTTCTATTCCAACTGAATTGCTTCACACACACACACGAGGAATTCCCTTGCACACCCCACCCTCCTCCTTTGGCTGAGCTGCAGGGGAAAACACAGCGCGAGGAAATAGTTTTGCACAACACCTGCCGGACCCTATTGAAATGCACGGGGATGTATGGATGGATTCCCCGCCCCCCCTCCCTTGTCTCTCCCCCCCCCCACCGCCAACAACAACCGAGACAGCATTGTTCTGCCAGTGTGCAATCCATTGGGCTGCTGGGCTTCCTTCGCCCTCCTCCCCCTGCAACCCCAAGCCGCTTTTGACATGTTCCTTCCCCCCCCCTCCCTGGCAGGAGAAGGGGGTGTGCGGAACCCCCCCCCCCCCAGCTACAGACTGACGACCACATTTCGGAATGCACTTCATTAAAATATAGCTGCCCGATTCCAACCTGCAATGCGGAGGCAAGACAAAGCGAGCGCCACGCTTCCCCTTGCATCTCGCTCAAAAGCCCCATTGTTCAGCAGGCATCTGGTCCTGATCTCAACCTATTCGTGCCCATTGACCCCGCTTTTCACAGCGCAACCCGTTCGCGAATGGGCCTCACGTAAAGCTTGCTTGATGAATTGTGGGGCGGGGGGGGGGAGAGAGAGAAGAGTGGGGTGGGGGGGGGACAGAAGCAGCACTAGCCATCTGTCCTCCCAAGCTGAACTCAGACAGGGTGGCAGAGGGGCTGTATCTCCTCACCCCCCACCCTCCACCTTTTCCAGCTGCCTCTCTTTCTCCCCATCACAACCCAAATTTCCCCATTTCTAGCTTCTGCTCCTATCCCGCTGGAGCAGGAGGAAGAACCTGGGCTTTGGGCTCGGTAAAAATACCGCCACCACTTGCTGCTTTTAAGCATCTCTTGCTTGGGCATCACACAGAGAGACAGAGAGCATTCCACACCCAGAACATGTACACACAAACACACACACACACACACAACACACACACAAACCAGCATTCTGACTTGCCTGGGTCCTTCGAAATTCAAGCACCGCTACCAGATTAATCCTTCCTTTGTGAGATATTTTCTCCTGTGCATGTAAGGATCCTCAACAGTACTGCAGTAAAAAAGGGGGGATTTATTTTTTAAAAATAAAAAAGGAAGGAAAGGAAGAAGGCAGGAAGGCAGGGAAAGCAAGACTCAGAAGTGGGAGGGGGTCAGGTGGGGGTGGTCGATGCTTACATGCATCACAGCTTTTGCCACATGACAGAAAAAAAGAAGAGAGGGTTTTGGAGGAAGGTGGGGCGGGGGAGAGAGACAGAATAAGCTGGTGGCGGCAGCTGACAGCACAGAAAAGGGGAAAAGAAGGAGCCTGCCTTTTATATTACTGGTGACATTTCTAACACATGACAACAACTTCCATCTGTGTTTAAAGCCGGGAGTGCGAGGGGGAAAAAGAGCATTACATCACAATTCCTTCTATTCCTTGAGGTGTCGGCACTGTAGGCCAGGGGGGATTAAAAAGCACCTGTGTGTGTTGAAATGTGAAATACCTACGGAGGGGTTTTCAGCCCCCCTCCCCCCCCTCTCCGCATCTCCCTTTTAATTTTCTCTCTGCCTTTGTCTGGGAGGACGCCCAGGGAAGTGTTAAAATGGTACTGCCCTCGTTTGCAAGGCAACAGAACAAGAGAATGAATATATATGTATGCATGTGTCTGTAGCAAATGCAGCAGTTCGGTTTCTCTCCCCCCAACCCCCTTCCCCGGATTTATTTTTAGGCCAAAACCAGGCATTCTTTTTCTCTCGGTTTTTTCCTTCATAGACATTTTGCTCCTCTCTCAAAATCTTGTTTCCCAGAAGGACATTTACTGAAACTTAGGCATGTGCACGACGTTAAATAATGATGGTGTTGCTGATGATGGAGACAGGTTGCAAGGTTATCTAATTATTGTTGTGATTCATGAAGAGTCAAGCAGGTGTGTGCATCTGGGGTGATCTCCATCCGTTACTCTACAATCAGTTCAGTGTTTTTTAATGGAGGAGTGGGGATCAAAATGAGGAGGGAAATCAATCCTAGTTCAAAGGCTGATTAACTGGACTGGCTGCAGGAGCTGAGAATTACTAGGTGGATAGCAGCCCTTAGAGCTGAGGTGCAGAAATCCAAAAATCAGCATTGCCCTCAGGCTGAAAGGGCAGGCAATTTTCGCCTGCTTTTAGGGCAATACCCAAAATATCATTACAAGAGGGCAGGGGCACTTTTGGACATTACTAGAAAGTTTTAGCCAAAAAAGCACAGGCGCCCTTCCCCACCCCTCCATGTCAAACTATTCATTTGAACTTTCTTGTATCTCTGCAGACCAACGTAAAGGAAACAGTCTTGAAATGCTTCATTCTCCTCTAGACACATAGGTAAAGGTAAAGGGAACCCTGAACATTAGGTCCAGTCACGGACAACTCTGGGGTTGCGCACTCATCTAGCTCTATAGGCCAAGGAAGCCGGTGTTTGTCTTCAGACAGCTTCCGGGTCATATGGCCAGCATGACTAAGCCGCTTCTGGCAAACCAGAGCAGCGCACGGAAACGCCGTTTACCTTCCTGCTGGAGCATTACCTATCTACTTGCACTTTGATGTGCTTTCAAACTGCTAGCTTGGCAGGAGCTGGGACCGAACAACGGGAGCTCACGCCGTCGTGGGGATTCGAACTGCCAACCTTCTGAACGGCAAGCCCTAGGCTCTGTGGTTTAGACCACAACGCCACCCGCGTCCCTTCTAGACACATACTTAACTAATTTTGTGCCTAGTTCTTCCAACAACCTTGCTTCCACAAGTCCAGAGATGCTTGCAACTACATACATGACCTTTGGCCTAATGCTGGTCTGCAGTATTCCCAGCCATCCTAGGTGGCATCATTTTCCACTGATGCTGCTGGCACCCTAACTACAGTCAGTAGTAGAGATAAACCAAGCTGGGTGGAGGTGGGTGATGCCACCAACACCAACACCACCAACATCTATATCAGGCTGGTCAGGGGTTATGCCCGAGATGACTGTTTTGCCCAGGCTTCCTCAACCTCGGCCCTCCAGATGTTTTTGGCCTACAATTCCCATGATCCCTAACTAGCAGAACCAGTGGTCAGGGATGATGGGAAGTGTAGTCTCAAAACATCTGGAGGGCCGTGGATGAGGAAGCCTGGTTTTGCCTTTCTTCTTGTAATTTGCTTACATGTACATCAGCAATAGCTATGACCCTCTCTTTCTTTAAACTGGAGTGCGTGTTTTTTAACCCACCTTTCATGGCACGTTGCCCTCAAGGTGGCTTACAAAACTTTGAAATGCATGTAAATACCATTACCACAGCAAAAAGAAGCAGATAAAGATTTTATTTTGCTCCTCCATCCATGCAAATATTTCCACTTTTACAATAGAACCTCCTCCTCCCCTGCCCTAAGTCCCCCTAAATCTGTTGTAAGGGTTCCCCAACCCTCTAGAGCAGATTTGGGAAGGATGCCAGGCAGTGGGCACTTGTGGGCACAAGCTCATACGGAAGCTTGCATTCAAGACCTTCACGTAGTGCATTGCCTATCCCGGACCGTTGCTTTGATTTTCCTGGTTACAGACCATTTGTAGCAAGATCATGTCCTCTTCTGCCAAACCTATGGGTCTTACCTGGGTTTTGGCTTGTGAACAGCCATTCAGGATCCTTTCATTTACAGTGGTACCTCGGGTTACATACGCTTCAGGTTACAGACTCCGCTAACCCAGAAATAGTACCTTGGGTTAAGAACTTTGCTTGAGGATGAGAACAGAAATTGTGCTCCGGCGGCGTGGCAGCAGCAGGAGGCCCCATTAGCTAAAGTGGTGCTTCAGGTTAAGAACGGACCTCCAGAACGAATTAAGTACTTAACCCGAGGTACCACTGTATAGTGAAATTAACCATAGCTCAGTGAGTAAAATACGTGATTTGAATGTAGAAGTTTCCATGTTCGATCCCTGACATGCCCTACTAAAATATCACTAAAAAGGATATACCAAGAGCTCAGGCCACAAGTTTCAATATAAGGAATAATTCCTACTCGAGAGTTGAACAGAAAAACGTATATATTCTGCTAAAAATAACAGTTTGAAGCTGATAGTAGATTTAAACACAACGTGTAAGTACGATAGTTTTAAGGTAAAACATTTAAGTACAGGAATAATGTAGTTTCAAATATGCAGTGATATAGTATAGAGGTACATGAAATACCAGTACACAACAATTATTTTGTACAAGTCTCAATGGCAGTCAAAAGGAGTCCATATTATATAGAATCAAAATAAGGACTAAAGAATCAAATAGGGCCGAAAAGGAGTATCCGGAGTGTGAATCAGATGTACGACTCAGTAGTGGTGACCAGGACAGGGCCCTGTTTCGGAGTAAACGCCTTCTTCAGCTGGTAATATCAAATAATATGTCAAAATAAATCAGGTTCTTCAATACCATAGATCATAAATATAATAAAGTATATACATTCTAAAGTGTATTAACACATCTCATATTTGGTTCCATACCTCGGTTTTTTGAGGACTATAAATCTGTACTTAAACGTTTTACCTTAAAACTATCGTACTTACACGTTGTGTTTAAATCTACTATCAGCTTCAAACTGTTATTCTTAGCAGAATATATACGTTTTTCTGTTCAACTCTCGAGTAGGAATTATTCCTTATATTGAAACTTGTGGTCTGAGCTCTTGGTATATCCTTTTTAGTGTATTTCCAACAAGAACTCCAATTTCTTTAATGACTACTAAAATATCAGGCAACAGGAAAAACACCCTAGTTGCACGGACCACCTGCTTGACTCAATTTAAGGTAGCTTCGTTTATTCATCTGATCTGACCCTTCGGCTCGCCTTTTCAGATGTTTGAGTCACACTTGTCTGTGCCTAGTTGTGGGCTCATTTACAAGGCTATTGGGAAATCAAGACATACTTTGTACCCACATTATTAGCGAAAGTGGTGCTGCTGGCATTCATGTGCAGACTTCCTTAAATCTGGCTCTCCTGGAAACTTCCCAGTTCTCCTGTTTTAAATGCCTCCTGTTTTAAAAGTCTTGGAGAGATGGGCCCACTTTCATGTGACCATTTGACTGGAATTCCTGACTTCTCTTAATAATATATTATTATTATTATTATTATTATTATTATTATTATTATTATTATTATTATTTGTACCCCACCCATCTGACTGGTTTGCCCCAGGCACTCTGGGCGGCTTTCACATACAGTCAAACCTCGTTCTGCAGCCGCCTCCGCTTGCGTCCGCTTCGGTGAACATCTGCGGCAAACCCGGAAGTATTGGAATGGGTTACTTCTGGGTTCGCTGTTCGCGCATGCGCAGAAGCGTGTGTACAGACGTGGCACTTCGGCGTGCATCATTTTCGGATTGCGGACGGGCCTCCGGAATGGATCCCGTCCGCAAAACGAGGTTTGACTGTATATGAAAACACTAAACCTTAAAAAGTTTCCCTATACAGGGCTGCCTTCAGATGTCTTCTAAAGGTTATATAGTTACTCATCTCCTTGACATCTGATGGGAGGGCATCCCAGGGTGGGCGTTCTTTAGGGTGCCAATCTACCTCCATGTTTCTTGTTGACTTTCAAGCTATAGGCCAGATAAGACTGTCCAACTCCAAAAGCATATGCAGGTTCTCACTGGCCCTATGAGTCCTATGAGAGCCAGCACATGCTCCTCCTTAGAAGTTGCTCTGCCTTATAGCTTGGCAGCCAAGTACGACATACATGCCCTCCAAAAGGTGCCTAGTTGTCTGCAAAATTCACCAGGCCCGGCAGGGAGCTTTACATGTCACACGCAATGGTGCAACAGGAATGAAAGAAACTCTTATCACATAATGCCAGTTCAAGTAGAAAGAGCCTTGAAACAGTTCCAAAAGCTAACACAGGCTCTGGAATGTCTCTGGAGGAGCAGCTAGGGAGAATACTATTTAAGGGCTGCTTCTCACACAAAAAAAGGAGTCATGTCACAGACACTTTAAATGTCCTTTGCATGGCAGCTGTTCCATATGGCAGCTATATTTGGAAAAAGCAGCCCTAAGTGCCATTAGTGTGTGGGTTTGGCACATGAATGGTATAGCTAGAAAAGTACTTGTTCAGGAATGGATGTCACCTCATAACAGGACCAGGATTTAGTGACAAATCTCTGACTCTCTCTCTATATAAATGCAGGGCTGCAGAGTCTGGGGCTTAGACTTGGGAGCTGATAAGAGTAGGGAAAATGCAACTCAGCATACTTCATGGGGAAAACCTGCTGTGGAAATAAATTAATAATAATAGCAGCAGCATAGACAACTTGGGAGATGAGTAAGCACTTGTAAGCAAATTGTTCTCACGTTCTCCACCTTAGACCTCTACAGTTCCACTTCACGCAGTTAGGTCAAGGAGAAAGGTATTCCCAACAGATCGCCAACCAACAAGAAGTTTATGGCAAGCTAGAAACACGGATGTTCTCAGGCAGAAGCTGACTTCTGCAATCAGACCTCTCTTGAGTTTCATCAGCACATATTGGAACCAATTTGCTTAGCATGTGGGAGCACCAAATGGAGAAACAAACTGTGAATTCACATTAGCTGAAAACTCAGCAAGATGTGGAAATCAAACACAGATGGTTCACTTCAGATTAAAGGGTCAGTATTTCGCCTTCTCTTCTCACTTTACATTCTCCTGGATAATATTTAACAATTACCTAGGGTTCTTTCTCCTGTGGGTGCGGAGAGGACTGGATTTTGACACAAAACCACCAAGGAAAGCACAGAAGCAAATGAGCTTCCACGCCAAGCAGAAGAACCTGCAGCAGAAAGAAAGCCTCTCTCTGCGAGGATTCACACATGCATATTTATGCTGCGGCATTTGAGCGATGACTTGCATGAGAGATACCAATTAAAGACCAGGCAGCACAAATAGCCTTCTTTATTTATGTTTTGCTTGCTTGTTTAAACTTATCACTCCTTTTACACAAATGTCTCAGCATCACTTACAAAGTAGGAGTACAAAAATGCAGCCCAAAAATATTTTAATCCGTTTCCTAATATGATCCCAAATACAGTATTCTTCACGCAGAATGTTCCTCCATTCAGCTGAGTCACTGACTGGTAAGTAAGGGCATATTAAGCGACATATGTGAGTTCTTTCAGAAAAAATTATTCATTCAGAAGTGGAAACCAGATTCTGGGAACTCTGGGATGGGACCATACAATCTAGAACTAGGGCTGTGCAATAAATCGCCATATCATTGAATACCGGTATCAAAATAACATCATCATGATAAGCATTTTGAACAAGGCAATATACTCAGGTGAACAAAAGGTGGAGACTTAATAGCTTCCCAGGAGGTAGCTCAGCTGAACTGATACTTTACAGATACTTAGGAGATAATGGTGTTTCCAGCTTTATTTTCTCTCTCCCTCCTCCCTCCTAATCAAGCTTTCCTCCATATTATAAAGGGTTTTAAAAAAATAAAATAAAGGAGACTATCTTTTTGCTTGTTTGCCCTCCCTCCTTCCCTTTGATAAAAAGGAAGAGTTGGTGAGATGGGGGAGCTCCTGTGGGGCTTAAATGGAGGGGAGAATATTTAGCCAGTTGCCTTATGCTGAAATGGGAGGTTGGGTACTGTGTGAGAATGATGGGGAGGGTGTTTCTCAGTAAGCAGTGAAAGCAAATGGGTGTCTACTCACAAGCAAGCCCTACTGAATTCAATGGGGCTTACTCCCAGGAAAGTAGAAGTAAGTTTAGTTGAACTCAGTGGGGCTTATGCATGCACAGATTCCACTTACATGCACATGCACAGACCTCTGACTGGGGAAGCAGATGCAACTTGACTAGTAAATCACTTAAACTACTCATAAATTAGTTGAAAATATATTAAATGTAATATATGGAAGTTTATTTCATATTTTTATTAATTCCACTACTTCCTTGCATTTCACGTCGCTCCAGCAGGGAGCCTTATCAAGGCCCTCGGCTACTGCGGGGAAGCAAGGCGCACCCTCTGCCACTACGAGGAGGTACAGCAGGGCTTGCTGATGTGCTCTAAAGGAAAGCAGATCAAGACATTTGGCACCAGCTTGGCTGCAGGAGTTACAAGATGCCATTAAGGACTACATTCCAGATTTGTGTGGGGTTTACTCCCAAAGCCTTTCTCACTAATGAGTATAGCCACAAGGTAGCAGAGGTTTAGGATAAGAGTTTCCCTTTTCCTAGAATAGCAACCTTCCCAGGCTGACCAGCCCCATCCAGCCCTCCCTTCCCTCTACAGCACATGCAGAATCCACCTTCTTGAAGGTTGGACTATTGGTCTAGTTCGCTCAATCCACCAGAGCTTGTCTTCGCATGCAGGGCAAGTCCCTAACTCACTGAGGGTTTGAGAGCCTTTAGTAGCTGCAGCATCTACCCTTTGGAATTCCTTTCTCTTGAATAACAGACAAGGTTACCTTTTCCTCTTTCATCAATTCTTTGACGTTGAGATCTTTCGCAGTCTACATCTGCATTGGAATTGTTTTCAATGTGTTTTTATTTTTATTTTAACACAGTTTGCCACCCTGGGCTCCTTCAGGAAGAGGGGAGGGATATAATTTTAATGAACAACTAACTAATGCCACCAACTATTCTGGCATACAGCTGTGTACACACACCCATCAAAGTCACCATGCACGGCTGCTGAAACAAACCAAACTCCTCTAAAGAGAGTTAATAAGAAATGTAGTTTGCCAACGGCGTTCTTTCCGCATTCTCCAAGCTCCTGGATTATGGCTGAGCTCATCCTTGTACTGAAGCACTCACCTGGTAGCCATAGGCAACAAGGAACCGCATGCAGGGAAACATCTGGGATTCTATGCAAGAGGCTAAGTGGGTTCCTGGGGGAGGAGGGCCAGAGTCGGCATTATCAAGAGGCAAATGATGCAATTTCCTTAGGCAGCAAGGGCGGCAAGAAATTAGTGACCCGACCCCTCTTAACTAGCTCATCTCTTCTGACCAGCCCACAAACCCATCCAGACACCACGGCTTCCGTATGGTTCTTTAGAATCATACCTGGCCCCCTACATCTGCCCTGCTCTCACTCTTCCTCTCTCCCTGCCCACCTGTTTACTTGTTAACTGTTTTGCTACTGTTAATGTAGCCGCAGTACTGGCCACACCTCAGCCTCCCCACTTGCTCCCCAACCCCTTTCTTAGAAGTGGCCGAGACACAGTGTTGACATTGTGTTAGCAGAAGTCAATGGGTAAGTGGGCAGGTTGAAGACAGACAGAGCCCGTGGTGGAGGTAAGAAGGGGCAGCAGTGGTGAAGGAAGGAATCACCTGAGGCTGCAAAAATTCTTGCACTCTATGAAAGGAGCACTCTGTCCCTCCTCTCTGCAAGGCATAGGAACCAAACAGGCTGCGAGAGCACAGAATCCCTCTCCTCTGCACCCAGTGCAGAAATGCAGCGGGCCCTTCTCTGCTAGTCCGCAGCAGACTAGTAAATAAATTTGCAGGTGACTTCCTTTTGTCAGCTTATTTACAAGGTTGAGCGAGCTCAATATCTGCGGCCTGTGATGCAAAGTAATTTATGCATGTCTCTAGCGGCTGCATTCGGATGCAATGTTAACATGTAATTTAGTTGGAAGACAAGCAGGCCTATTGGGCAGCGGCTCCTACACTTCTCCCCCCCCCCCATGGACCATATGAATATCACTGAGGGTCCTGGCAGTCTAGAGATTTTTCTGCCTCTTGTAGCATTTGTAATGCACTGCACTTGGTTATGTGTGCTTTCCTGTGTTGTGTTTCACTGCGTTACAGTCTGAATTCCATAGAGTCCAATCTGTAATGCGATAAAATGGAAATGTAAGAAACAAATCAGCAATAAACATGCAAGATGAATGTGTAAAGCAGACAGGCCATGGACCACATGAACGAAGTCCGCAGGCCACAGTTTGGGACCCCCAACGATAGGAGATTAGAGCTCTGGCGTTTCTGCATCCCTATTGCCAGCCTCACCCTCATTAGAAGGTGCTTTTTAAAAGACCACATTCCATTTCCCAGTCTTCTATTCCAAAGAAGCAGGGTAGACACTGGGGTCTCTGAGAAGCAGTCCTCTGAAGATAGCAATGCTACATCCTCGGACCAGAGGGGCACTAGCACCATAAACTTATCTGACAAAGCATTTCTAGGTTGGGGTCTGCCTACCCTTCCCTTTCTCGGCTTCTGAGTCCTCATCCTCATCCCCCCTCACCCCAAATAAGAGGAATCTGACTTCAGGGTCATGACAGGTCGTTTAAGAAACAAGCCTGGTCTTGCATAAAAACCCCTCCCCTCTCCTGGTGCAACTGCAAGAAAGAGATTGCATCCATTTTCAACTGAGTGTGGTTACTCACTTTGTCTAAGCCAAGAACTGTCATTTGTATTTAGAGGGGGAACAAGACAAGATAATTAAGAACAGTCTGAAGCTGGCTAGTTCCCCTAAACTGCAGTTAGGGCTGACCAGTGCTTTTTTTTCTTTCTGGAGTACTCGAGGGTACGAAGTACCTGCACCTCTTTTGTTGTTGTTGTTAAAAAATGTGCCACTTACTGTAACAACTTAATGGTGAGTAAAAGGTAAAGGGACCCCTGACCATTAGGTCCAGTTGCAGACGACTTTGGGGTTGCGGTGCTCATCTCGCTTTACTGGCCGAGGGAGCTGGTGTACAGCTTCCAGGTCATGTGGCCAGCATGACTAAGCCTCTTCTGGCGAATCAGAGCAGCACACGGAAACGCCGTTTGCCCTCCCGCCGGAGTGGTACCTATATATCTACTTGCACTTCATGCTTTCAAACTGCTAGGTTGGCAGGAGCAGGGACCGTGCAAAGGGAGCTCATCCCGTTGCGGGGATTCGAACCGCCGACCTTCTGATTGGCAAGCCCTAGGCTCTGTGGTTTAACCCACAGTGCCACCCGCATCCCTAATGGTGAGTACCAGCTCCTATTTTTCTAAGGGGGGGGGAGCACTGGCGCTGACCACTGCTTGGCCTGGTTTTCGACCTCCTTTCTGAGAGCCTATGCGGTCCTGGTAAGCATTAGTTTGTCTTACTGCATTGTGCAAATAAGACCTTTGTCGGGACTCAGACATAACTGTAACCAGGGTTTACCGAACGCAAAAAGCTTCTAGACTTTTCCTTGCGGCTGTGCCAGAGCAGGGGCAGAGGGACACCCAAGCACGGAGGCTACAGAACAGTTTAGATCTGCATGCAAACCAGGCCAATATCTACCTGATCATTTTACAATATACGTCTCATTTTCAAGATGCATTAGCCCTTCAAGGGCCATTTATTATGCATTCCCACTCAAATAATAATAATTTTCACGATTCTCGTTGAAACAGATGTGTCTCTTCTTAAATCACTAATTAAGTGCATCGCGGGACATTGCAATTCTTAAAAGGCTATCAGATGAGGAACCCCCCCTCCCTCCTCCTCTCCATTCTTAAACAAATCTGCCTTGGCAACTTCCCAGCAATCTTGACTTCATAACTCAAGGCCGTAATTATTCAAGGAGGACAAGTCTTTGATTATGGATATTTCCAGAGTGTTACGACTTAAGCAGAGAGATTTATTTTCACCTTTAACAGAAGCAGAACTGAAAATATTTGCTTTATGTGCTAATTGATTTTTAGCAGCTGGACCTCTCTCTCCCTCTCTTACTTTCACACACACTCGCAATATTCTCTTGAACCAGGGCAACTAATGTTCAGTTCAGCCATAAAACTTAAGGAATCAAGCAACTGAAGTACTTTCTTTCAATCTGGAACAGCTCGTAAATTCCTAACCATATGACAATGGAGAAAACTTTAATAGCGTGCTGACCACATTATTAAACTGTGAGAAACTGGGAGGCAGTATTAAAACAAATGGAGAAAGTACATGAGCAAGCTGACATTCATTAGGCAATATTATAACCTAACACTGGGTTTTGGATGTGGTGTGCAGAAACCACCCTCCCACCCAAATCCTGTTTGGATAAATTGACTGAAGTTCAGCTCTAAGTATTTTGATGTGACATCGGGTTCCGATGAGATCAATGGGGCTAACTATGCCAACGAACTAAGTATGGAACTATGGAAATACATTACAGTCGTACCTTGGAAGTCGAATGGAATCCGTTCTGGAAGTCCATTTGATTTCCAAAATGTTCAGAAACTAAGGCGCGGCTTCCGATTGGCTGCAGGAACCTGCGGAACCCACATTGGACGTTCGGGTTCCAAAGAACGTTTGCAAACCGGAACACTCACTTCCGGGTTTGCAGCGTTCAGGAGCCAAAACATTTGACTCACAAGGCATTTGAATTCCAAGGTATGGCTGTATCTAAGCTAGCATAAGCTATGGGAGAAGATGCAGAGGTAGGTGTTTGTGGAGGGAGAGGTATAAGTTTTTGGAAGGCAAACAGCATGACAACACTGGAAACCAACTGCATAAAAGGGTCCATCACCAGCTGCTGATCTTTGCTAAGCTATCATACTTTCTTTTACTTCTAAACTGCTCCCGAGCTCCATCTCATAAAAAAACTTTTCCCCCAGATGGCTATATGAAGCTTTAACCCAGCAACCTTTTTCAGCCGTGGGCCAGTCCACCATCCCACAGACCATGTGGTGGGCCGGACTATATTTTGAAGGAAAAAATGAACAAATTCCTATGCCCCACAAATAACCCAGAGATGCATTTTAAATAAAAGCACACATTCAACTCATGTAAAAACACCAGGCAGGCCCCACAAATAACCCAGAGATGCATTTTAAATAAAAGGACACATTCTACTCATGTAAAAACATGCTGACCGTGGCCCGGATTGAGAAGGCGATTGGGCCGCATCCAGCCCATGGGTCTTAGGTTGCCTACCCCTGCTTTAATCCATTCCATGTTCCCTTGATGGAACTCCATGATTAGGCTTTGGGAGACAGCTAAAAAAGAAAAAAAAAAGCTCCCACTCCCTCTTGGCGCTTAGAATTCAATCGAGAGAGCATGCCACTGTTTTCTGCTGATGGAATATTACATTTGAGATGCATATCTTTATTACGTCTGAGATTGTAAAGAGCACTAATAACTTAGCATTAAGCTGCAATTTCTTCCCTCTTGGCCACCGGCTTTCAAGTCTCAATACCTTTTAGGACCACTTGAATACCCACTGCAGATTCCTCACAATGAGGACAAAGCCCTTTGGAAGCCCTTTGCGTGTAGTAATTATGGGAGCAAACTGAAGAGCACTGGGAATTAATAAAGAAACAAAGGCATCTAAAACCATCAGCCATCTTCCCACACTACTTACTGGAACGCTGCCTGGCAAGTGATAAAGAAAAACTTTCGAGATGAACTTCAGGGAAGTGTTTGCTCTGATTTTTGTTGTATTCTCTTAATCTCTGGCCACTTTGAAGCCACTCTTCAATGACGCTGGTCAGCAGATGGGTTTCCCCCTCCCCCAAAACATAACAAAAAATTAAACCTGAAATGGTTTGCTAGGCTGAAAAATATAATGTGGGTGGCTGCTAAAGGCAAAAACAAATACTTGGGTGAAACCAACAGGATATAAAACTTATAAAGATTCTTATTTTCAAAAAAGAAAGAAAGTAGTTCACATTTTGAACTTATGAACCAGTTTTAGCTCAGCACTGCAGCACAAATTGATAGAAATGCAGCAAGCATTTTAGGGAAACTTTGTTGTTGTTGTTGTTTAGTCGTTCAGTCGTGTCCGACTCTTCGTGACCCCATGGACCAGAGCACACCAGGCACTCCTGTCTTCCACTGCCTCCCACAGTTTGGTCAAACTCATGCTGGTAGCTTTGAGAACACTGTCCAACCATCTCGTCCTCTGCCATCCCCTTCTCTTTGTGCCCTCCATCTTTCCCAACATCAGGGTCTTTTCCAGGAAGTCTTCTCTTCTCATGAGGTGGCCAAAGTATTGGAGTCTCAGCTTCAGGATCTGTCCTTCCAGTGAGCACTCAGGGCTGATTTCCTTAAGAATGGATAGGTTTGATCTTCTTGCAGTCCATGGGACTCTCAAGAGTCTCCTCCAGCACCATAATTCAAAAGCATCAATTCTTTGGCGATCAGTCTTCTTTATGGTCCAGCTCTCACTTCCATACATCACTACTGGGAAAACCATAGCTTTAACTATACGGACCTTTGTTGGCAAGGTGATGTCTCTGCTTTTTAAGATGCTACCAACAACATAGATTATAATGGTACCCAGAGTTCATCTGAGCATACAGCCTTCCTATGGGAACCACCATGTTGGATTTCACTGCGCACGACACCACTTGGAAAGCAGATGAATCTATCTGCATAGAATATGCATACTGGAAATCTGAATAGTCTCAAATAAATAATAGGCTCACCACTGGCCTAGTTGCAGTCTGATCCTACAGACACTTCTCCAGTAAGGCTTTTACAGTGGTACCTCAGGTTAAGAACTTAATTCGTTCTGGAGGTCCATCCTTAATCAGAAACTGTTCTTAACCTGAGGTACCACTTTAGCTAATGGGGCCTCCTGTTGCCACTGCACCGCTGCCACACGATTTCTGTTCTCATCCTGAAGCAAAGTTCTTAACCCGAGGTATTATTTCTGGGTTAGCGGAGTCTGTAACCTGAAGCGTCTGTAACCCAAGGTACCACTGTATCTATATTTATCTATCCATTGCACACTAAGTTTACTCTTCCACTCCCCTGCAGTTCTCTTTACTTCTGTTTTCGACTTTTCACTAGAATCCCCCTGTTTTTAACCTTTTCTATTTCCCCTACATTTAGATCACCCTAAGTACCACCTCTCACCATTTTCACTCCTTTGGATAATTTCTCACTCATTGTAGTCAAAAAGCGAGTACACAAATCTAATAAAACCAATATAATGAAAATCTAGCAGCACCTGCATGAGAGAATCTGTACTAAAAGGGCCTTCTGTTTCGTGCCCTCAGTCAGATTGCAAAATGGCAACACAGGTGAATCTACAGTGGTACCTCGGGTTACAGACGCTTCAGGTTACAGACTCCGCTAACCCAGAAATAGTACCTCGGGTTAAGAACTTTGCTTCAGGATAAGAACAGAAATTGTGTGGTGGCTGTGCGGCAGCAGCGGTAGGCCCCATTAGCTAAAGTAGTGTCTCAGGTTAAGAACAGTTTCAGGTTAAGAACGGACCTCCAGAACGAATTAAGTTCTTAACCCAAGGTACCACTGTATAAGCTCTTCTACACCTTAGCAACAAAACAACACCTCATTTGGGGCTTAACTGCAGATAGGCTGGTGTGGTATCGCCTTGTTTCAGAAAGTACCCATTTGTCTTTCCTTTGCCATTTTTCACACTTGATTTAAACACAGTAACATATGCTTTTAAGTCATTTCCCCAGATGTAGAGATGCAACTCAGCTGCATTTAAAAAAAAGAACTAGTTGATTCTGCTGCATTTTTCTTTGTAAGTTCTGGGAGCAGTTTTTAAAGGCTGGAATATATCAAGCTAGGCCGGCTATTAGACTGCTCCTCTACCACAGCTAAAGAAAGCCAATTGATCACTGCAAGAACTGTAAAGCTGCCTGTGGCTGCTCAGTTTTGGCCGTGGCTGTTTTTCTTAAGTATGGCGGCTCCTTCCTAATTCAGAAAGAGGCAGCGGGGGTTGTTGATCAATGCCGTGAGCTGCACATTTTGAAAACGGCTATTGTTCCACGAGCATTTCTGTGGTGGTCAGCCAGCCCTTCTCCCCTGCTACACATGCGATTTTATTGATTTGTGACTTAGTTTGGTTTTGCAATGTAACTGCACTACTTAGAGCCGAATTTTGAGGATTTCAAATGACTGGGGGGTGGGGTTAGACGTAGAGGAAAGGACCCATTTTACGCATTTTGGGCCATTAGTCGTCCGTTCAGCATAGTCCTCTGGTTGCAGCAATAAGGATCAGCAGGCAGTCAAGGCATGCTCAGTTTGAGTGACCTTGTGAGCCTTTAACATGTTTACCACATAATCAGCAGGGAATTCCATTTTCAAAATACAAGACTTCATAATCCATTAGCAACAGAGATTGGCCCAGAGCACTGGATTTTCTCATCACGTGCATCGAGGAATAAAAAAATATTAGTATGCAGCAGCCAGATTAATCTTCAGCCCTGGAAAAATCTCCTCCCTCCCCTTGCCCTCCCCCACTTCGCCACTTCCAAGCACCAAACAGCCATACATACAGTAGCTTCATTCAGTTTCAAGCCTGCACATTTTTATCACATCCAAAGCCCATAGGAAAGCTCCTTTGCAGAAAAAACCGCCAGGGCGGAGGGGGAGGCGGAGGAGAGAGAATGCTATTCAGCTAACTGCTCTACAAAGGTAAGTATTGCGTAACAACCAACTCCCCCTTCTAGGTTTGTCTGTCGGTTACATAATTGCGAGGCATGAATATAGATGTGTCACCACTCCCTTTCCTTTCATTAAAAATAGAATTGCAAAATGTATATTAAAAAAAAGGATCTCCCTGCTAAACACCCCCTCCCCCCCCCAAATACACACCCGATTCTATAATCAAGGCCTTGGGTGAGATTAAAAAGCAAGCAAAGTAGTTTAGCTCACAGTCAAGTCCAATAAATCAGAGAAAAGATTCAAGTCGAGAGCATTTCAAAACGTAACCTTGGCAACGCAGAAAAATGCTCCAACAGAACTTAGGCTCGTTTTGCTTTATTCGTCGTTTCTGAAACTGGAACCGTAAAGAAGAGGAAGAGGATGCAGCAAGAAAGTCGGCTGCAACAAGCTGCAGATCCAGGGGGTTCAAAGGGCACACGGCTCCCTATAGCAAAAGTTCTTCAGACCCTCAAAATCTGACACTAAGTACAGATGACCACATGAAAACAATTCAGCGTCTTGCTTTTTAAAAAAATATGTGTAGCCCATGTTGCCTTTAAAAAGGTGTAAGGAAAGTAACACATTTAGAATACGATAAAAATACCCAATTCACATAAAAGCCTGAAGCATGTAACAAGTTTTTAAAAATTAATTGGGTTGTATGCTACAAAAGTAATTGCGTTTATACATTTTTTTTCCCTGTTCAAAGTGAAGGGCCCTCCGCAGATATCCAAGTACTGTATTTTTCGCCCCATAGGACGCACCGGCCCATAGGACGCACCTGTTTTTATGGGGGGGGGGAAATAAAGGAAAAAAAATTATTTCCCCCCCAGGCGCTTGTGGGGCCCGCTGCGGGGAGAAGCACTCTTCTCCCCGCCGCCCTCCTGCAGACCAGGTCCGGGGACAGCGGGATGGCGTGCTGCGCCTCCCCGCTGTCCCCGGAGCTTGCGGGGCTGGCAGCGGGGAGAAGCACACGTCTCCCCGCCGTCAGCCTCCAAACCACATCGGGAGACAGCGGGATGGCGGCGTTCCGCCTCCCCGCTGTCCCCCGAGCTTGCGGGGCTGGCGCTGGGGCTTTCGCTGAAGCCTGGAGAGCAAGAGGGGTCGGTGCGCACCTATCCCTCTCGTTCTCCAGGCTTCAGCGAAAGCCTGCATTCGCCCCATAGGACGCACACACATTTCCCCTTCATTTTTGGAGGGGAACAAGTGTGTCCTATAGGGCGAAAAATACGGTATATTGGGGGAGAAAGTAATCAAATTGTTGGTTTGGGGTGAAAGGCGGCTTTTTAGTCAAAGGCAGCTTTTAGGTCAAAACCAACGTTTTTCATATTGTTAACAGGAACTTATGAAGCTCTCTTCATTGATCCACATTCACCATGGAACATTTGAAGCTGCCAAATATTGGACCAGGTAATTGTTCCATCTAGCCCACTGTCATCAGTAGCCTTCCATGGTTTAAAGCAAAGGTCCTTCTCATCACCTGGTACTTGATCTTTTAAACAGGTGATGTCAGGGATTTAATTTGGGACCTCCTATAGGCCAACCATGTGCTTTAACCACTAGGCTGTTGCTCCTTAATTTCTTAACCTTTTCCATCCAAGCACTCTGTGCAACTGGTGACAAAGCAAATCCAGCACTTTCTCAACCACCACCGAAAGCAAGCATCTCCTCCTAGTAAGAAAATCAAACCAAAAACACACCAGGTCTCCACACAGCAGCCCCACTGGCTGTCATCAAAAAGTTAGCACCAAAAGGTTGTTTGTTTGTCTTCAGTTTTATTATACTAAATTCACTAGATGGATTGTTAGATACTTACAAGGCACAGCGTGGCGATAAAGGTTATCTCTAATAGTCTGTTGCAGCTCGTGATCTGGAGATCCTTTCTGAAACCTCTGGTTGAGATAATGTCTCAGATCTTTGTTCAGACGACTTCCTGCAAGAAAAAGAAAGAAATCACAAGTTGAGCAGAGAAGGGATTAACATTGCCAGCTCTAGCTAACATTAGACTTGCAATCTGCAGTTCCTCTGAATTATGGTATGCTGCTTTCATGTGCGTTTTCTGTAAATGGCTAATTACCAAAAATAACTTGCCGCAAACATGAAATCTCCCTGGCTTTACAACCCTTCTTCCTTCCTGCTGGTGCTAAAGGGATTATCACCCTCTCTCCTGGTAATAGCACATATTTTTTCTGCACTGGGAGAAAAATGACATAGACAAAATGATGATGGAGAAAAATATTTTAAAAGGGAGAGCATTTCTTCTTCTACACAGCCCAAGGCTTGGGTAAAAAGGAAGGCTGGACACACAGATTAACATAGCAGGGCTGCCTGGTCTTTAGTTGGGAAATACTCAAATAAACTAACATTTGCAACCTCCACAGCAACTAGGTCTGGGTAAAGTCTAAACATCCACTGCTGTAACTTAGACAAGCCTCCGGGTTTCAAATCCTAGATGAGTGTTTCCCAAACTTGGGTCTCCAGCTGTTTTTGGACTACAACTCCCATCATCCCAGGCTAGCAGGACCAGTGGTCAGGGATGATATGAACTGTAGTCCAAAAACTGCCTGAGACGCAAGGTTGGGAAACACTGTCCTAGATGATAAGCAGACATTAAGCCAGAGCTCCCCATCTGAGACAAAACTCTGGTGTAAATGAACCAAGAACAAAGCACCAAAACCAGGACACAAATGAAAGAGGAAAGGCAAAGGTGTACACTTAGGTGTACACTAAACCGCTAAGTTCTACTCAGGGAGACCTACTGAAATCAATGACCCTAGTTTAGTCATATTCATTAATTTCAGTGGGTCTAAACTTAGCTGAATACCACCCATTATGACCAAATCTACCCAGTGGGTTTAAACAGTAACATTTCTAGGGAAAGTTTGAAAGATTACAACCTGAAGAATTGGCTACGCTTCCTAACAAGTCGTTTCCAACACCAGTCTGCTAAACTAATAGCAGTCCGTACATATTAACGGTATCTTAACCAAGCAATGGGTTTCTTGATTTAATAGTCCCCGATATCTAAGCTGCAATTGCATCTCAGTTTTTCTGGTGACCAAGAAGGATGTATAGGTTTCTTTTAAGTCAAATATATTATAATGTCATGAGATGTTTGTACAAGTAGGTGAAATAGTCAAAGGCGAAATTGTGCAGTATCAGCACACACAATTTATGCAGGATATAAATCACATATAGCTTCTTCTTCTATGTTCATAATCATATACATCAATAAATGTACTCATTAGTTATTTTGGTCATAGACCAGCAGGGACTTAATGTGCTGTAGTTAAAAATATGAATTTGAAACACTTAATTAAAAAAAAATCAAGGATCTTCTAAGTTTTTCTATAGGAACAGAACTCCATTAGAGACTTCCAGGACTAATCACTGTTCTGGGATTTGCGAAAGAGACATTTTTATTAGTCCTGTTGAATTCCCACTAATGAGCTCCTAGCAGGGCATGGGATCAGTCAATCCCCCCCCCAAAAAAAGGGGGGAGGGGGAACAATTAAGCAACACTTCTCTTTGTCACATACTCATCTATTTTTACACTTCCAAGAGTCCCACAAGGGCCCAGCAAATTCATTCTCCAGGCACGCGAAATAATTAAGCTGAAATGAAATTGTTCCACTAATGCAAACTCCCACAGGATTTAAGATACCTTTGCAAATCCCACCGCCACCCCCATTCCAGTTTTACTGTACGTGCTCCAAGAGTTTTCCAGTGAAAATAAGTACATTTGCTTTGCCTTAAATGGAACGGGGTGCCCTTCCACCCCAACACCCCGTCACAGCCACATGGGAGCCACCTTTAATAGAATTGCAGAGTTGGAAGGGACCGCGAGGATTTTCTAGTCCAGGGTTTCCCAGAGTTGGGTCTCCAGCTGTTTTTTGGGGGGGGACTACAATTCCCATCACCTTGCCTACAAAGGTCCGTATAGTTAAAGCTATGGTTTTCCCAGTAGTGATGTATGGAAGTGAGAACTGGACCATAAAGAAGGCTGATCGCCGAAGAATGGATGCTTTTGAATTATGGTGCTGGAGGAGACACTTGAGAGTCCCCTGGACTGCAAGAAGATCAAACCTCTCCATTCTTAAGGAAATCAGCCCTGAGTGCTCACTGGAAGGACAGATCGTGAAGCTGAGGCTCCAATACTTTGGCCACCTCATGAGAAGAGAAGACTCCCTGGAAAAGACCCTAATGCTGGGAAAGACGAAGGGCACAGAGGATGAGATGGTTGGACAGTGTTCTCGAAGCTACCAATGTGAGTTTGACCAAACTGTGGGAGGCAGTGGAAGACAGGAGTGCCTGGCATGCTCTGGTCCACGGAGTCACGAAGAGTTGGACACGACTAAACGACTAAACAACAACAACAATTCCCATCATCCCTAGGTAGCAGGACCAATGGTCAGGGATGATGGAAATTGTAGTCCAAGAACCCTAAATTTGGGAAACCTTGATCTAGTCCAACCCCCTGCAATGCAGGAATATTTTTGTACAACGTGGGGCTCAAACCCATGACCCTGAGATTAAGAGTCTCATGATCTACCAACTGAGCTATCTGTTGATGAGATCCTTTCCCACTGTGGGTTTTCAGTAAATGATGTAAATATGTGGCTGCAGCACACTGCTTGGGCCTTGAGTGACCATTGTTTAGGAAAGACTCACATGATTCCACCATTCACATACTGCTCCCAGCAGCGCAGGATAACATTACAGAAGAGTGGCTCCTATGTTGCTATGGGCAGAAGACACCTGGGTCTTCTCATAACAGAACAACTTGCCACTGACACTGCACTGCCACTGTTAAATTCCCTAGCTGACAAGCCCCTTCTCACAAGCAAATGAGAGGAATTCAGTCGGTAGAGCATGAGAGCATAAGACTCTTAATCTCAGGGCCATTGATTTGAGTCCTACATTTGACAAAATATCACTGCAATGCAGGGAGTTGGACTAGATGGCCATCATGGTCCCTTCCAGGTCTGCTATTCTATGATTCTACATTCCAGAACCATAATGAACTCAGCACAGTGGGTGGTCAGATTGCAAGCACTGAAGCCCCAAGCCTATATAGGTTGAGCAGCAGTTTTCCTGTCTGAAGCCCTCCGTTCAATCCTGTCATTTCAATAAACTACTTTCCAGTAGCAGTTTGAATCATCTCCAACTGAAGGTTATGGACAGATTCTACGATTTAATTGGTTTAAAGATTTATATGCCGCCACGATGCCAAATGGCATTCAAGGCTGCAGGACAAAATTCTACTGAAAAATGAAGCCACCCAGAAGCCACAGAATAAAAAGCACAGAATAATACAAAAATGATAGAGAAGGTTATCTATTTCCAGCCTGCCATAGTCAGACATTCCAGCAAGGGAGGAGGAGTTGGTTGAGTCCTATCCCACCTCCGAAGAATGGGTTTCTCAGGGTAGCTGAAGAGGCAGCTGGCCAATTGGCAGAGCCTGGTGAACTGGAGGAGAAGGGAAAGTCAAGAGAATTGGGCCCATTATGATTGTCTGCACTGTTACAAACAGCCCCAGCAGCCACACCAACATGGCAGAAGCACTTAAACTCATGCCTAGTTCTGCATCTTAAAGGTAAAGGGACCCCTGACCATTAGGTCCAGTCGTGACCGACTCTGGGGTTGCGGCGCTCATCTCGCTTTACTGCCTGAGGGAGCCGGCATACAGCTTCCGGGTCATGTGGCCAGCATGACTAAGCTGCTTCTGGCAAACCAGAGCAGCGCACAGAAACGCTGTTTACCTTCCCGCCGGAGCGGTACCTATTTATCTACTTGCACTTTGAAGTGCTTTTGAACTGCTAGGTTGGCAGGAGCAGGGACCGAGCAACGGGAGCTCACTCCGTCGCGGAGATTCGAACCGCTGACCTTCTGATTGGCAAGTCCTAGGCTCTGTGGTTTAACTCACCCTAGCTCTGCATCTTAGAACTTTGCAAATGGATCTTTGAGCAGTACATCTTGTATTCTGAGCTAATGCTGAGACTCTGTGCTGACTTATGGAATACAGCTTTTGGGTTTCCTGGAGCCAAGAGTATCAAGTATTGTGCCCGAGGGTGAAAGCCAAGGCACTTATATTTCTTAATTAGTTTCAGTCACTGTTTTATCAGCTTGTATATTTTGTAACTGTTGTTTGTTTCAGGACATTCTGGAAACCAATCTGAGATCACTATAATAAGTGATGATGGGCAGTCTACAAACCTATGTGACAAATACAATAAATATATGTGTGCACATATTCCCTGACCCCCCTCCCCCCCCCCCCGGAATTAAAACGTTAATGCATAGTTATTTTTTTGTCAAAGGTAAAATAACAATTCTAGGTCAGTCTCAGCCCTGTATACCTGAAGGAGCGTCTCTATACTAATCATTCAGCCTGGACATTGTGGTCCAGAATCCAGGGCCTTCTGGTGTTTCCCTCACTATGAGGTTCAAGGAACCAGGCAGAGGGCCTTCTTGGGAGTGGCGCCTGCCCTGTGGAACACCCTACCATCAGATGTCAAGGAAATAAACAACTATTTGACTTTTAGAAGACATCTGAAGGCAGCCCCATATAGGGAAATTGGGAGTTGCCCAGAGTGGTTGCAGCAACCCAGTCAGCTGGGCAGCATATAAATAATAACATTCTTATTCTTATTCATTGAGAGTAATAAATTTGCATGCAAACCTTGTCAAACACTTAAAAAACAATGATGATGATGATGATGCTTTTAGGTGCAGGTGGACTGAACACCTCTGAGAATGCAAAGCAAAAGATAACTACCAAAAACCCTAATCATCCATTTGGCTCAAACCATTTTATGAAAAGCTATTTCTCCTAACTGCTGATACACTGTACACTTGAGTGCTACATAGTTGCCTTGATGAAGCTAGAAAATGGTATGAATGTAGGGAACTCAAGCTCAAATGCCTCTTCAACTATTAATCTGTTTTAATTACCTTGAGCAAGCCACGCTCCCTACCTCACCCAACGGAACTCACAGATTTGTTGCACAATGTAAGCTAATGAAAGAGGATTTTGAGAGAGAGAGAGAGAGAGAGAGAGAGAGAGAGAGAGAGCGCAATGGAACACATGGAAAGAGGTAGTCCTGCAGGGGTCAAGCAATTTGTGGCTTTGTAAGTCTAAACCAGCATCTTTATAATTATATCTAGAAGGCTACTGGAAGCTAATACAGAACATCATGCACTGGCAACACTCCAGATGGGATGTTCCTTGAAAGAAAAGTGGAAGATGCTGCTAAATCAGAAGGCAGCAAACTTCAAGATTAATCCCATCTGGAATACATTACATCAGTGTCTCCCAAACTTTTTCCAACCATGGCCCCCTTCCGACCTTGTTTCCTTCCTGGGCCCCCCATAGGCGCAGCCAAGAGGGGGCAGTTGTTTCCCCCCCCCCAAGTAAAAATACAAATCAATACAAATTTGAGGTTCTGCCCCCCCTAACAAAAATTCTGGCTACACCCATGCCCCCCTCCATCCTACCAGTAGAAAGGTAGCTATTTAAATGTTTTGTTTGTAAACAGAACATATTTCATTTATAATTTTTATAATTTATACAAAATACAATTACATAAAATGATAGGAACGTAAGGAAATATTGTTGAAGCAGAAAAACACATAGAATCATGGCGCTGGAAGGGACCCCAAGGGCCATCTTTCTAGTGCAGGCTTCCTCAACCTCGGCCCTCCAGATGTTTCTGGCCTACAACTCCCATGATCCCTAGCTAGCAGGACCAGTGGTCAGGGATGATGGGAATTGTAGTCTCAAAACAGCTGGAGGGCCGAGTTTGAGGAAGCCTATTCTAGTACAACCCCCTGCAATGTAGGAATCTCAGCTAAAGCATCCATGACAGATGGCCATCCAGCCTCTGCTTAGAAACCTCCAAGGAAGGAAAGTCCAGAACCTCCCAAGGGTGATTCATCTTCCATGTATTATAAAAAATAAACAACACTTATTTCACCCCAGTTATTTGACACTGAGGAGGGAACCTAAAGATACAGTCTGAAAGGCGCACAGGGAGTTCTGTATATATGGGAGAATTTTAAAAAGCAAATGGTCCTCACTGACCTGGTGCAAAAAGATCTTGTTATCCCAAGGAGCCCTGGCTGCTTAGATAAAACACTACATCCCCACTCAAGCTTACCTGGGAGTAAGGCCCACAGAACTCAGTGTGGCTTTCTTTTGAGTATACAGTTATTCACTAAATGCAAGTAAGCAGCACCAGATGACACTGCAGGATGCTGCAGTGATGTTTGTCTGACACATGCACACAAGTACTTAGGGTTCAGTACTGGTTCCCAATAACCTTCCATATATAATTTCACAACATTGGTTTGAATTTTAAAGTCCAAAAGAACTCCGGAAGACTACTTCCTTCAGTATTTCCCCATTGCTTTCTCCAAATCCGATGTCCCCAAAACCTACTCTCCCAATGTATACAGTGGTACCTCGGGTTACTTACGCTTCAGGTTACATACGCTTCAGGTTACAGACTCCGCTAACCCAGAAATAGTACCTCGGATTAAGAACTTTGCTTCAGGATGAGAACAGAAATCGTGCTCCAGTGGCGCGGCAGCAGCAGGAGGCCCCATTAGCTAAAGTGGTGCTTCAGGTTAAGAACGGACCTCCGGAACGAATTAAGTACTTAACCCGAGGTACCACTGTAATTTTAAAACAACCTAATCGAGACATGCTTGTTCATATAAAGACATCCCAACCAAAAACTGCACAACTCCAGAGGAAATGACTTAAACCTGAGGGGGACTCCTCTCTACATGCCATTGCACCTTGGTGCACATCACCACTGTGAGTCCTTATTAGGACTGAATGGGAAACCCTGCAAGAGAACATATAGGAAATGAGGCACTCCGTGAGTTAAGAGGTCGCACAGTAGCGATTTGTACAGCATTCAGGTCACTGCAAACGTTCTGGTGCAGAAAGGAAAATTCATACATGCTGTTCCTGCTTGAGCAAATGGCACCCTTTAGAATTTTATTTGTTGGGTATTGCCAAGAACGGTTTCCCTTGTGAAGTGGAAAGCTTCAGGTGAGCACATACCATTTAATTTGAAATTTATATCCTGCTCTTCGCCAAAACAATCACAGGGTGGGTCATTTGCAGCCAACGTAGCCATCAAACACAACCGATACAGCAAAATCAAAACACATATTCCGCCATCAGTCAAAAAAAAAAAAAAAAACCCCATCATACTCAACATATATTGATAACTGCTCGGATGCAGTCACCCTGTTCAGAACAGCAGCGTCCAATAATGTTGGGGTTTTTTGGTGCATTAAAAAAAAAAAAAAGATTAACACAACATCAAGCATGTAAACTCCTGTTGCTGGCAGAACCCTAATCCCAGGAGCAGATAACAAATGGTAACATTTTGTGCTATATTACTTCGCTCTGCTCCATCCTGGCCTCCCAGCTGTAGACCAAAAGTGATTATAAGTAATGGGGCTATAAAAGCCATTCAATAATTAGAACACTCCCTGGCCTTATGCCAGCAGTGACAAAAGAGAGTGATTTATGTAAGTCAGGAATGTTACATCTGCCAGTCTACAGGCTGCAATATCCCTGTGGCTTTCAGGTCAAAGCTTCACACTGCTCAGTGAGATAAGGGGAAGAAAACAAACAAAACAGTATTGAATGGCCTGCTTCTTGTCTGCACAGTTTCTTTCTTTCTTTTTTATTTTTAAAAATGAAGGGGACTTGGGTGGGAAGGCTCTGTTAGGTGATGGCCGTATCTAAGATCAGGAAGAAATTTCTGTTTGTGCTGGTTATTGAGAATGTTTAGGGGAGTTTTTAATGTTTGATGTTTTATTGCGCTTTTAATTCTGTTGGGAGCTGCCCAGAGTGGCTGGGGAAACATAGCCAGATGGTCAGGGTACTAATAATTTATTATTATTATTATTATTATTATTATGGCTTGGCTGGCTGGCTTGAATGTTGCATAACAGGATGAACCTGTTGCTCTCATCTCTGAATTGTGTCTCTCTGTCGGGACAGGGAGCGTGATCTGAATCACAGCAGATGCGCCGGGTTTTCTCTGATACGCCTTACACAGCATTATTTTGAATTTATTTTTTAAAGATGTGTATTCTCCCCTTCTTCATAGAATTGTTTTAGGACAGGTTATAACACACACAAAATATATCAACACAGAACAAAGTTAAAATATCACAGAAGCGGACAGTTCGCTTATATAAAATGTGGGCACGTGCACACCCTTTCCAGCTAGCACAAGCTAGAAAAGCTATTTTGATTCAAGGCAAGCAAAAACAATTTCATACATCATTCATTCTCAAAAAACATGTTCATGACTGCGGTTGGTTTTCTACTCGTGCTTAAAGAGGTAGAAATAAGGCCAGGAAGTGAGGGCTTGAATAACATCATTCCACGTAAGACCTGGAACTTACACAGTTTTCCCAGTTCCTAAACCAAGGTCCAGGAGAATGTCTGGCATGCTAACAGCACACTTCTAATTCCTTGATTTGTGCTGCCAGAGGAAATGTGACTACCTACAGACTGTTGTGTGTGTGTTGTGTGTGTGTGTGTGTGCGCGCACACACACACACACACACACACACACACAGCAGAGCAAACCATGGATCTGCTGATCTTAAGCTGCAAGGCTTTGGTTAGGGTAGTGGTTCTGCAATCCCAAACCATATTTAGAATTGCTCTGTAATGGGCACTGCAACACAGTCTTATGCATGCTTACTTAAGAGTTCAGCAGGCTTTGCTCTCAAGTAAGTGTGCACAGAACTGCAACACTGCCGTGTGTTATAGACAAATGGATGGGATGGGGGAGATTCTGTTTTCATAGGATGCAATAAACAAACAGTGCTAGATTTAGGGCTTTATTGTTACGGGTGCTTTTCTTAGAACAACTGCTACTCTGGGCAAGCTGCAAATTGGACCTCTAGCTTAAGCACTGCAAAGGTGGGAGTGATAAACATAGCAACTGTTTTATAGTGTGTGAATAAATATTTCATTGGGAGAGAACATTGGGAAATTTTGTCCATGGTATGATTATTTTCCACATAGTCATTTTGAGACGTCGGCACCCTATTTCCAACAATTCCAAAATTCAGACACGGTTTCACTTATGCAAGATTAAATATACTGCCTTCAGCTGTACTTGAGGGTTGATTTCAAAAAATTCCACTGGAAAAAAGCTTATGTCCATGTGGAGATGGTGGTGTTGAGTCAGTGGGTCATGTGCTTCTAGTCTGCACTCTTTATAAAAATTTGAGGAGTGAGGTTATTACCCCTCTACTGCTATCCATACCAAGGTCTCTACTGTGTCATATCTTCTAGCAGATCAAGATAATCATGGGACAGCAAAAACTGCAAAACATTTAGCAGGGGCAATTAGAATAAGATCTATAATTTGATTATTGATGTAAACCTCCAGAATGTATTTTGTACAGTTAAGTTTTTTACCTCTATCTTCAGTACATTGTATTTTGTTTTATTGCTACAGCTAGTGTCTGATGCAAATAAAGATTCCTCTGATTCTGATTCTTTCACTGGGAGAGAACAGATCAGCTGCAGCTTCTTTGGGAGCCAGAGACACCCCCCCCCCCACACACACACACTTCACTGGTGTCTGAAAAAGAGACAAGCATTTGGTTCCAACTCTTTTCACCTCCTCCTTTCCTCTCTTTGAAGAATACTCATCAAACACAAGCTGATGTGGGAAAAGAGAGGAGAGGCATGCCTTCAAAACCTCTCTAGAATTGACACCAAAGAGTAGAGGCGAGCAAAGGTGAGAAAAGGGTGCCCAGGGGATCAAATACAGGAGGGCATTTATCCGATTGAAATGAAAATATCTAGGCCAAGCTAAGAATCAGAACTGATCCTCATGCACATCAAACAGGGGAAGCACTTGGGGAAAATCAGCACTGGGTGATGACCAGGGAGAAGCAACGGGCTGCGGAAAAAGGTGATTAGACCAAAACATACTTTGGGGATAATGGAAATTCTGCTACCTGCTTCACGAAAGAGCGGAAGCCACCAGTAAACGTGGAAAGCTGAAATAGCACAGGATACTTCCTCCTGCACTTGCTGCCAGGACACTGAGGGTTTTGACTGGGAAGAACGCAAATTTTGCTACATTTCTTAAAATAGTGGGAATCGCCATTAAATGTCTATTCTCCAAAATATCTGAAAAGGTACGGAAGTGAGGTGGAGGTGAATTGCCAGGACACTGAGGAATTGTGAGTGAGTGGCAGGTTCTGCCCTACCCCACCCCACCCCAAAAAATAACAACCACAATTTCTTTTTGGTGATGTAGCATAATTTCTTAATGCATTTCTGAGCTCTTGGCTCCACAGGGTGAATGTTAGTCATCAGGAAGCACTACAATGGGCACCCCAAGACTGACACACAGGAAACCATGCTGGTTCATTAGAGAAATTTCAGAATCCACAGCCAGGCAATATTAATAGCAAGGAAGCTTTTGAGTTCTCCTGAACTCTGCACCACCTACTGAAGGCTTATCCAAGCCCTCTAGGTTCTTATCATAAAACAACAACAACCCTGAAACATTCACTGTGCATAAGCAATCCAAAGTCATATACGATGATCAAGATCAACCCACTTTCAGTGCCTTTGGCTGTGCACACAGTAGAAACAAGAATGGCCCATGCACATTTCTGGACTACAAACAAGGCAGTGCGTGGTATGAAGAAGCATGACTCACCGATGCTTCCAGTCTGTGCCATTCTCTGGTGGATTAATGAAAATATACAGCTACCTGTAACTCAATATTGTACATTTCTACATTGCAGTGTCACAACTGCGCTTTTATTTCAAAATTGCTCTCAACAGCGCTGCACTTTCCCAGATAAGGCAAGCAGCCAAAGGAATAAAAATTGCCAAAAGGTTCCAGTCCTATTCAGCACTGGCCATCAAATATTTAAGCTCAGCACGTAAATCGGTACAGCATCTATTAAGGTTAGCTGAATGGTACCTTGGTATGAGTCCATCAGCCTGATCCCATTCATGCTTCCTTGGCAGCAAATTCTGCACATTTCAATGTGCCTTGGTAAGCATGCATAGAATGCTACTCTTCGTAGACCCTCCCTGCAATTGCACCCAACCCTTGTGTTTTGCCTCCTTATTTCCACATGTGGTTGTAACTACTTGCCATAGATAGAACCTTAGCTTTGTGGGGGCTTTTGCAGCACCTGCCAAGCAAAGGCTAGTCACTGGGAGCCATATAACTAGACTCACCATGCAGAGCAAAATGGGTGAATTCACCCTTGAATAACCGTAATAAGAAGTACAAAAATCGCTGCAGTCATTGCACATTGGGCCAGCGGGTTGTGCATCCTGCATAGACCAGCATCCTGCGTGGTCCAAGTCTGAAGATTCTGGATGTCACAAACAGAAAGAGCTACAACATTTGAGCTGTCAGTAGCTCATGCAGGCATAAGGAGCTACTAAACTTGTAGCAGTGCAAGTGGAAGGCACAACTGGGCAGCTGCCAAAGCCCATCTCCACAAGGGAACCACTATCAACCACTGGAGCCTTCTGGCCTGTTCACCTGCCATCTCTGGGCATACAATCTATTCCAAGAGTAGAAGGATAAGAAGATAGCTTCTTTCACTTCCCTTGTGCAGACATACAGGGGGCAATGACTGGGCAAAAAGTGAACAGTTGCTGAACCCACTCAGGGAGGGGGCCCACTGAGGGAATCTTGCCCAAGCCTGCTCCACCACCCCCCAAAAAAATCTGCAGCTGGCACTGCACGTTCCCTTGGAGTCCAGATTACTCTTTCAGGAAATGCGTTGGCTGTACACAGAGTAGCTTGGGATATTTCCTTATTTGTGTGCCTGAATAGATATTTGGTTTAAACGAATACAGAGGCACATATGTAACTAGATCTATATGCAACTAGATATATATATAAATATTACTTCTTGAGCACAGGGAGTGTGTGTCCTCCCCCAAAGTTGTTTGTCTCATCCAAGCTTCTGTCTTCACTGCCTGACCATCCTCTCCCGCCTGCAACACTGTGCAGGGCCTGCTGTTGTGTCATCTCTGGTTCTGTGTGACTGCTACACAACCACAACCACCATTGCCAATCGCAGAAACCAAGTGTTGTGTGTTTCAACCCCTCTTTGTGCACTCTTACATAACCAAAACGGGCAATGGAGTATAAAATAGAAGGTGTGAAGAAGAAGAAGAAGAAGAAGAAGAGGAGGAGGAGGAGGAGGAGGAGGAGTTGTTGTTGTTGTTCGGACTTGATATCCCGCCTTTCACTCCCCTTAAGGAGTCTCAAAGCAGCTAACATTCTCCTTTCCCTTCCTCCCCCACAACAAACACTCTGTGAGGTGAGTGAGGCTGAGAGACTTCAGAGAAGTGTGACTGGCCCAAGGTCACCAGCAGCTGCATGTGGAGGAGCGGAGATGCGAACCTGGTTCACCAGATTACGAGTCTACCGCTCTTCACCACTACACCACACTAAGAGTTAAATGAGAGAGATGGCTGGGCGGTGACACTGCTGGCCTCTTTGCTGCTCATTCCAAGGAAGTGTCTACTCAACCCACACCAGGAGCAAATTGCAGGGCATTAAACACACAAACGGGGAGAGAGGATGTCTGCAGAGGTGTAAGGAGCCCTGGCATCTGCTTGCCTAAACATTAGAAACTCGCCCCAAAGAATGAAACATCCGCTACTCCAAGTCTCTGCAAGATTGGTGTCTATAAACATTTAACGCTGGCTCCTGAAAGGAACAGTGGCACTTTGGAACCCAACCATGTTTTGCAACCCTGAGTAATAGGGGATTTACATATTACGTAATAGAGTAATAGAAAAAAATTCATTTTTTACATAATTAAAATCTAGAATGAACAGAGCCTGAGTCCACCTCTCTTCACACTGGATCCCTTTTGCTGTTTCTGTCCCCCAGCCACGTTCCCTGCGGTTGCCGTTGCCAATTTACGTGTCCATTAAAACAGTGCTTTTGTGAGCAGCCCCAGTGCTCCCTCAGAATCATTAGACTTTCCTCCTAAAATAAAGCAATCCCCACCTGCTGTTCAACCAAACCATTTTATACTATTAACTAGGGAAGAAAGCTCTTTCTGGAACGACCAACCTAAAGCAATCTGTGAGCGCAATTCTCACCCAAAGGCACCTGATCGTATTGCGAAATCATACTGGGGGCAAATTCAATCGCCATCTGCCTGATAGCTTCTGTCTACTAAGCGGTCAGCGTGAGGCGGCAGATAGGCCTCTCTGCTCATTTTGGCACTGTGCTGTTTCATTTTGCACTCACAGAAGGACATGAACCAGTCCTAGGGCCCGAGTCAGCCCAATACATTTTGCAGCCTGAGGCAGAGCAACAAACCCTGTCCCCACCTAACACCAAGGCCAGGCACATTATTGTGGCACCTGAGGCAGAAAATCTAACAAGAGCCTCTCTCCCTTCTTGGCAGAAAAAACAGAATCATAATAAATTGCTTTATACAGTTTTGGAGGGAGGGATTTTTGTGTGTGTGTTTACTTACTGATACTATTATAATTTCTGATTGTTATAATGTGTTTTTTGAATTCTTATACTAACTGTGCATTTTATACATTGAGAGGCAGTTTGGGCGTAATTGCTTAGAAAGGTAGTACAGTAGTACAGTAAATAAACAGCTCACTGTTATGAAAACAGATGATGACCCGTAACAAATTAAATAACTAAAGTTGCTACCCTTTCGTGACACCAAAATCTAGTTCGAGAGGCTGCTGCCTGACTGTATATAAGGGTAGGGCTGGCCCTATTCAGTCCCCAATATTCCAAATATATTTTCCTCTAGAACATGGTCCTGCAAACCCTGCTGGGAGCGCTGACACCTAATGTTACTACAGTAGTACCTCAGGTTACAGACGCTTCAGGTTACAGACACTTCAGATTACAGACTCCACTAACCCAGAAATAGTACCTCGGGTTAAGAACTTTGCTTCAGGATGAGAACAGAAATCACGACGCAGCAGCAGCAGGAGGCCCCATTAGCTAAAGTGGTACCTCAGGTTAAGAATAGTTTCAGGTTAAGAACGGACCTCCAGAACGAATTAAGCTCTTAACCCGACGTAGCACTGTACATCATTCGTCCCGTCCTCCCTATTTATTTAACAATTTTAAGATGCAAGAGTGCTTCTAAACAAGTATTTTTTGAAGAAAAGTCTGAAGAAAGCAGCAAGGATCACTGAAGCAATCCTAGAATTGTAGAGTTGGAAGGGACCCTAAGGGTCATCCAGTCCAGCCCCCTGAAATGCAGGAATAAGTTGAAGCAATGGCCAAATGGCTTGGTCTAGGACCCACATATCTTAGAAACCACCCTGCCTGTCACGTACCTCTCCATCAATTAAGTTCTTCCACTGGTGCCCTGCTTTGTATTTATTCTCTGCAGGGGACCATGACAACACCAGGAAACAGCAGGGCTTTTCAGAGACTGCCTCGGGTTCATGGAACAGTCCCTCAGAGGTTTGGCAAAGCTCTTTCTGGAGAGACGTAAGAAGGGATTCTGAGACCTACGTCCTTTGGGAAGGCACTTGGAAGCTGATGCAGATCTTTTAATTTGGTTGTCTTTAGGGGTTTTACAAGATCACCACACACTTCCTTGTTCTAATTATTGTTCTAGGCTGCCACAAGTGCGGGAAATGCGGGATACAAATGTTTTATAAATAAACACACGCACATAAGATTTCTGCGCGTCTTGCCTGCAGCCGTTGACTGGCCTGGCTCAAACCAAAGGGACTGGAAGAGAAGGGGGATAACCAGCAGCTTTTCACATTGCAGATGAGCACAGAAGCACTTAACTCCCTCTTCTGTTGAAGCACATGCAACACACTCAAGCATTGCTCAGTGAAATTAGCCAAGAGAAATCAGTTAACAAGCCTCTGCACAACAACACAGCCGCCCTTATTCCCACCCTTTGCTCATAACCTTCTCATACAGACCTTGCAGACCTTCCAAATATCCCTATTTTCCAGGGACCTCCCTGATTTAGAGAAGCTGTCCCGGTTTCTGGATTTGATCCCGGAATTTCCTACTTTACCTTAAAGGTAAAGGTAAAGGGACCCCTGACCATTAGGTCCAGTCGTGACCAACTCTGGGGTTGCGGCGCTCATCTCGCTTTATTGGTCGAGGGAGCCGGCGTACAGCTTCCGGGTCATGTGGCCAGCATGACTAAGCCGCTTCTGGCGAACTAGAGCAGCGCACGGAAACGCCGTTTACCTTCCCGCCGGAGTGATACCTATTTATCTACTTGCACTTTGATGTGCTTTTGAACTGCTAGGTTGGCAGGAGCTGGGACTGAGCAACGGGAGCTCACCCTGTTGCGGGGATTTGAACCGCCGACCTTCTGATCAGCAAGTCCTAGGCTGTGTGGTTTAACCCACAGCGCCACCCACATCCCTCCTACTTTACCTTACGATGTCCCTATTTTCATCGGAGAAATGTTGGAGGGTATGGAGTTATCCGACACCCCCCCAAGCCATCTGAAGGCAATTCTGTATAGGGATTATTATTATTTTTTTGAAATGCTTAATGTTTTACTATGTTTTTATATATGTTGGAAGCTACCCAGAGTGGCTGGGGCAACCCAGTAAAATGTGTGGGGTATAAATAGTAAAATTATACATATGGAATGGGACATCCCTATTTTGATCGGAGAAATGTTGGAGGGTATGGCCTTCTGCATGCACTGAACAGGACTGCAGTTACTTCTAACCACTCTATCTAAACATATGACTTAATACCCTTCATGGAGGGGGGGGGGGAGATCACTGAAGATGATAGCAGTAATGATGCCGCAATCAAGAAGAAGGGCAGACACCTAGGGGGATAACAGGAATACCAGGAGTGGGGGAAGTGGTTTTAACCGCACAGCTTTCTAACCTGTGGCATCACTTTCTCTTTTCTTTCTTTCTTTTTTACTGCTGCTGCTCTGTGGCCAATAACTAACACTTGTAATGAGCTACCTGGCTGAATTCCAAGGGGAATGGACTGAACATATATTTTAAGGTTTTTGAGATATTACAATAGTCTGATTTACCATATTTTTCCGTGTATAACACCCCCCCATGTTTATATTTGGGGGGGGCCCTCCAAATGGAGAAAATGGGGGGAGACTGTATCCATGTATAAGACGACCCACAATTTTGAACATAGATTTTAAATTTAAAAACCTAGTCTTATAACCGGAAAAGTACGGTTTGCCAATTTTCCCTTTAAAAAAAGGAGTTCATTGCATCTTTGATTGCCCAATCCTACACACCTCTATCCAAAGTATTTCACCTGCTCCCTTTTTACAGTGCAGCTACAACTTGCGTGCAATTTTACTTGTGTGTCATCAGAAATAAATAAATAAAGGGGAGGGGCAAAAAGCGAGTAAGGTTCCAGAAAAAAATGACATTGGCACTCCCACCCACCACTGATTCTAATGGGTTTTGATCATACACAATTTTGGCTTCAGGCGCAATCTCTGGAACGTAACTCCCGTGTACGTTGTCTAGGGCTTACTGTAAGCATACACAGGATTGCAGCTTGAATCTTGGGTAAGATTCAAATAGTTGAAACCTTATACCAGCAATCTTCTCCCCCCTCCCCACAAATTCCTATGCTCCCTCTTTCCCCGCTTCTCAAAAGCAGCCATCTCTTTTATATTTATACCTCATTTCCAACCGAAATAAAAAATGCATCAACATTACGCCTGTACTTTCCCTTTGTTAAAGTTATATATATCAGAATCAATAATCCATAATCAATAGCTGTGGCTTAATATTTTATATCCAGGAGACTTTCTTAGCATTAAGTTAGCTTTTAGCGTGAATCCTGTCAGCTTAGCATTTTTAGCTGAATGGTGGTAATTTCAGGTTCAAAGTTTCCTATCGCAACAAACATAATTAGGCACAGTTATTTTTAGTTATCAGATTATTGTGGCAATGCATTCATAACCAGGTACACACTACTGGGTTCAGTTCTCATTGATTTTATGAAGAGCGAAATGTCACATGCCACATCCATACTTGAGGCGATGTAATTACCAAAGGTAAAAGACATTCAAGGCATATGAACCCATCAAACCTTTGTAAAAGTTAATGTTCCTTTTAAGGCTTTGAATTGCCTTATTTTGTAGAGTTATTCAGTATGAAATAACTGTTGTTACAACACTTCAGAGTTCCTTTCTCCCTGGAAGGTTCCGGATGATGTTAAGATGTTAAGTTACCATCTTGCTACAGTTTTTCACTGGCAAACTGGAGGGTACCCACTGAAGAAGTAGCATTTTCTATTACCGACAAAGCGAAGGGCTGGGGTTATTTTTCTGTCAGTGGTTATTCTTTTTTTAGTGTTTATGGATTGTACCAGCACCCTTCACTGCCTTCCACTCTTCCCGCTACGAATGGATTTTGGGAATGATTAATAACAGAGGCTACAGTGAGGCATTTAATCAATCTTCCTTGCCACTTATGCCTTCCTGCACTGCACAATGGTAGCCATAACCCATTAAGTACATCTACATAATTTTTTTCTAAATTAAACGAAGCAGCACAGAGAGAGGAAGTTCCCAAGCTCCTATAGCTCATTCGCCAACGTACAGAAGAATTAGCCCATCTCTGCAGAACAGTCAACTACTTACCCACCATTATTTGTCATATACAGTGGTACCTCGGGTTAAGAACTTAATTCGTTCTGGAGGTCTGTTCTTAACCTGAAACTGTTCTTAACCTGAAGCACCACTTTAGCTAATGGGGCCTCTCGCTGCCGCCGCGCCACCGGAGCACGATTTCTGTTCTCATCCTGAAGCAAAGTTCTTAACCCGAGGTAATATTTCTGGGTTAGTAGAGTCTGTAACCTGAAGCGTATGTAACCTGAAGTGTATGTAACCCGAGGTACCACTGTATTTAATACCAACAGCGGAGAAAGTGCTGTAGAATTAGAGAAGTGACAGGGCACCGAATCACAAGGCCTTGGTCAACGACTGATTTTAATGGTGCATGTCAGGAACCAGTGGCCAGCATGGTCAGAGACCTGCCAATACCCCTGGATTAACACAGGAATGGAAAATGCCAGGCCTAGGAGCCAAAATGTGAACCTCCAGGATCCTCCCTGGACTAAAATCCCTCCCCAGCCTTCTCCTCAGGCTATAACCATCACTGCCCCTGTTTTGTACCCTCCTTGAGTGTTTACACTTTGCTAGTATGCATCACTGAAACCTGATCATGCTTTTCCTTGCCTGGATGGAGGAGAGAGGGTGTGTGTGTGTTGCAACAGGCCTGCTGTACAAAGGTAAAACTAATGTTCATTGCTCCGTCTTTCGGTCCTGGCCCTGCCCCCTCCCCACAAATCATCCTGTGTTCCCCAGAAAATTGCCTAGAAGGGAATGCACTCCTCAAAGTGAAAAGGGTCCCCCATCCCCCAATGAGCATGTAACCCACCGCCAACCAGAGATGGTACTGAGGCAAGGGTAAGTCAGCCCGGATACTGAGATCCAGCCCCAAGGGACTTCTGGAGGTTCCATCATTGCGAGAAGTGAGGTTACAGGGAATCAGACAGAGGGCCTTCTCGGTAGTGGCGCCGCCCTGTGGAATGCCCTCCCATCAGATGTCAAGGAAATAAGCAGCTATCTTATTTTTAAAAGACATCTGAAGGCAGCCCTGTTTAGGGAGGTTTTTAATATTTAATGCTGTATTGTTTTTAACACTCAATTGGGAGCTGCCCAGAGTGGCTGGGGAAACTCAGCCAGATGGGCGGGGTATAAATAAATTATTATTATTATTATTATTATTATTATTATTATTATTATTACTGCTGCTGCTGCTGCTGCTGCTGCTGCCGCCTCAGGGGCTTTGGGAACATTCTCCTTTTTCTGGTAGTGAGAAAAAGGAACAAACCATGGCTCCCATGATCCTTTGACACAGCAGGATTGAAGAGCTACCATTCCAAAATTTGTCCTCACGGCTAAAGTAGGTGGCTGTGGAAGCCTCTGAAGCAGTTTGAGTGGAAGGATGGTTCTGCAGGTCTCTCAGCAGGGTGAGAAAACCTAGCAAGTCTCTTGCCTGAGGGCCCACTTTGAGAAATGAGTGCAACATGGCGGACCAGTATACCAAGTCACACTTTCTACAATGGCCTGCTAGCCAGCTATGTTGATAAGTGTCAGGGAACCGCTATCGGAACTAGAGGAGGAGGCAAGGCTCCACAGCGATGCTGGAGAAGGGCCAAGCAGGGAGAGAGGCAGCTCTCCGGCTGGGGAAGAAAATCAGCGTAACACCAGGGATAGAGGGGGGCCGATGGGGGAAGCAGAGAGGGGGCTCCAGGACTCCTCGCAGGAGACCAGCGAGGAGAGCACGGGTCCTCCGCTGCCCACACCCACCCTGCGCAGAAGACTTCCGCGCAGGGAGAGTAGGCGGCGACTTGGCGTCAAAGAACTTCTTTGCTGGAAGAGGTTCAAGAAACGCCCACTGACGGATTCTGCTAGCGACTGAAACAGCCACGAAGTGAAGGGCTGTCCAGACAGAAAAGGTTTAACCAGGCAACCTAGCCCAGAGAGGCGGTAACTTACGCACGAGCAACCCCTAAAACCATTACAATAAGGTTCCATTTTTCCTCTCACATCAGGTCGAAGGGCCTGCTGACTTCCAAATGTAAGGTTTCTGTGAAAACCACTACCAAAAGGAGCAAACTTATGGAACTCCGAATTCGGTATCACTTGCTACCGTTCAGCGCAGTTACAAAGTCTCATTCTTTCTGATAATTCTACCCAATCCTCACATTCTTGTATTTTTACACAGCTTTCTCTCATAGCCAGTATGGATGCACATTGGGGCCTAGGTATCCTTCTTCCAACTCAACATATCAGCATTCAAATCAAGAAAAGAAGCCTCTGACAGGATTAGGTAGGTAAATCAGAAACACTTAAAACATATAAGGCAGGGAAAGCTTTCCGAGATAAAATACTGTAATGCAAAAAGTTAACGGTGCATTTAAAAATACCTATCTTTCAGATGTTTTCATCTTTAAAAAATAGTTAAAAGGCAGTCACTTACCCTGATCTTCTACAGGTATGATGCATTTCAAATCAAAATATATGAATAATGAATAAGTGGAGGAAACTGTTTGCAGAGAACAGAAACAAATAAGCACACTCCGTTCTCCAAGTGAATACAAAAAACTCGTTCCAGTCAAATGGGGATTATTGCAGAAGCAGCAACAGGAGTTACGGAATGGAGACACCCAGAGATATTGCAATGAATTTTAATATCCCATCTGTACTCCTGCTGTACTGAGCACTCATTTTGCAGGTTTTGCTTCAATGGAGAAAACAGAAAAAAGCGTTCTTCTCCCCACTTCAAAGCCTCAAAATATTCTCTTTGCTTGCTGCACTGAGACCATACCTCAAGGAGTAAAGTCCAGAATTTGGTGAAAGAAGAATTACCATAAGGGAAAACAACACCTTCTAGCTGTTTTGCTTCTCTGTTGTACATCCCCATGTGCTAATGCTACTAACCTCCTGTAGGCGCAACAGCCAAGCATGCTAATGCATCGCAATGCCTTCAGAGACTGAAGCACACCATGGGACCTCTAAGTTGGTCAAACGCAAACACACAAAAAAGAGCTTTTTCCTTTGTACCATTTTTTCAGCCTCATTAGGATGCTGACCAATTTTTTACCTTGCAAGGGAAGTGGCAAGTGCTTGGTATAAATAAAAGCGCAAGTGATCCTAACTACACGCAATGCCATTCTACAAAATCTATGGTGTGGATCAGGGGTGCCAACTTGAATAAAATATTGGGGGGCCCAGGAAAGCCCCGTCCTGCACACACACCATTTGAATGGCAATGCCCAGCAACTTTAGGAAGGCCCCAGCCCCCTCAAATATTTTATTGGGGTGTCTGAAGCCCCTGTTGGCCCCCAGGCGTTGGCTCCTAGAGTGCGGATAAATACTACTCGCTAGGAATCACAAATGGGGGGAATTCTGCTGGTCTAAGGTCCTGCTAGCAGGATTCCCTTGGGCATCTGGTTGGGCACTGAGAGAACAGGATGCTGGGCCTCTGGTCTCATCCTTTGCTTATGCTTGCACATTTTAGACCGTCTTGAAGATTATGCTGCAGCAGTTCTTTTTTAAACGCACATTATTAAAATAGCAAGCATCGTAATGGAGCACACATTTAGAATAGTGTGTGAAATTCTTTTCACCCGCCTTTAAATTGAAGTAGTAGTGCTGAATAAAGAGAGAGAAAGAGAGAGAAATGATCCTATCTATGAATCATCTTCATTATGAAGAAAGCCTCAAATAGCTTGATCTTGTACCTTACAGAATTAGATGACTGAATGAGGACATACCAGAGTTTAAAACAATTATGAGTGGATGGGGAAACTATATCCAATCGCGAAACAAAAAACAGCAACAACACCAAAACCTTCCACAAAAAATAAGTAGGAAGTGAAGTTAAAGCGAAACGCAAGATCTTCACACAACTGTTTATAGAGCCAGTGTCTGTGGATCATACTGGTATTGAAAACAGTGATGGAATTGCACCTATATAAGATTAACTGTATAGATTAGACTATCATTGCTTATGTGCTATGATAGGCAGAAAATGCTACTGCATTTACAGACACTACATCCTAGACAGATATTGCGAATAAAGAACTGAGGTTACATAAACCTGAAATAAGACAGAAAGCAAGGAGACAACACTTTAAGATGTTTCTCTCTTTCTGTATACATAATCTATGCATACAGAAAACTAGCTTATCAAAAGGAGGTCTAGATTTTACCTCGGATATCTAATTTGATGGTGAAAGAGAACTTTCAACCCCTTTGAGCTTGAAACCCTACTTTAAACAGTGTCAGCGTATGATGCTAAACCATGGTTTTGTGCTATGAAATGAGTGGCAGCAAGGTCAAAGAACATGCTGAGTTGGAAATGTAAAGAGAAAGCGGGAGACTTTTATCATATGTGGTGGGAGTGTGACAAAGTAAAAGCATTTTGGGAACTGATCTATAATGAGTTGAAAAAGATGTTTAGATATACCTTCCCCAAAAAACCAGAGACATTTTTGCTGGGTTTGATGGGAGAAGAAATTGCAAAGATAGATCAAAGACTATTCAGGTACGCCACAACGGCGTCAAGAACTTTATTAGCCCAAAGATGGAAATTGCAGGATTTGCCAATGATTAAGGAGTGGCAGACGGAGATGATGGACTATGCGGAACTGGCCAAGCTGACAGGCAGAGTTCTGGAATCAAGAAGTCCCGGAATCAAGAAGACCAAAAATTCCAAAGAGACTGGAGTAAATTTATAGGGTATATGATTAACTATTGTAAAAATGTGAAGACACTGACGGGATTGACATAAATTCTGCAACGAAAAATGATATGCTAAAACCTTCTAGACCAAAAGAGACAAGAGCTGTTTATGAGGATAGAAAGGTCAGAAGATGAGGATATAAAGTGTGATATAAAGACTTGAAAATAAAAAGCCTGTTGAAGGGATGGAGGGAAGTCACAAGCTCAGCAGAGCAAAGAATTTATTTGTTTTATTATTGGTATGTTGAAATATTGTGTTAAAAAAGAAATCAATAAAAATATATATTAAAAAACAAAGAACGTCCTGAGTTCATGCACTCCACAGCCCATTCCCAATTCCTAAACATAACACATTTACTTCCAAAGAATGTTGTCTTGCCATGGCATGGCATACGAACCAGGAATCCTGGCTTACAATAACTTCAGTTAGGGTTTGCATAAAAAAAAAAACAACCTACCACTTCACACCATGGATTATGAAGCTGGTTTTTTTGCTGTACGACAGGATTCTGATCTGTACAGTGTGGCAATACAACATCCTTGAAAGGGAAACCAATCCCTCAGAAATCCCCTAACTGGCTGCATTTGAGCGGGAAGGTTCAAACCCAACATTTTGTTCAGCTTTCCGCCATAGTGTTACACGTGAATTCAGCCAATTAGTGATCCTCTGCCTTTGGGGGACAATTTTAATTAATTTATCGGCAGCTCCAAAATGAAAGTATGTGTAGTGAAATTTTAATCTCTGCTTCTCAAACCTTCTATCTCACCTAATTTTTCTTTTGTATGATTTTTAACTGTTGTTTTTCAAGGGTGTATTTAAAGAAATAGCAAAGAAATAACCAATAACAGGTTTGATACTCCAAAAGAGCAGCATCCCTAGACCCATATTCCTCCAATGGTACATTTTTGCCAGACTTCATTTTTTTCAAACTCAGACATGGATTAAGCAGCATTGTTATATATTTTATTTGAGCTTAAAGTAATGTATTATATTTGCATTTGCAGCTCAAAGAAATCACATCAGAGTGGATTTTCTTCCCACATGTGAAAATGTTCAAGATATTAAAACATTCATCATATTTAATGAATGTCTATATATCTAAGTGTGGATCTGCTGACGGTCAAGGCAGAACTCTCAACGTGCTGCTCATAAAAGGTGAATAATTACAAGGTTAAAAAAAGAATTATTCCTACATTAATATTAATAAATGACAGCACTGTTGAGCATTTCTTACCGCATGTCAAGAAAGGAAGGTATCTAGACACAGTCAATTCTATGCAGTTAAATACTGTGAACTCTATACAAAGAAGCCAAGTATTACAGAAGTAAATAAATGTGTTCAACTATCCTTTAAGAATTTGGCTTACCTAGAAATAGGTATGCCTTTAAAAAAATTTACTAGAGCAGGTTGTCGTTGAAATTTCTCACAGAAATTTTCTGTAAGTAAAAAAAAAGGTGTTCAAGGCTTTTCAACATTATATGATCAAAGAAAAAAGACTGGCCCAGTAGCTGTTGATGAAGCTTCAACACTAAGAGAAGGAAGGAAGAAAGGAAGGAAGGAAGGAAGGAAGGAAGGAAGGAAGGAAGGAAGGAAGGAAGGGTCCACTCACTGTCCAACCAGAATTAAAGAGCACGCAACATCCATAGACCAAAAATAGGCTAAAGATTTTGCTCCACCTACTGGCTTAACTAAAGCATGCCAACCCATCACACAGGTGAGTCAGAGGGCTACAACTTCAACTACTGGGCACCTTCACCACTGTGAATTTCCTGCAGCTGAAGAAAATAGAGCTGAGCCAAACATGTTCTGAGATTGTTCCTCATCCCCTCCCTGGAAAAGGCCATCTCGTCCCAGAGAAATAGGGTGAAGCAACCCCCATCCGATTTCTCTCCCCACGAATCAGGTGGAGCACTTTGAGAGATCACCTGTGCACAACTCTAGGGAGGAAGCAAGCCATTTCAGACTTCTAAATCTTCGATTTACATAGACAAACCACAAACCTGGGTTTGGAGGACACACTGAGCCCAAACCATAGCTGTGTTCCAGGCAGCGCATCGCCAGGATAACTTGCATGTTTCGCAAAATGAGCCACAGAAGTCAAGCAAGACTGATGAAAGTCTCCTCTTCAAACACTAACTCCGAAAGCAAGTTCTCGTTTTGACAAAACCAAACCATTATCAAACTTCGTAAACTGGCAATTCCTGCATGGTGCATGGGCTGTGTCTGTTTTCCACAATGTGCTGAGGCAAAGTAAAAAAAGAATATTTTATATATTTTCAGAAGACAGTGCATGGAGGAGAAATACGGGAAGGGTGAGAGGGGTGAGGTTTGCTTGTTGTTGTTGTTGTTGTTGTTGTTGTTGTTGTTGTTGTTGTTGTTGTTGTTTTAAAAGCATAGTAATGTAATCTAGTCCAACCCCTTGCAATGCAGGAATCTCAGGTAAAGCATCCATGAGAGATGGCCATCCAGCCTCTGCTTAAAAACCTCCAAGGTTTTTAAATGTTCTTTGAGAAATTCAGTGGTGAAGCACCTCACAATTGCAGCACTTCTTGTATTCACCCTCTCTAGCTATTCAAGTTAAACAAATAAATAACCGCCTCCCCCTTGATAAAAAAACACACACACACAAACACCACCCAAGTAAATTGGTTCTTTTATTATAGCCCCTCTGGGCCTGACATTTATGGTCGCAAAGTAGTGACACACAGCAAATGCCACGATTCCTTGTTAATGGGAGATAAAATGGTCTGTAGCACAGACAAATAATTCTGTTTGTGTGTTTAGGCATTCATTGGCCATATACCCTCAGAACAAGGGCAGCACAGAGTCACAGTGGGAAACAGAAGATGGCGATAATGATAAAAGGATAGAGAAGGACCTTTGAAGGAAGCCCTGCTCTTGTTTTAACGAATCTTTTTAAACATGTGAGGCTCTCTTAAGCCTTACAATTGAGCTATCCATTCACCCAAAAGGAAAAGGAAAACAATAGGGTTTTAAGACATCTGCCACAATGCTCTTCTAAAACTATTTCACTTGGTCTATGTAATAAACTGGGGACGCGGGTGGCGCTGTGGGTAAAACCTCAGCGCCTAGGACTTGCCGATCGCATGGTCGGCGGTTCAAATCCCCGCAGCGGGGTGCGCTCCCGTCGTTCGGTCCCAGCGCCTGCCAACCTAGCAGTTCGAAAGCACCCCCGGGTGCAAGTAGATAAATAGGGACCGCTTACCAGCGGGAAGGTAAATGGCGTTCCGTGTGCTGCGCTGGCTCGCCAGATGCAGCTTGTCACGCTGGCCACGTGACCCGGAAGTGTCTGCGGACAGCGCTGGCTCCCGGCCTATAGAGTGAGATGAGCGCACAACCCTAGAGTCTGGCAAGACTGGCCCGTACGGGCAGGGGTACCTTTACCTTTACCTTTATGTAATAACATCAACAAAAACATATGACAAAAGCAACGGTTCAGAGTTGAGATTATTTCCAGTAAGTTCCAGAAGAAAATACATTGAATAAACAAAACAATCGTGTACATTTGAGAATATTCAGGATGCCTTTTACTTATACAGTGGTATCTCGGTTTATGAACTTAATCCGTTCTGGAAGTCCGTTCTTAAACCAAGGTGTGCTTTCCCTAATGAGGCCTCCTGCCGCTGCTGCCCTTCCACTGTTCGGATTCCGTTCTTAGACAGAGGTAAAGTTCTCAAAGCGGGACACTACTTCCGTTTTTGCAGAGTTCGTAAACTAAATCATTCCCAAACAGGACTGTTCTTAAACCGAGGTTCCACTGTAATTATGAAAGTGCACCAACCTCCCCTACATAATTAGAAAAAGGTTAGCACATAATGAAAACTATTAGCTGCGGGAGGGCAAAGAAAATCCAGGGAGAAATGAACCTCCCTCCCTCCCCACCTTAAGGCTCCATCCTCAAGTTTTTCCAGTGGGGGGGGGATGGCAATTTGGGGCAGGGAAAAGACCAAAAGAATCTTAGGAAATATTTTTCCCTTTAGGAAGAAATGAAATGCTTTTTAAGAAAAGTTTTTACTCAAAATCTGCAGTTTGACGATTTTCTATAAGACGAACTATAGCATACTGGAACTAATTTTAACTGTTTTTAACATATGGATTCACATTAACTGTTTAATATATTAGAGACTTGCAGAAATTCATAAGCCTTAAGGTGGAAAATGAGGCTTTGGAGGAAGGAAGCAATTAACAACTTGTGAAAACCGGAAATATATATAATGCCTTCTTAGGCATCACTTTGTAACTTAGTCTTACATAAAATATGGCACTATTGGGCTTATTTATTTATTTATTTCTATTTCTCACCTGCCCCTTTACCGTAACATCTGAGGGCAGGTTACAGCAATAAAATACACAATTCTAATGCAAATAAAAGTTCAAAGTATAAAACAAGAAAAGTAAAATAAAAAATAAAAACCATTCATTCCCGTTACATCTGAATCAACCCACTGATTAATTGGCGGGGTGGGGGGGTGGGGTCCTCACACAAATTAAAACACTGGTGCCTCTCTTAGAAATTATGACCAGACTAAAACCAGATAACACACAAACTCTGTTCCTCTCCGGACAATCCACTCCTAACGTTCCATCTAACTTTACTTCCAGCAACCCTTCTTGAACTTCCAGCTCAATAAAGGTATCTTGATGCACCTTGATGCACCTTGCTTGATGCAAGCTTGTTTACCTGATCCCGTATTTGATCTGCTTTGCTTCTCCCCTCGCATTTTAAGGTCACATATTGCCTGCACACTGCATATTCACAATAATAAATTATAATAAATTACAAAATCATTTTAATTATAAAGTGATTGTATATAAATTATGCAGTGACTCAGAGCCCTATTAAATAATGATAGTGATTAATATGCATTGTGCAGGGCATCTGTGACCTCCAAAAGTAAAGATGAAATGTTTGTACACAACACTTTATTGCAAATTGCAAGTTATAGGACCTGAGTATTTCCTTCCCTGCCACAACGTGAGCTACTCTGGAACTCCCTCCTGTTACATATCAGGCTGCTGGCTTCTCTGTTGCCTTTCTGGCATCTGTTCAGGACGTTGCTCTTTCAAGAAGCCTTCATAAAACCACAGAATTGTAGAGCTGGAAGGGACCGCAAGGATCATCTAGTCCAACTCCCTGCAATGCAATAAAAAAGCTAAAGAACCCCTGACCAATGGCCACCCAACCTCTATTTAAAATTCTCTAATGACTCTCTTTGAAGTGGATATTTTTATCCCAGTTGGCATTAGCACTAGACTTGAAATTGTTTTTATATAAGTACAGTGGTACCTCGGGTTACATATGCTTCAGGTTACAGACGCTTCAGGTTACAGACTCCACTAACCCAGAAACAATACCTCAGGTTAAGAACTTTGCTTCAGGATGAGAACAGAAATTGTGCTCCGGCGGCGCAGCAGCAGCAGGAGGCCCCATTAGCTAAAGTGGTGCTTCAGGTTAAGAACAGTTTCAGGTTAAGAACAGACCTCCGGAACGAATTAAGTACTTAACCCGAGGTACCACTGTAATTGTATTAACAATTGTTTTTAGATATACAGCTGCTTTGTATGGGTAGCACTGAATGTAGCACTAATCAGTTTGTTTCATTCGTTTCTCCTTGAGCAATGAAATATCCCCTCCCCGCATGCCTAATCTTAAGGTCCCCCCAATTATCCAGAGCAAATTGGGGGACGGTACAGACACCAGAGGGGTGTAAGGCAGGAGGGGGAAATAACTGAAAACTGCCTATCTCCACCACCATTTCTTCAAAGCATGCAAATTCAAATCTACAGCATTAACTGAAGGTGGTCCACTAAAAGCTTTCCATACAATTGCATCTCTCTACACCAGGGGAAGAAACCTTCCTCACCCCTCGCAGGCCAAGTCTGACAAGTAAGCAGACCCAACCACCTGATGTCACAGTGATGTCAGGTGACCTTTTCCACACACAGGGGTTTTAAGAAGCCCCTTTCAAAGCACTACATATTATGCCATGCTTTAAAATGGACCGTTGATCAGCTGATCAATACCCTTTTCGGCTGCTGTTACTAGGGATGTGGGTGGCGCAGTGGGTTAAACCACAGAGCCTAGGGCTTGCAGATCAGAAGGTCGGCGGTTCAAATCCCCGCAATGGGGTGAGCTCCCATTGCTCGGTCCCTGCTCCTGCCCACCTAGCAGTTTGAAAGCACATCAAAGTGCAAGTAGATAAATAGGGTACTGCTCTGGTTTGCCAAAGGCGGCTTTGTCATGCTGGCCATATGACCCAGAAGCTGTACGCCGGCTCCCTCGGCCAATAAAGCAAGATGAGCGCCGCAACCCCAGAGTCGTCCACGACTGGACCGAATGGTCAGGGGTCCCTTTACCTTTACTAGTAGGGCAGGTGGGCGTGGTTTGGCCAAAATGCCTCATGGAGCCATATGGTGTGGCCTGCTAGGCCTAAACTGGGCCAGAGATTCCCTACCATTGCAGCCATGCCATGTGATGACATTGCTTCATGGCAATTGTGGGGTGAAATATATCACCCGGCTGTACTGGCTTGCCCTCTCTCTCTCTGGACCTTTCAAGATAATGCAGTTTACTTCAACAGACCAACATCCAAATGATGATGCTCCAGCAGGCATTCCTAATACTGAGTAATAAGGACCCACATCTGAGCACTCCTTCGTCCCCTTTGTCTGAGGGGTACTGAAGGATCTATTTCTGTTCTGTTTATGCCTTCCCCCCTCAGGAGCTTCTGCTGACCTTTGGAAGTGCACAATTCCACGTCTATATGGCAAGTTGCACAGGATAGGATTTCTGGGGATTTAAAAAGCTGATATTAGGGAGTACACAGGGAGCACAGTTTTAAATTGCTTGAGTCAAGAGACAAACGGATACTAGATTAGATCTGAGGAAAACCTGTCTCAGTGGACAAAAGTATACTTTAAAGAAAGAAAAAAAGAGTGTTCAACGCCATACATCTTGCATTAAGAGGGGCTCAAGACTGAAAGAGTCAACAGATACCAGAGCAAGACTGGCACGAAACACGATTATGACAAAACCCACACCACAGCAATCCTCATTCTTTATTTAACAAAATTCATAGAAAACCCATGCCACTGTCTTGACAATCTCTTGCTCTTCGCAATATCAGGACATAAAATTTTATGTATTTATTTATTGTTAATGGAAGGGAAATCTTGTTGCATATCTGGAGACCATTTATTTTTTTAGGGGAAGGAAATTGAGACGCACTTCTGTTTATGACATATGCTAACCGGGAATCTTAAATCCTACAATTTCAAGTGACAATTGGGAGTTCATTTCCTTCTTGGCATTGATGAAATGTTGTTATATTATTTACAAACCAAATTTTACACACACACACACACAGAGAGAGAGAGAGAGAGAGAGAGAGAGAGAGAGAGAGAGAGAGATGAAGCAACTAAAGTACTATCTTCAAGATTCTGGAAACCTATTCCCCATTTGTGCTCAACACCTGCTACAGCATTTCAGTCATGCACAGTTATTATTTTGGTTATACCGTATAGTCAAATAGTCAAGAGATCTAGTGCAGGAAAATAATATTTTATTTATTTGGTTTCATTTAGAAATCAATTCCCATAAATCATATCAAAGGGATAATAAAACCATCATCATCACCCAGTTTTTTAAAAAAACAAAACCAGAGGAAGTTGCCTTATTATGGCCTTTCTCCATATTGTGCACCCTGCCTGTGCAGCTGAACCCTTATATTCCCTTTGTGTGTGACATCCCCATTATTTGGGGGCTAGATATGAGATAGCAGGTGTTCACCTTAGGGGCATCCACCATGCCGGGGCGGAGGAAGGGTGTGCGGTGGGGGCGGCCCACCCCAGGTGTCACCACTGAGGGGGGTGACAAAATGCCGGGCGGCACTCACTGTGGGCCTGCAGTGTGCCCGAGCCACGCGTCCCTCCTGGGAGTGACGCAGTGGCTTGGGTGCCTGCAGGCTCCATGCTGCCCCAAACAGGCCGCCGACCACCTCCCCCTCAGCTGCAGGGTGGCTGAGTGGAAGGAGGCAGGCAGACACTGCGGAGGCCCAGTGGAGCATCCTGCCCCAGTTGGCTTCACCCCTGGGCGCAGGACGCAGGCCGCCCCAGGCACCCAATCGGCTTGCTCTGCCGCTGCCCCTATGTCTGCAGCATAGTCAGAGACAGGGCTGTTTGCATGCAATCAGGTTATGCCTGAAACCCATTCACTCTTTACACTGCAAATGCACACACTTAACCAGTGGCTGCACGCAGATTGTAAAATACACTGTGAACTTCCACCCCAACCCCTATACTGTTTAAAACTGGCTGACGGGTTAAAAAAATTCCTATGCAAAAGTAGAAACCTGCTGCATGAACAGAACAGCACCGCGGGATACAACCCATTGCCTTTCTATGCATACTGGGCATGGAAAGAGGAAGAAGAGATGTTATCATCACCAGGTGATGCAGGGAGGCTGTATCAGTTTTCCGACTGAGCTTCAGATAGAATTCAAGTCAGCTCCATGCTCAGAGAAGGAGTGAACAAAATTTTAATAAGAGAATTCTATAAACAGAGGTAATTTCATTTAACACCATCCACCCAACCCCCCGCCTCTGCAAATGCAACACTCAAGGCAAAGTAAAAGGGCACCGCTATACAAACATCTCACCAAATAGTCTGCAAAAGCCCATCAATATTTTAGCACAAGCTCTCGGTGTGTACAGATGCACAGCATTTCCAATATTTGAACACCCAACACAATTCGAGTAAAGCAAACAGGGTTGCAGAACATTCAAAGAGCTCCAAAAGATTAATCTGAAAAGAGTTCCAGACACTTCTGGAGCCATGATACAAAAACGCCTGCCCATGTGAGGAAAACACGAAGTTATCACAAATAAGCAAAATCATAATGGACTATAAAGAATAGCTCCCAGTCCATTCCAATCTGATGCTATGCAAATCCTCCAAAACAGAAGCCCACTTGTTTGACAGATAACTTGCATCCAGAAGGTCCCATGTTGAACCTCTGGCATCTCTGTGTAGGGCTCAGAAGACAACCGGGAGAGCCACTGGCAGTGTAGACAACACTGAGGTAGATCAAGGAAAGGGAAGTGAGCGTCCTATGTTCTCTTTCTCTGTGGGTTCCCCTCCTAGCTTCACATCCAAACAATCACTTTTGGGATGGCCATGCCTTTTTGAGAAGAGCCCATTCCAGATACGATGGCTTGAACAACAGTGCTTACATTTAAGATCACACCTCTTCATAAGAATGAAAAAGAATTTTAAAAATAACCTGAAATTCAAAAGCCACATTCAAGAGTTAATACATGAATTAAGAAAGGGAAGCTCCATTTTTTTGTGTGCTACATAAACTGCATACGTAGAGGATCCTTCCCTCTCACTTTAGGATGCAATGAAGGCATTCTTAGCTTTCCCCATGACCTATGGCACAAAAGAAAAGGTTAGAAGGCTTAGGGAGGCAGAACCATTTCATGCAAGGCATGGGGCGAACCCCTGCTATGCAGGAATCTCAGCAAAAGCATCCATGACAGATAGCCATCCAACCTTTGCTTAAAAACCTCCAATGAACAAGAGGAGGCCACAAGCCTTCCAAGGGAGTGTGTTCCACTGTCAAACAGCTCTTACTGGCAGAAAGTTCTTCCTGATGCTGAGTTGCCATCTCCTTTCTAGTAACTTGAGGCCATTGGTTCAGGTCCTATCCTATGGAACAGAAGAAAACAAGCTTGTCCCATCTTCCATGTGACAGCTCTTGAGATATTTGAAGATCACCATCATATCTCCTCCCAGTCTCCTCTTTTCCAGGGTTCCGTCAAGTCAACTAGCTATAAATCCTGAAATCAAAAGATACACTATGCCCACAGCATCCCCCTGATCTACCAAGCTTGTAATGGAAGGAAGGAAGGAAGGAAGGAAGGAAGGAAGGAAGGAAGGAAGGAAGGAAGGAAGGAGGGAAGGAAGGAAGGAGATGGTACTCATGTTTGCCAAATGCACACTTTACATATTTTGGTGTGAAACCCAAACATGACATGGGAAGAGGTTTACTGAAGAAGCAGCCCGGCTGTCAGTCATCCACTATTTTTTAAAAGCACAGAATCAAGAAGTGCCTACATAATCTTCCTCCCACTAAAAAACAAAAGAAAGCCCTAGGCAGCAAAGAGACAGGCTTCTGTTGCTAGATTTGCTGCTATTTGTAGGCAGCGAGAGCATGAACAGATTTAGGCTTTTCATGTGAGAAACCCGACCAGCTTCAGGGCAGCCGCACTGACCATAACTGCAGTTGTACCCTGCTCCACTTGAATTTTTTATTTTATTCTGTAATTGAACTGTCAGGCAAGCGCTTGACAGAAAAGTGTCTTGGCACCAGCAAGAGAGGTATTATATCCCAAAATGTATTAAGCATCATTACTTTTAGAATTGAATCTTCTACTGCTTGCCATATTTCTGACTCTAGCTTCTGAAATATACTTCAGATCTTCTGGAAAAAAAATGAAGGTTTGCCTGAAATTTCCCCCAGATGCTTTGCATTCTCTGAAAAGTTTCCTCACACAGAACTTTTCCCACTGAGGCAGATTTGTAAAATGCTATGAGAGCAGCCTTTTAACACAAACAATGCACATTATTTGTTCTGAAATTATTTGGAAAGCTCCTGTTTTCAGTGACACATCCTTAAGCACACCTAATAAGTTGTCTGTTATGTACACCATTTCTGCCACCAATGTGGAAGAGAAAAGAGCCCAACACAAGCACAGAGCTGGACTGTGTAACAGCCAACACACACATCTTTACTGCCAACAAAGCTTAACAAGCCATCAGTGAAAGCCCTGCAGCCCTGCAAAAATAAATGGAATAATTTGGCACACAGCAGAGGTACTTAATGACTGCTGACTTTAATCATTACTTGGAGATATGGCATGTTCCGTCTGAGATGGCAACTCTAATCATGGTGCCCTCCTGAGGTCGCTGAATGACAGCTCCTATCATCACTGACCATTGGTCATACTGGCTGAGCTGATGGGATTTCCTGTCTGACATCACCTCGGAGGTACCACATTGGGTACCCCTACTCTTCCTATTGAAAACACACAGGTTGTGAGAGTTCAAGGCAGACCTCAAAACAGCGATGGCAACCAGTTGCCGGTGCTGTGAGCACACTTGTTAAAAAAGAAAAGAAAAAAGAAATGAGGCCAGATGGCAATTAGGAGTCAGAAGAAACATTTCCACCAAATTCATTCAACCAACACCCAAAATAAAGCCCATAGAGACTCTGCTCTTTTACATAGGCAAGAACACTGCTGAAATGAAGAGTCAACATCTCCATATTTTATCCAGGGGAGCATCCCTAAGAAGCGTGACGCTCATTTAAGTCTGGCCACACTTAATCTCACTCTCACAGAGTCAACCTAGAGTCCACACATGCAAGCATTGTGGACTTTGAGGTCTTCCTCTTTGACACTCAGTGACAGGATGACCTCCCCTCAAAACAGGGTACGCAAGTCTTACAACAATTTAGACCTTAACAAAACACACAGTTGTCATATGCAAGGTGACATTTTAACAATTACTTTTGAAAAGTTTTTTTTTTTTAATCAAGACTCGTACTTTTAACCACATTATTATTTAGCTTTCTTGCCCATTCTTCATCATAAGGTACCTGGGCAGGTTACAGCAAGGTAAAAGTACAAGAATTAAATCAGTTAAATCAATTTACAATCAAAAAGAATAGGGCTAAGAGTCAACGCGTTTATTGCACACAGTTTTGCATACTAATTGAACATGTCTCTACCACCTCTCTTCTTCCTACTTTAAAACTCAACACAAACAAGTCTACAGAGCTCATCCAAGCTAAAACATGTCCGCCTGCCAAGTGCTCTGCCTTCCCAGCTCTATTCAACTTAGCAGTTTTAATTAAAATGGAATCATATTTCCACTGACACATTTCTGGATATTTGGGAACTGAGCACATTGTCACTCTATATTACCTGGCTCAAGGCATAGCAAAACTGTCCACCTTTATTTCTTTGATCCATCTGCTCATCCCTCTCACCTCCAGACTTGTCTTAATTTCTCGTTGGCGAAGTTTGGCTTGTGAACTAACACATCAATTTATCCCTCTGAGAAGCATGTGCCCTCAACAGTGCGTTTCATGAGTCACAATCAACAAAGGAGTCACTCATGTCCAAGATTTAAAAAAAAAAGAGGAAAGATTACTGTACTTTTGTACTGTTTTATTGTTGTTAGCCGCCCTGAGCCCGGCTTCGGCTGGGGAGGGCGGGATATAAATAAAAATTTATTATTATTATTATTAACAACATGCATTTTCAAGTGCTGTATTTCCTGTCTCCCTCAGGCCTGCTGCATAATGAGGACTGCGACGAGCAATTTACTTCCTGTAATTTAAAGTTTGCGCATTAAAACCTTTAAAGTTTGTATATTAACTCATTCTCGTGTGAAATAATGAACCATTTGAATGCCGATCAGAAAAGCATCCAAGGCACTTCTGAATGGAAATGACACTGAATTAACCAGCGCTGCTAATGAAATATCTAGCCATCTTCAGCAGGGGAACACTGTATTGAAGAAGACAGGGAAATGTTTCCAAATTCAAAACCACCTGGGTAAAATGTTTAAGAGGCAGAATCAGATTAGGTATCATTTGTATACAAGCATGGAAACAATATTTGCAGCCCCCAATATCAAACTTCTAGCTTCCTGAGATTGTTCCAGGCCTAAGGGGAACAGAATCAACATCCTTTGCAGAAAGTGTTCAATTGTGAGGGAGAAGCTCTTCCTGATAAACGTGAGAATCTGTGGGAAAAGGTACAGAGCAAAGCCTAAATAGAATGCATGTTTCTTATCAGACACTCATATACATAGATAGCTTAGTTGGTTAGAGCCTGGTGCTGATAATGTTGTAGGTTCAATCCCCGTATGAGACAGCTGCATATTCCTGCATATTTCTGTGTACAATCAAGTTGCATTGGCATGCTAGTATCTTGCCCTATACTCACAATACACAAGCAAGTAGTGAAAACATCTTCCACTTGGGGTGAAGGAATAACCGCAAAGACTATCTCCATACAGGTTTTGCAGCATATTGAGGCAGAAGATATACATCTTTTATGTCATATGTGTACATTCAAACATCAAACGGGCTAGAGGAGTTTCCCCTCTTTATTGATGAGGAACATTGCCTTGATTTTCAGAAGCACAGCCATGAAGATAAGCAATCTTTATTCTTTCTAAAATTAATTTCTAGAACAGAGTGTTTTACAATCCCTCACTTCCTGGGACACAATAACTTGGTGGTGCAGGTCATCTTGTGAATGAGGAACTATTGTCTTGTTTGAACCCAAGCCTCCCACGTCAAAGTCCAGCATTGTGGTCGCTGTGCTGAAACTGATAGTGATTCATGGTGACAAGGTGGAAACAAGCTCCTAATTCTCTTTCTGCAGTGTTCTTTGTAAATTTGCTGTGCTATTTTGTTCCAGTAAAATTGGGAAAGTATTTCCCCCCCCCTCCTTTTATATCCAAATCCACTGGAATAAACGGGAAGCAGTATCTCTATCATGGAGAAGCAATGGAGGCAAGAAAGAGGTAGTTTGGGTTTCGATTGTTATAAATCGTGGATGGCTAACCCATGGTCCTCCAGATGTTGTCTACAATTCCCATCAGCCCTGGCCATTGGTCATCTTGGCTTCGGTTGATGGGAGCTAGAGTCCAACAACATCTGGAGGGCCACAAATAAATCACCCATAGATACTGAGGAAACCAAGAAAAAAAGGGAGTCAAAGACATGAAACCACCATGTTGCAGTCTGTCAGATCATTCCTCCTGGAATATGTATGCCTTGGGGCCATCTCAGTGGTTTGGAATCAAATCAATGGATGACAGGTGGGCAGACATCAATTTATAAGGAACAGGCAATTGGTCTCTTTATTCCCCTGTTTAAAACATGTTGATGGAATTCTGGCAACACTGACGTCATTTCCAAAGGATAATCATGCAGAAAAAGACTCTGCAGCACAAAAAGTGTGTGTTGGGGGATGCAGCTTGTTGTTACGTTAAGTGGTACACACAGTGCTCAACATTGTTCAATTATGGCTGAGATAATAAGGATTTCACTAGAAGTTCAACTTAAAAGGGTAAATTATAGGCCAGGGTCAGGGACTGGGCAGAGGAGGAATGGTGGAGACTACCTCTCCATCCTGACCCTTCCAGGGAGGAGGAAGAGGAAGACAGTGTAGATTTACAACAGGGGTTTGCGGGAGGTCACAGCTCAGAGGCAGATGAGAGGAAAAGTTGGGAAATAATGGGAGAGGAGGAGGAGAAGGCAAAACCGGAGCAGCAGCTGGCTGACACTTTGTCATTAGAAAGCATTTCAGACCCTCCATCTCCCAGAACCTGGCAAGCCTTAAAAGTAGGAGAGCAAAGAGCTCAAAGACAGAGGGCATGTAGCAGCACCCGTAGAGGAGGAGATGATGATGATGATGAATGAGGGAGTGGGAGAGATGGGGGTGGGGGGGAGATTCACTCAGGACAACGCCATTATCCAAGAGGCTGGGTTCTATAGCCTCTCTCTGTAAATATTGAAATAAGAAAGGACTGTAAGAAACTTTCCCTTGTCTTTATACTTTCCTGGGAAACCAGTCGGGAGCCGCTGACAGCACCCTGACAGCCAGTTAGCTGAAGCTTTGTTCTGGGAAGCTACCAAATATACAGAAGACCAGGTATCGCTGAATCAGAACTAGCATTGCTTCTGCAAAGATGAGTTCTGTCTCACTAAGCGTTCTTTGAAAGTGTCAACAAGCATATAGATAGAGGCACTGGCGGAGGAAGGGGGTGCGGGGGGTGCATTCCGCCCCGGATGTCATCCCTGAGGAGGGGCTGACATTGCCGCCCCACCCTCCTGGGACGCTCGCCGCGCCAGCCCTGTTGATACCTAACTGTTCAAGGTAGTTAAAGCAAAACGATATTGGGATGAACTCCAAAATGACCTCTCCAAACTGGGTGAATGGACAGTAGAATGACAAATTGAAATTCAGTGCAAATAAGTGGGAAGTGATGTACAGTGGTACCTCGGGTTACAGATGCTTCAGGTTACAGACGCTTCAGGTTACAGACTCCACTAACCCAGAAATAGTACCTCGGGTTAAGAACTTTGCTTCAGGATGAGAACAGAAATCGCGCGACGGCGGCCTGGCGGCAGTTGGAGGCCCCATTAGCTAAAGTGGTGTCTCAGGTTAAGAACAGTTTCAGGTTAAGAACGGACCTCCGGAACGAATTAAGTATGTAACCAGAGGTACCACTGTACACTGAGCAAAATAAAAATCTTATTTTTTAAATACATGCTCATGAGGTCTGAGAGAATGACCAGGAATAAGACTTTGAGGTTGTAGTGGACAGCTCAATGAAGATGTCAGGTCAGTATGCAGCAGCTGTGGAAAAACCTACGGAATGTTAGGGATCATTAGGAAAGGAATTAAAAAACAAACTGCTAGTATCATAAATATGCAACTCTACGGTGCAACACATTTGGAATGCAGTGTAAGTTCTGGCCATCTTATACCCTAAAGGGTATTGTAGAGCTGGAAAAGGTTCAGAAAAGGTCAACCAGAATTATCAAAGGGTTGGAGCAACTCCCCTATGGGGAAAGGCTACATCATTTGGGACATTTTAGTTTAGTGAAAAGGTGTTTAAGAAGGGACATAGTAAGAGTAGTATAAAATCATGCATGTTGTGGAAAAAGTGTACAGGGAAAATGTTTTGCTCCCTCTCTCACAATGCTATAACCCACATTTCCCTTTTAGTTCCCAAGCCCAAAGACTCATTAATTAGTATAAAAAGAGTACAGCAAGCAAGTACAAAATTGGTTTTGTTATTGCTGAGTCATCCAGCATCTATGTGTAGGTGCATTTTGGTCTCAGACATGCAAATATTATATAGATAAGCAACCACCCAATAAAAATCACGGGATACCACAAAAGCAGGCACTCGCAAGTGACACCCTGAACATCCAAGCAGAATATCACACACACAACTGTAATCTTTTGCTAAATATTTAAAAAGTAAAGGGGGGGACTTGTACTCTAAAGAAAATCTAATATAAGCAATGAAAAGAGTTCAAACATCACAAGCAACTCCCCTCCCTATGACTTGCTGATAAACTAAATCTTAAATTTATTGTTCCTAGAATTTGCTTTTGCTGAATAACCTCTTCAGACTGCAGCAACAAATGATCCTTTGTTTGGAAGCCTTATGAACCACTTCTGTTAAGTATTCGGCTGGTATTTAAGCTATGCTAGCTGGTGTTCTTTTGCTCAGTGCACAGCTTAGAAGAAAAGGCATCTGGAATCAAAAAGAAACAGCTGATTAAGTGCCCTCTGCCAAGCTTCTGTAATGATGTCTGTAGAGCATAATCTTTCCACGAGCCCCACAGTGCTGTCTGGATTGGGTCTGAATTGGCAGGCTCTGACACAGGAGGAGGAAGAAACAGCTGGGACCATCAGTTGGAGCAGGAGGGATCTCCCCTTTCTGCAACGACTTCAGCTGCTTCAGAAGGGGAAGCAGAGATTCTGGTTCTTCCTCCCCACCCCACCCGAACTTTTCTGCAGTGCACAAAGTCTCTGTGGAGGCTGGGGAGGGCTTGGAGCAGCCATATGGGGGAGTCAGAACCGCAGGAGGCAGCGACTGAACAGGGTTCCAAATAAGAGGGTGCAGTCTTGTCACCTAGAAGCAGACACTGCTTTTGCGGATAGGAACAGGCCCACCCACCCCAAAGCAACACATACAGTGGACCCTCCGTATACGAATTAAATTTGTTCCGGGGGTCCGTTCGCAACCCGTAAAGTCTGTAGGCAGAAGCGCCGCTTCTGCGCATGTGGCGAAACCCGGAAGTATACACTTCCGGGATTGCCGCATTCATAACCCAAAAGTTACGTATCCAGAGCGGTACGTAACTAGAGGGTCCATTATATTTGCAATCCTGTCATTCCCACAAGGCAAGAGATTCTCACCAATGAGCACTCCATGCCTTGTCTTTCAAAGCTTGGTGGGCAGGGCATGGAAACTTGTTTGGACATCTTTGTTGCTTTTGTCCAGTTCTGAGCTTCTTGCCCTGATTGTGGACTCCTGAACCATGACTCCTGAGCCTCTTGTCTGTTGCTGATCTTGTACCTTTATTTGCCTGAATAAAATTTTGTGTAAGACATACACACCCAAACTTACATATTTTGGGCGGGAGCCACAACACTTATTAGTTTGATGAACAACCTCCCAATGCAGTTTAAAAGATGGCCTTCGGATAACACAAGCATGAGTTCCTGGTTGGCATCAAAGCCAGCTCTCTCCATTGCTACCTTCATTATCCCTTGTATGTTCAATATTTGCTCAATAAGCAAGATTCCCCCTCCCGGGGATGTGGGGGAATCAATAAACAAATTAAATTACAGTTATGAATCTTAACTCTCAGAAAATGGTGAGAGACTCTTTCATTGTTTCTTCCCCTCCTCTTCCTGGCTTCAAGTTAGATCAGCAGGATATTGCTAAAGAAAAGCAAATTGTTGCTAAACATAAAACTATAAAGCTCTATTAATAAAAAAGGATACTGCTGCTTGATAAATACATAGGTGTGCAGTGATATGGAAAGGGGAAATTACCCTGCTGACAGCAAACACAGCATCTATGGTGAACAAGAAGTATGTTTGATTTATTACTTTTACGCTGCATTTCTGTCCAGGGACACACAAAGTGACTTTAGAATCAGAGTTTCAGAGCTGAAAATGACCTTGGCAGGTCACCCCTTCCAATCCCTGCTCAGTGCAGGAATCACAGCATCCCTGACAGATCTCTGTCCAGCAAAGGAGAGAGCAGTACAAACTTTTCCACTTATTTGCACACAGTGAAGTAATATGAATAAAACACAACAGCAGAAACACGATAGTTCAAACCTAAGGCAGGTTAAAAGTCAAATGCACAAAACAGAAGCAAAAACCTAAACAACAACATAGGTTTCCCAAAACAAAAAAGATGTCAACAAATGTTTAAATACTTAAAGAGAAGAAACCTAGGAAAACTCAACAGGTTAGAGAGATAGGATGCTGGAACAGATTGGCCAACATCCTGTTCCCTAAAGTAGCCAACTAGCACCTCCAGGAACCCCACAAAATGGGACTTGAAGGCAGTGGTTCTGCTTTAGATCAATAGCAACTTGGCCTGCATTTTAAATTCAGAGAATACATACAGGCAAATGGGGAAAATACCCGTTGGTAGGGTTTTCCTTTACACATTTAATTCCCTTTTAAATCCATGTATGCTAGCTACAGGCCACCACCAAATCTTACAGCAGTGCATCCATAAGTTAATTACGAGATTTATGAAAGAGTCCTTTGTCTTTCCTCCATCTCCCTGGATTCTAGTTTGAGTAGTCCAACACAATTACTTGTATTGCACACAATGCAAATCCGGAATACTAGGTATATTTTGCAGGCCGGATCCTTGGCATCTGATGTTTGTGGGTGGGATTTATTTTGGCAAAGCTGCATTCCAGCATTAATTTACCCTGCTGTGAATTCCAAAAAGCTGCACCTTAAAATATACTTTTCGAAGCCACACAAGTTCTGCATTGCTAACATGTTCAGGGACATTTGTCTGTCTTCTGGGTGGTCTGAATCTAAACAAAGCTGTCAGACCCTCATTAGGAAACCCTGAAACACAATTATTTTTAATCACTGGCTGGCAGCAGAGAGGCATGGAGCACTTACTTAAGAGCAATTGGATGTGATGGATTCAAAGCAACACAGATGTTTTAAAATTCTTATGTAAGTTCTGGTCCACAACCAGAACTTGTAGGGTGTTCTGGTCCACATGTAAGGTGTTACGAGACATTTGTTGCCTTTCCAAGTGACCTGTTCATTCATCCTGATTTACTTGCATAAGGCTCACACTGAGGTTAAATTATATCCAGCCTTTACTGAGCATTTGTACCAACTTGTTTGCAGGGCAAATTACAGGGCATAATTATCCTTCTGATTCTGCAGTTTGAATGCAGTTATCAGTTCAAAAAAATGTAGCTAAATATATTAAATGTGCATTTTGTACAAGTAAATACATTTAGAAATGTGTATATTAAGATAACATACCTATTCAAATACCTATTTTTTCTGATAAAATACTACTTTGAATATGAGTTTTAATGGTTTTTCTTTTTTTAAAAAACCACTAATATGAAAACAGGACAGAACTGACTTATGAATGAACATATGCAAAGTCAACACAGCCTGGAGATAGACTGATACACATCCATTCCTACCCAGAACTGAAATTGATGATTACCAGGTGGGCCATTCACCTCTATCATATATGTATATATGATTGAAACGATAGATAGATAGATAGATAGATAGACAGATAGATAGATAGATAGATAGATAGATATATGGCAAATGGGGCAGGGAATTCTAGGATGATGAGAAACCTTCCACTTTGGTATGTTGAGTTGTTGGCAGTATTACTTTACTTCTCCCTTTCAAGGGTTCTTTTTAAAGGCTGGAATGATGCTCAGTAAGGAAAGAAGTTAAAAATCCTGTTCTTCTCTTTCACTGTAACAAAATCAATACTGGATGAACTTCAGATCTTCTGTGCTGGATTCTCTGCTGTGCCAAGAATCCCTGAACACCGAATGCAACAGAACAACCTTGCTTCAAAGAGAATATTTTGTCACCTGAGATGTAGCAAGGATCAGCTTCAACCGAAAGCAATTTAGCACCTCAAGTCTATTGCCCAGAAATCCCTGAATGATGAAGGCTTCTTCATCTTCTGTTATCACAGGGTGAGGAAGGAGGAGATTGCCTTGGTTTCTTTTTAACTCATAGCTTTGCAGAGCATGCAGCCTACCAATCGTGAATAAAAGAAAAACTTCAATCAGCAAACACAGTCACCCTGTGGTAACCCTATGTACCAATACATTAAGAGATAGTGCTATTGTTTATCTGGCCAAAATTGTTACCCTGTCTGCCCCTCCATACATGAGAGGTATCAGCAGAGAGAGAGAAAAGGGGGAGCGGAGATAACTGAATGGATGTTTGGTGTGTGTGTGTCACCATTTTTCTTTCTATTTCTTTTCAATTTTGGCACCCATCTGCCTAGTGCTGAGATGTGGCCCCAGGAAGTTTCATAGAATCATAGAATTGTAGAGTTGGAAATGATCATCTAGTCCAGTTCCCTGTAATGCAGGAATATGCAGCTGTTCCCTACGGGAATCGAACCAGCAACCCTGGCACTATCAGCGCCACACCCTAACCAGCTGTGCTATCCAGACTGATGATGATTTCCCACAAGGGAATTTGCCATTGACCTGCAAAATGGTTACCCGCTGTTTCTCTAGCATGTGAGACGGCATCTGGCCCAAGTTCACCCAGTGAGCCACAGAACTGGCTCAGAATTTGACTCGGGCCTCCATGTTCTTAATAAACAACACTCTACACAACACTGGCTCTTGCATTTTTAGAGTGTTCTTCAACCTTGGGTCCCCAGACACTGTTTGACTGCAACTCCCATCAACCTGACTATTGGCCAGACTGGCTGGGGCTGATGGGAGCTGGGAGTCCAACGAGATCTGGAGGGCACATCGGCCAACCCTGCTCTGGCCTATGTTTTTGAGTCCCCCAGAAAGCAGAATATAGCATCTAGCAACATTACAGCCCCAGTACTCCTTCAACCGGCACTGGGCAGGGATCTGGCAGAGCTGAGTCTCTTAGAGGGCCTTTGAGGACACTGAAGAATATCGAGAGGACTCCTGAAGAGGGCCTGCCATCCTGGTGCATGCTTAGCCCAGAATGTTTAGTACTAAGGAGAAATTGGGGCTGGCAGGTGGCAATGAGGTGGATGGGGATGTACTATTTTACAACGCATAGATGGCTACTTTATGAGATTGCTACTGAAGTGTCAACACTCAGCAAAGCCTATGGGCTGCAGATACTGCTTGCAGACCAAGAAATATAACTAGCAGATTGCTGGCTGGCTTTGTGATAATACGGTTCGTTGAACACAGGACATACTGTGCATGCAAAAAATAACTTTCCCAATTGAAAGAAAACATTAGGAAATTAAAGCTCTTATATGTAAAGGCCTGATATTCATCAACAGATACTGTATGCTGTCACTGCAGTCGCCTAGTTTGCAGGGAAAGACAGCATTTGCTTCAGTTCTAGACTGATATCCACTGGACCATTCGCGTAGAAGTAGGTGGCTGCCTGCTGCACACGGCAAATGCAACAGCACAGCAGGTTCAGCTTTGCAGCTAGATAACTAAAATTAAGATTGCTTTGCTCATTAGTAGGGCTAGTGTAAAAATTCATTTCTCCCCAAGATTTTCAGTTAACTTTGACTGCACTTTGATCCAAGGTGGTTGTAAGTTTACGAGCTTGTAAGGCAGGCTTTATTCTGCGCGTGTCTAAGCATTGTTGGTCCTGATAAGTAAGCCTTAAAAGATAATAGATGCTGAACAGAGAGAGAACAGATACTGAAACAGTGTCACAGCATCATTTAAGTGTGCAGTGTTTGGGGAGAGCTGAAAGGGGAAAGATGAGACACACTCCAAGCTCAGACGACTTTGCTTTTCCATCTTTTCTGCTACCCTATTTTGCCAGAGAAGGCAAAATATATTCAGAGTTGAAAATTATTCCCGTCTATCTCTGGTTTTCTTGTTCTTTTATGAATAACACACACACACACACACACACACACACACACACACACACTCTACCACAGCAATATAAGAAAACATATCCATATGCAATAGCCTTTTCATTCAGTTTGAGGTCTTTGCAAAATAAATTACTTTGCAAGGTAAAAGGTAAAGGTAAATGACCCAAGAATGGTTAAATCCAGTCAAAGGTGACTATGGGGTATGGCACTCATCTCGCTTTTCAGACCAAGGGAGCTGGTGTTTGTCCACAAACAGCTTTCTGGGTCATGTGGCCAGCATGACTAAACAGCTTCTGGCGCAACTGGACATCGTGACAGAAGCCAGAGCGCACGGAAACATAGTTTTGCCTTCCCGCTCCAGCGATACCTATTTATCTACTTGCACTGGTGTAGTGGCCCAGCTGAGATCTTCTGAGAAAGAGTTAGTCCCAGACTGCTCACTGCTACTTCTTGATGAAACCTTGCGGTAACAGATCTTTCTAAACTTTTAAATTCAAATTTAAAGACTAAAGAAATAAGACCACTGTCTTTGGAGAACACCCAGTGAAAAGTTTTATGTAATGACATACTACTTTAAAGGACAACAGTGGGAGGGTACATCCATAAAAGATAGAGGGGAAAACTAGTTAGGCGGTGTACACAATTCAACCTTAAGGCACATTCTTCCCCTCAAAGAATTATGAGTGCCATAGTTCGTTAAGGGTTGCTGGGAACGGTAACTCTGTGAGAGGTAAACTACAGTGCCCAAAATTATTTGAGGGGGAAATGTACTTCAAATGTGCTTTAAAGGCATGATGTGTACACAGCCTAGGTTTCAGCAAATCTCAGTTAAAATTAGCCATAATTTGCAGCATTCAGAAAACACAAGTCCATGGTAATCAAAAACAGAAGTGAAAGCCTGCAATCTCTGTCCCTGTATAGCGAAAGCCTGGCCATGGGTAATTCATGCTCTGGTAACCTCCAAGATAAGATTACTATGTGCTCTGCACAGGGCCGCTCTTGAACACTGTCCAGAAATTGGATGTAGTGCAAAATGCTGCAGCAAAAATGCTAGCAGCAGGCCATGAGCATCTTAAAAACAGCTACAGTGGTTGCTAATTGTTTTCTAGGCCCAATTCAAGGTCATAAAACCTCCTAAGTTTTAATCCTATTATTTTCTGCATGCAAAACACAGAGTCTTCCTAGAGGCTCTCTGGGTACTGATGTTTTGAGAAAGCAAAGTCAATACAAGCCAGTTTGTTAATTGGCAACTCATCTGCTATTGCATTATTGGAAAAGTAATATTGAGCAATCAATGGCATGCATCTGGATAACCTTTGTGGGAGGCTCTTGTCATCATTTCAATTACATAACAGCCATTGCAATGCCTTTCCCCCTATCAATAGCTTTAAAAATGTCAAACTGGGCAACTAGCATCAATATGGATAGCAAGGATGGAGAAAGTCGGCGCTAGGAGCTATAAATGTGGAGCGCTAAGAATATGCTCCCAACATCCATTGGGAAATGAGAGATAAATGGATGTACATTAAGGGCAAACGAAGTTCATGGTATTTCAATGAACACATCAAATGAACCAAGTCAATATTTCTGGAGACCAGAGAAAAGACTCACTGTAATCCTAAAAGGGAAGACATATTAGATATGTCAGTATAATTATACTATGAATTATATTCCTTGTCATACATGACCAAGAAATATTTTCCAAATAATGAATTTAGGAGTTAGGGGGCAACATGGTGGGAGATCCACGGCCCATTCCACAACCCACTGCCTGCATTTCTCTGGCTTTGGGAAAGAAGGGTGGGGTAGTAAAACCAATATTGTGATTTGAAAACAAGCCAGAAAATGAACCTTTGTCTGATCCCAGCTTGTTCTCTTTAACCATAGTTAAGGTTAAGCAAACCAAGGTTTCCAAATATGGATGCCACTGGACTACTGTAGTTTGCCTACAACTTCCAATATCCCTTTCACATCCACAAAAGACAAGGAGAGGAGGAGGTGTATGCAAGCCTTGTTCTCACTGGAGCTCGTTCACATAACTTGAAACCAGAATTTTCCATTACTTCTGCACCAGACCGGAAAGAAACGTGGGGAGAAAATGAGTTATTTACACAACTTTTGGGACAAAGAGGAAACCATTTCCTCCTGATATATACACATAACATAAACTTTAGGAGGGACTTTCTGACAGCAAGAGCTGTTCAACAGTGGAACAAAATAATTCGAAAGGTGGTGGACTCTCCTTCATTGCAGGATTTTAAGCAGAGGTTGGATGGTCCTCTGTCAGGGATTCCTTAGCTGTGGTGAACCTTGGGATCCCTTCCAACTCTACCATTCTAAGTTCTGCACAGAAGTAATTACTGTGTGATATCCCTATGTTAGGTAAGCCTCAGCTGAAAAATAATTGCCACAGATAAAGGGCAAACACTACAACACGTGAGAGACAGTTTCAGGAACCTCTTAAGTCTGAAGCTGGCCATATAACTTAACACTTTGACAAAAGCCATATTTTTCCTGCTGGAGTAAGTATTGCTATTAGAGATAGGAGATAAGACCTGGTTTGTAATAATGGCTTTTTAAAAAAGCATTTCTTAAGCACAGATCTACTATAGGAAAAGGGGAGAAAAGTATCTGCAACTTGCTTAATCAATCAAGTGTGCAAAAGCTTCATTTATGTCTGCAGCAGGTTGTGGGGGGGGGGGGACTTAGCATTTTCTACACCTACACAGAAAGACACGCATGCACAAAAACACCAAGCTTTTATCTTAGCAAATCAAAACCATTTGTATAAAACGCCTAGTTAATAATAGCGTACTGTACAACATTACAGCTGGCAACTGCTGACACCGGCAAGAGAGGTCTCTACCAGAATCTTAACAGCCTTTGATTGACAGCTAGAATTCCTAACCAGGCTCAGGGGAAGAAGGAGAAAAAAGGATGATTTGTAAAAATAGAAAGTCTCGCAATACTGGAAAATGTTTGATTTGCTCTTTCTGGCTTAAAGAGCCAAATCGTCAGTGTGTCCAGTGTCACTTCCATCTAGTTTAGAAAGGTGAAGGTCCTTCCTTCCTCTGCTGCAACAGAACCATCCATCTATTAATGAGGAGTGGTGGGGTACAGGTTCCTAAATCTTCTGCTGTGACAACATGCTGAAAGGTTATAAACAGCTTATCTACTTTGTTCTATACCTCATGTGCTACTGTGAGAATGGATAACAGAATGGTGCTTGGATGAGTGTGTGTGTGTGTGTGTGTGTGTGTGTGTGTGTGTAAAGGTAACTGAATAAAAGGAGAAAGTGTGTCACACACACATAGCTTATGAAAAAGAGGGTGATGCATGTGCTTTCTGATGTAAGTAACCAAACAAGAACTATACTTTATTTTAAGAGAATGGGAAAGGGAGTAAAAAAGTTCAGATCACAAACACTGTTGCTGCAGCAGTTGGAAACGGTATACCAGGGATCACCAGTGTTGCTCCCATAGCTGCAAGGGTGTCCTTGAAGCATCTGAGGCTCCCCACTCCCTGCCCCATTGATCATAAGGTGATGAGGATAGTTGCCTCTTGCCCCCTGAAAAGTACATAGAGCAGAAGGAGGAAATTGGAAGAGTGACACACTTTTTTCAACTCTCTGTGCTTTCCAAAGGCCCAGATTAATTGCATGCACCTTCTCTCTGTCTTGGGGGGAAAGAAGTGATCAGAGGGTGGGCTGCCTATAACCCGTTGAAATATCCATGTCTTTTAAAAAATGGTGACCCTTTGCAGTAGACCATTGTTTGAAAGGATTCTTTGCTTAGGTACTTCTGGGTTGCCTATGCAGAACCCCAATAAAGGTCTCCTTTTGATGTTTATCAAAACCTTACGTTGCATTGAAACTGTGATTGCTTTAACTTGACAGCAAAGCAAAACAAATCTGTTACAGATTTGTGAGTCAGACATCTATTTCCATTAGGTTACTTGTCCCAGTACTGAAGACACATGTAGTTCAGAGCCCCCACGTCTTGGTCACCATTGCTCAGATTGCTGCTATGTCTGACAAAGACGCAGCTTTAGTTTCTGAAAGAACACTAAGGCAGGATATTCCCTGCAGTCTTCTGCTCTCATCTTTCGCTAGTGGTAGTAAAGCAAGACTCTTTACTACAGATGCAGAAGCCAACAATCATATGCAATGTTCCCAGTTCTTGAGCTCTTAAACTTGCATGGTTATTGACAGCAGGCAGTCACTGTCTCCTTGATAGCATAACCCAACCTGTTAGCAAATGAAACACAGCCGCATTTGCTACAGAACAATTTGAAAGGTTTCTCTGAATCCTCACCTTCTTCAGATTTTGGTCCCCAGATGTTGATGGACTGTGGACATAAGAAGGCAGTGAGAGCTGTTCAATAGTGGAGCAGTCTCAATCGGGAGGTTGTGGACTCTCCTTCCTTGGAGGTTTTTACGCGGAGCTTGGATGGCCACCTGTCATGGATGCTTTAGCTGAGATTCCTGCATTGAAGGGGGTTGGACTAGATGACCCTTGAGTCCCTTCCAACTCTAAGTTCTGTGATTCTGTGAAGAGCCTGTTGAATTGAATAGCGTCCCATTCTCACAGAGGCCAACCAGATGTACGTGGGAAGCCTGCATCCAAGACATGTGTGTAACATCACTCTGCCCATCTGTGTTTCTCAGCAACCAACATTCAGAGGCATATTACCTCTGGCAGTGGAGGCAGAAGATAGAGATTGTGGCTAGTATCCATTGATAGGCCTTCACTAGTGGCCTAGCTGCCTGGAGATGATGGAAGCCTTGAATACAGCAACAGCTGGGGACTCAGTGATGGAGAACAGTGCACTAGACCACATCTCTCCCAACTACACCGAACCAGTGTTTTTTTTCTGGGGGGATGCAGGGGGATGCATACCCCTAAACATTTCGTGAATCTAAGTTTGGCCTCATTGCCATATTTCAATATGATTAGGAAAATGAGAGTACCCCTAAACATTTTTAAGAAAAAAAGCACTGCGCCTAACTATTTAAAAACAAAACAAAACATACACCAAAATGCGGACGTACAAACTAGACACTGCGTAACTGATCAATAGGACACTGACACTCAGCACATCATATCTACGCAAAGGCATATCTGTAATTTGATCAATACCTGGGTCAGACAAGGATTGGGATGGCAGCCAGCTGGCAAAGGGTCAGTTAAAAACACTGACAGAGATAGTACTTGCTGCAAAACGACAGTAAGCAAAACCAAAAGCCATTAACTCTCCATAAAATGAGGGTCTTGCTTTTGCACATCTACAGTCTCTTTCCCACGCCTGAACAGGGAGCAATCTTTGTTACACCATTTCTTTTCCATTGATTTAACATTTGACAAAAATATGTTCCTTTAACTTTGGCAAAAGGGTGATACCTTCTAATCTGGAGTAGTGAGGGGAAGAATGAGAGCAGTTAGGGCAATATTCTCCACTGCCACTGAGATGAGAGCAGTGGTTCATGACTTTGGTCATAATGAGGCTCTCCAGCACAAGGAAGCAATATTTCACAACATCCTTAACAGACCTTTCCTCCAGCTCAGCAGATATAAGGCTATCCTTGGATTTTTCTCTCTAAATCAGCTGCATATTGACTTCGCTGGTACAGTTAAGAACCAGGACTCATATGTGGAGGTAATGCTCCGCTTTGCGAAGGCAAACCTTGCACCAGACATGCAAAAGTATGTCAAGGAGCATTGCGTCTGCTTTCCCTGACCTTTTGCATCCTTGGCTAGAAAACAGGTTTTCCCCCCTGACCTTTTGTCCTCTCACAATTTGTTTGTTAGACATATCGCTTGGCTGGAGCATGACGGAGGACACAGACGTAATCCAAGTATCGAGGGGAACATCTGAGGGAAACATCTGCTGACATGTGTATTTGCAAATGCTGGAAATGTGCTTAAATGGAAATACATTAAGTTCAGGGTGGTTTCACTACTGTTTCCAATTGTTGACTTCTGCTAATAAAAGGAGCCTCAGCAGAGCTAGCCAGCAGCTTGCTTGGAGCATGCTTGCCAGTGTGCTTCTGCACAGCTCACCTGCATTCAACCTCCTGTCGTCTCCATTATTCCTACACTCATACAAATACAATACTCTCAATTTATTAATCAAAGCAGGCTGCAGGATTATGAGATCTATCCCTCTAGCACCTTTACAAGTGGACTCCCCACATCAACCTTAACCATGACTAAGGTTATGTCTGTAATGACCGTAACTATGGTTAATGTTACCTATAGTTTGCATATTAAGCAGGATTAGAAACCAGACCCTGAGGCTGACTGGCAGCTCTGGCTGACAGGCAACTCACACTGACCATAGTTAACTGTTTTCCAAGCAGTACAGCAGTAGTTCTGGGGAAACAGGGCTTTCCACGGTCCTACACACAGCATACAAATGAAAAACCACTGAACCATCTGTACTCAAAAAAGGTAAGCCTATAAAAGTAACTGTCTGCTATCAATGTAGTCCAAAAGTCCACTTAGCCCAGTACTCTTGCCCTTGATCATGAGAAGCAGCGCCCAAACAGAATACTATCTCAGTCCTTCAACCCAGGATGCTTTAGCTCAGGGATTGGGTACCTGTGGCCTTCCAGGTGTTGTTGGGCTCTAACGCTATCAATCCCAACCAGAATGGGCAATATTCAAGGATGATGGGAGTTGTAGTACAGCAGCATCCAGTGGTTCCCCACCCCTGCTTTAGGTGGATTTGTTGATGTTGGGTCATTTGTGCATGCCAATGTACCGTATGTGCTTGAGCTGCTCTAGTTCAGCAGTAAAACTATAACCAAACAATATTCTTTTTCCCTGAGCAAATTACCAGCTGAAATTTAGTATGCCAATAGTATCTGGAAGCGGCCTAGGAGTAAATTATATTTGCCCAAGGTTTCATTATGCAAAATCAAGCCTATTAAATATAGGCTTACGAAACAGACACATTGAATAGAAATTTTGAACGAGTTTGCAGACAAGTCGTTATTACAAACTAATAACAGGCAAAGCTGGACAACATAATCAAACACGTAGCTTCAAAGTTCCGTATCTTCATAAATGACGAAACTCCTTTGATCTTATGGAGAATTGTAAGGCCGGCAATAAATGCCTCTACTTTGTCTTATGATCACTACAATGGGGGGGGGGGAATTAATGACATCTGCCTTCCTTCAAATCAATATTTCCACAACAGAAAGTATTTGAAAATAAAATAAGAAGATAGTGAATGTCCTAAATGAATATGAAAGATCAGCTTCGGCAAAGGAAAAAAGATTTTATCGCTTGCTGTTGAGATTATAGGGACCCTGGAAGGAAAAGAAAATTGCAGAGTAATGCGGAGAAGAAAGTCAAGAACCTGGAAAAATATGTACGGGGTGATAACTCCTGAGCTTTCATTATGTTTGATTTCAAGACAAAACTGTTATAAAGTCCTATTCCAATGACAACCTGGAGGAGATATAAAATATTAACACAAATCCTGACAGGTGCTAGAACTGTCAGGAGACATAGGGAGACTTTTCCTGCATGTGGCAGAATTGTCCAAATACAAAGCCATTTCAGAAAAAGCTACCAGAAGCACTAGAAAAGCCATATCCAGGAATATGGAAGAATAGGATGCTGCGTTTTAAATATGATTGTTTCAGCATTGCTCTGAGAAGAGTTGAAATCTATACAGAACCCACTTAGGTGGTAAAACTGTGGACTGCCGCTGCATTATTAGAGGCATGGCTAGAGCAGGAAGGAGGGGCAAAACTCTAAAAGACAATGTCCATTACATAGCTGTCAACCATCCCTTATTTGGCGGGAAACTCCCTTATCCCAGCGCTGTGTCCCGCTGCTGTCCCTTATTGATGATGTCCCTTAAATTTCCCAGGTTTCAAAGGAAGCAGCTCCTCTCCCTCCCTCCCTGCTGGCCAGGGAGGAGGGAGGCTCCAACTGTGTTGCTTGGCTACGTTGCAGCCTTTGCTCAGCGCTTCCCAGCAGAGAGGTGACGATGGTTTTCCTTGCTGCATCCCCTTTGCCGGGTTGCTGCGCTGTGGGAACCACCGCTTGAAGCTTCGTTTGGCTGCTGGCTGGGCGTTCTGCCTTTGGCTCGGAGGGGCTCAGAAGTTGAACATACCTGTGCCCGGAAAATCCCTTATTTTGGCTGCTGATCCCTTATTTTCGAGGCTGCTGGTCCCTTATTTTCAAATCTGTAAGTTGACAGCTATGGTCCATTAAGAAATTAAAAGAGGTTAAACGTGCTTTTACGCTGCTGCAATGAGCAACTGTATGCTATTATATTGGCATTTATATATTTTTTTGTAAATGAGAACCACATGATGGGATGTTGTGCACTATGTGCATTCTAAGTGGTAATGTACAAAAGTGACACTATTTAACTAAAAGAATGGAAAGGGCTCAAACTTGGTGAGGCATTTTGATAGCAATCTTACTAACTGAGCACTGCATTCACTGTATCTCACTACAACCCAACATCTATCCTCTTTGATAAACTGGTCCCAGAGGGCCTAAGCCAGGGTGGTCCAATGTGCGGCCCGAAGGCCTTTTTCAGCAGCCCTCAGAAACATTAGATGCCCTCTCCCCAAGCCATTGTGCTGCCTTCCCAAAGCCTGGTAAGCAAGGCACTGGGCTTTGGGAAGGAAATGCAAGGGCTCCCCTACACAACAAGGCAGCGTGAGGCCTGCGGCTTCCATACTGAAGTACTCTTGCAGCCCACTCGGGAGTGGGCCATCCTGATCTAAGTTGAACAGAAGGGGAAGTTAACAAGTCACCTCTCAACGAAATGTAAAGTGGCGCAGTTGTAGGAGCAGGAGGCTGTACTGAAATTTCCTCCTGCGTTTTTTCCAAACATTCTCCATCAATTTATGACACAAGGCATTGCATTTTAAAATTATGAAATAAAGAGGAGGAAATGATGTAATTCACATGGATGAAGTGCAGGATTTTCATTGTACTTGCACTACTTCAAGGCGGCGGCGGAGTGTTTATAAGTGTCCTTTATTCCTTGTACAAATGAATAGGAACTGGAACGTTCCCCCATCCCGGATAATTAGAGCCGGGTGATGTATCGATATATCATCCAAAACCAGTTTGGAATCCATATTGTGATTTTGGTTTCATAATTTTGAACCTGGGAATATATCATGAATCCTGATGTGCGTGTGTGCTATGCAAAAAAAAATGCAATGTGGGGAAAATCACAACGCCCGCCAGTGCTTCTCTTAATTCCTGCAGCCCCTGTTAACTCTGCTGGCTCAGCTCTCCCCTGCCCCCCACAGGGGGCAGAGAATCACAAGAACAAAAATCGTGATGCAGGAAAAACCGTGAAACCAGCCAATGCCTCTACATAGCTCCATCTTTATTTCAGACGCCGTGATATATCGGGAAATTGCGATGTTTTAGCTGGTGATGTATCATGCTGTTGAAAACCAGATATTGCCCAATGCTACTGTTTGCCTCTATGTGGTTTCGACCTTATTTCAAACACTGGGATATATCACTACTGTATATTGTAATGTTTATATATCACAATGTTGAAAACCAGATATTGTGCAACGCACAGATAGTATTTTTTGTTGTTGTTGCTGCTGCCATTGAAAAATTTAATGTTTTACAGTAAACAAATTAAGACATTAGAAGGATTAATGCAAAAATGTGCAGTATTGAATTCATATATGAAATGGAAATAAAATATAAAACAGGTTTAAATTGGGATATGCAGGAAATATAAGGAAACACAGAAAGAGGAAGAAGAAAGTCGACATATGATATGTAAAGATGATTCTGTTTGAAATGTTTATTTGTCATAAATGAAAATTATAAAAAAGAAACACACAATGAAGAACACAACATACAAAACTTGAAAAGAAAAAGGAAATGTAATGTTTTATTGCATTCCCTTACCTTCAAACTCAGAAGCATTTTAATTAAAAAGCATTCTCAGTTCATTTTTATCATCATTTCTCAAGACAATGGCACCAACAGCAGTACCACTGATGACAAATATTGTTTTGAAAAGCAACCAAGCATGAATTGGCAGACATAAGAACCAAACGTGTACATGCTTCTGCACGTAACAATTACAATGAATGAGATAGGCCTTATTTAAAAGATAAATCCCGAAAAGAGTTCAGAAGTGTTGAGATTTTTTATTCTCCAGGGATGGCAGTCCTGATTTTTTAATTAACTCTACTAATCCTCAAGCACGGAGCTTCAACATTTTTAAAAATTTATCTACAAATGGAATGGAATATGGAAACAGTCAATCTAGGTCCAATTTAAAATTGACTAATACTAATCTGTTCTGATAACCACCACCCCACACACAAATAAAGAGGGAGGAGATTAGCTTCAGTGAGTCTATTGCCGTGGTTTTCTGACAAGCTTGGTCTGTGACTGAGGCAGAACCAAAAGGCTTTAATGGTCTGGAATATCCCTCTAGACTTTGGAATGTGATACCCATCACAATTTGACACAAAGTGGGTTATGTGGGGTTTTTTAATAGTTTAAATTTGAGACGTAAACTTGCAGAGTGAGTTTATTTGGAGTGCAAGGAAGGCGACAGACTACACAGGTCAACCCTCTTGCTCTGAGGAGTACCCCCCCCCAAAAAAAAATATTAGACGTTGTTCTACTTGGCATAGAAGTTGATATTCTTCCTCCAAACTCTGCTTGCCTAAATGCATAGAACACGAGCATTACTTTTAAGGCATGTTAGGGTTAGCCTTCTTTCCCATGGTACCTTGCGGCTGAGGGAAGGAGCCCTCTGAAAATGCCACAGGGGGGCATTCCATACCCCACAAGTGTCCCAGAAAAACCGGGACATCCTGTTTTGTTTTGTTTTCCTCGTGAGAGAACAGCAGCCATTTTGGTGTGCTTTTTGATACCGTGCCCCACAAAAAGTGCTTTGCGGGGGGGGGGGATTGCATAAGATCACGGCATCCAAAATGGCCGCTGCTATCTCGCAAGAAAAAACAACGGGAAGATTGAGTCCTGGAAGATTCTGTCCTGCATTTTGCCATCATGGAGGGTATGGCATCCCAGAACCCCGTACAATAGTCAGAAGTACAAGCAAAGCATATGTAGTTATTACAGACCAAAGTATAACCAACATGTGCTTCCACTAAACGTTGATGGTAGTAAAATTGTCCAAAGTGCTTCATTACTTCATTTTCACAGAACATGTCAACTGCAACCAAGTTACACTAATATGTTTCCTAAATAAAGTTGTCAAATACCTCTCTTGAACTGGTCGGGATAAAATTGTCTTGGCACTATGCTCCTGCGTCACATGCATAAACAATCGAAAGCTACACTGGCAGCATGGTAGTTGTCTATAGGTGCCAACCATGAGTACAAATGAAGCCTGATTCCCTGTGAAACTCCAGAACTAGGCAGATATTGCAGGAAGTCGTGGGAAATGGAAACAGTGGATAAGCGCTTTTTTTTTTTAGCACAAGAAAAGCAAGGTGTCACAGAGGTGAGGTGAAGCAGATCCATTTTGCAGTTGGATATGCATGAAATGTAATTTAACATAATAGAGCAAAGGTTTGGCTATTAAATTAGCTCCACTTGAAGGAAGGAGGGGAAAGCATTTACCCAGGCTTGGTGAACCTTCCCGTGCTGTTTCTGTTCAACCTCCACACTTTGTTGTCAGAAGTAAGACAATTTGACAATTTCTTCCTTAAATGAATGGGTCAAAGATGGCCGCATCAGTGAAGCATACTCAGCCGGTATGACTAGTCAGCAGCTCAAGGGCTGCACGGGGGAGGAGAGTGTGAGGAAGGGGCGGGGGGGAGAATTAGATATTTGGGGTCAGAGAGCACTCTGCCATAAGAGCGAAATTGCTGTCATCTCAAACAATCTGCCTCCAAGAGAGAGTTCAAGTATTTATGTAGGGGTGGAGTACAGTTTCCTGAGAGTCCTGAACCACTACAGGATAGTGACGGCAAGGTGATCCCAACCCAACAGATCTAAAAGCTCATTTCATATGACAAGCTAACAAATATGCCCCCCACCTGTTGTCAAGCAATACAGAGCTAAATCTAAAGCGGAGCTAAAATTCAAGGGTGGCAAAAAAGGAAACTTGGTTTGGCCACTGGAGGGTGTGTGTGAAATTTCTTTAATTAAAGATGGGAGGGAACTCACTTCTGGAGCTCCTTCTGGGAGCTGAATTCCACCCCCCACCCCACCCCCCCGGAACTCCCCACTAGAATAGCATTACAGTGGTATCTCAGTTTAAGAACAGCCCTGTTTACAAACTATTCAGTATACGAACTCCACAAAACCAGAAGTAGTGTCCCAGTTCGCGAACTTTACCTCAGTCTATGAAAGGAAGCCAAACGGTGGAAGGGCACCGGCGGCGGGAGGCCTCATTATGGAAAGGGCGCCTCAGTTTAAGAACGGCTTTGGTTTAAGAACGGACTTCTGGAACGGATTAAGTTCGTAAACAGAGGGTACCCAAATTCTGTGCGATTGCCATAAAACTTAGGGAACAAGCTGTGCTCTCATAATGATTAAGGCCTTAAATGATAATTTTAGGTTATATGTTAGTGCCTAAGTTTTAATTGGGATGCGGGTGGCGCTGTGGTCTAAACCACAGAGCCTAGGACTTGCCGATCAGAAGGTCGGCGGTTCAAATCCCCGTGACGGGGTGAGCTCCAGTTGCTCGGTCCCTGCTCCTGCCAACCTAGCAGTTTGAAAGCACGTCAAAGTGCAAGTAGATAAATAGGTACCGCTTTGGCGGGAAAGTAAATGGTGTTCCCGTGTGCTGCTCTGGTTCGCCAGAAGCGGCTTAGTCATGCTGGCCACATGACCTGGAAGCTGTACGCCGGCTCCCTCGGCCAATAAAGTGAGATGAGCACCGCAACCCCAGAGTCGGCCACGACTGGACCTAATGGTCAGGGGTCCCTTTACCTTTACCTAAGTTTTAATTTATATATTTTTAAACTGTTGCTATATCTGTATTGTCCCTGTTATATGGAATTGCAAATTCAAATGTATCCCTATCTTGTTTTATGACTTCCTGAATATTGTATGTGGGCTGGAACTGGTCTGTGACCAAAATAATAAATTCAGTTCAATACTCAGTAAACAGAGGTACCACTGTACTTCTTCATGTAGCTCAGGTGCCCAGCTTTGACACTTGAGACAGAAACAGAGAGAAAGCTGGGTGCCTAACCCATCCTTCTGAGGCAAATGTTTTAAACTGTGTTTTTACTTTGTTGTAACCTGGCCTGGGACCTTATGTTGAAGGGCAGGTAAGAAGTTAAATTTTAATAAATAATAATAGTAGAAGAAGAAGAAGCAGCAGCCATGAGTTGAAGGCTGCCGGAGGAAGTTCCAAAGGTAGGCATCCAATTCCCTTCTTACCCCCAAATTTCATGATCACCCTCTTCTGAAATCTCTGCAGCACACACCCTGTTCCAGCAGGTGTCCTGCGTGTCCCAGGGGGTCTCAAGTAGGACGCCCATCCAATCACATAGCTTCCTCTTGCCTCTGCATACCAGCTTCGAGCAAGGAACAGTCCGGAATGAGCCTTTGCAGAAAGAACCAGGTGAGATTTTCCTGGGCTGGGATCACTGGGTGAATCATCAGGGATTAGGAGCATGGCTTTGCATGCAGAAGACATATAGTTCAGTTCCTGGCGTCTCCAATTAAAAATGGCCCGGTAGCTGGTACTAGGAAAGACCTGTGGCTGCAATGCTGGAGAGCGGATGAAGCTCAAGAGTAGAGAATTCTGATTTAGGGGAATAAATAGCCTGACCTAGGCAACCTCCTAGGCATCCTTCTTTCTTCCTTCCACACAAAATGAAGGAAAAAGAAAAGCAATAAATAAAGTTTTTTTAAAATTGTGATTCTCAAATCCAAAATAAATGCATGGACACTCAGTAGAATAGGGGTGGCAATCTTTTTTAAAAAACAAATGGGGCTGCATTATCTTGGGAATAATCTGTTGGGGCCTGCATTTCAGAGGTAAGTAGGGCCACTCCATCCCCCCCTCCGTCCCCCCTCCGTCCCTCTTGCTCTCCCCCCTGAAACTGTGTGAGACTGCTCTACTACTTAACCTTCTAATGATGTAAAAGGGTCCAGATGCATAGCTCCCTAGTCTGCCTGGTATGTACTGCACTACAGAGCGTTTTCAAAATTGCACAGAAAACGGTACTGTAACATCATTGCATGTGATGATTTCCTAAGTGGAGTATCCTGCAAGTTGAGAACCCTCCAGAGGCTATAGAGAAAATTAAGCAGCTTATTTTTCATTGCCACTGGTTTGGTTCGGGAGCATGCCATGCTATCCGCTAGACATCGATTCCACTTGGATGAACCACCACCATAAAGTGTAATCTATAGTTTCCACTTTCCACTAATTCATGGCATAAATACCCAGTGCAACATAGACAGGCATAGTTTGGCTTCATGTGATGTGAATCAAAGTGCTTCCAAGCTGTTGTTTTGAAGTTGTTTCCAAATGCTCAAGAAGAAATGGATGAGTGTCACAGCTCACTGAATCATCCACACCATGACTTAGATCAGGAATTGGGAAAGTATGCTATGATACTAGGATCCAACCTCCTCCTTCAGCATTGGTCACATTAGCTGGGGCTGATGGGATTTGGGAATCTAACAACATTCAGGAGGTCAACTTTTGAAGCACTTAATTCAATGAATGGCCTGCGTCACATCACATGAAGCCAAACCACAGTTTAGTGGGACTGTGTGAACTCCACACATGAGGGCTCCTACTTGCTTTGCTCTTCCTTATTTTATTCTTGCTGCTGCGCCGCACCATACTAAGCCAAGGTTTAGCTATGCATATTGTCTGAACCCAGGCTCGAGGTTAAACTCTCTCCTCGCTAACCACAAATTGGAGCCAATGTTTTTTTTTCTTGGTTACAGCTTGTGATTAGGGCAAGGAGATATTAACCATAAGCCCTTGGTTCAGACAACTCAGTAAACCAAAGCTTGGCTGAGCTCAGCGCAACCGCAAAAAGGACTGGGGAGGAGAAAAGCCACTGCAAGCCCCTCTCTGGGCATTCCCTGAAGTCATAGTTTGGTTTCATGTGACATTTGAACCAGGCAGTTATATACCCTGTTTTCAGGCAATATTTCCTGCTGCATCATGAGCTCAAGGATTCAGGTGTAAAGCTAAGCTGGACTGAAAAATAAGTGTTTTGATATTCTGTTATAACCAGTCTACATTCTTGCCATGGATCTTCCAGAGTTTTCTAATAAATAATTAGTTCCTAATTAAATACACGGGACGTGGGTGGCGTTGTGGGTTAAACCACAGAGCCTAGGACTTGCTGATCGGAAGGTCGGCGGTTCGAATCCCCGTGACGGGGTGAGCACCCGTTGCTCAGTCCCTGCTCCTGCCAACCTAGCAGTTCGAAAGCACGTCAAAGTGCAAGTAGATAAATAGGTACCGCTCTGGCGGGAAGGTAAATGGCATTTCCATGCGCTGCTCTGGTTCACCAAAAGTGGCTTAGGTTTGCTGGCCACATGACCCGGAAGCTGTACGTCGGCTCCCTCGGCGAACAAAGTGAGATGAGTGCCACAACCCCAGAGTCATCTGCGACTGGACCTAATGGTCAGGGGTCCCTTTACCTTTAATTAAATACACACACACATTTAGCTAAAAAAACACACACACCACCTCAGTCTCTCTTCCAAGCTGTGTTAGCTCTGAAGAAAGACAGTGGATCATGGCACACTAAGATAAACAGAATCATTTCTGCATTTTTTTCTGCCCCACTATTGATCCACCACCCTTAAAAGGATTTTCATCATTTCTTTCTTCAAGAGAGATTCTGGGAAGTTTTAAAAAAAAGCTGCTTAATGGAGGCTACTCTTCAGGTAGCTGCATGCTTCTTTCAGCTCTGGTTTTAATGAACTATCACCCTCCTCCTTTCCCCACAAGCATCAAAGCTGCAGTGATTACCATGGAAACTAGCTTCAGAATAATAATGCAAGGGGGGGTGGAGAGAGAGAGGGGGAAAGAAGAAGAATCAATGTACTCGTTCTTCCAAAGCAAGTACACTGCCACCCACTGGGTGCTTGGGTAAGAATATCTCCAAGTATAAAATGAAAACGCTTCTGGCCTGGAAACAATGCATATACGTTTAGGAAATGCTATTACGGTTCTACAATCATTTCACAACCTTTTTTTGGCTTAACATTAAACACATTTGCTCTATCCAAAGGCCACTGTCTGCTACCTTCATGTGTGCTTAAGTAGCAGAGTGCTCAGGCAAGAACCCAATGCTTTAATACAGACATCAAACACACAGCGCTGCAACTCAGACATCAAAACATGGTTAAGGGATTTAAGTATAGTATTTAGACAAGCCACTGTTTGCAATTCCTGCAAATCAGAATCAGAAACCATTTTGCTGTAGACTTGGATGGTACGGTTTCTGCTAACCATGGTGGGGTGTCTAAACAGACAAACCTTCACCAAAGCTGTTTCTCTGCCTCCAGAGGCCAATGGACTTAAATGGGCGTATTGACCAAATATATAGTGAAAACAGACAAGTGGGACTAAACCATTGTATGCCTGATTGTCTGGAACCATGACTATTTATTACTTACGTATTATAGAAATGTGTACCCCATCCTTCACAGTGGCTCAGTTCAAACATAACATTCAGCCCAACTACGGCTTATTGTGAATAAACAAATGTGCACAGCACACTTAGAAGATTACTGCAGCTTTGTTACTCCCTTGCTCCTGCTGCTATCACACAACAGAGAGCTAAGCCTTGGTTTGGGCTAAGCATTGCGTACAAATCTCAGCTTGTGGTTTGTCTCTCCCAAATCAAACCATGAGCCCAGGTTTGCATGAATGCTAAGCTAAACCATGGTTTGGGCTCCTGGTCAGCAAGAAGTCCAGAGAAGGGGCAAAGAAGAAACAATTATCTAAACGTGCACCAGCATGTCTGCCTGTTCACGCTAAACCATTGTTTGGCTTAGTGTTGCATGTCAACCAGATCATAGATTACATGTGTGGCTTGAAACATGGTTAACATAAACCATGGTTTGTCATGAAGCCTGAATGAAGTGATAGCTCTACATTACTGGTGCGTTTTTGTATGGGACAGAAGAGGTTTGAGCAACGAATACTATACAGTGATTTATTTTTATTTTTTTAATGGGAGGTTCTGGCCATTTATCTCCCTAATGGCTTTTATAAAACTTGTGAAAACATGGTGCTGGCATTTGTGTGTGTGTGTATGTGTGTGTGTGTGTGTAGATGAAACTTTTTCATCCCCCCCCCAGCCCTTTAGATTTTAACTCTGTTCCTTGCTAGATATGTTTTTTGCTGCACAATTTCATTTGTTATTATTGCGTTTTCTTAATTTTCTTATTGTGGATTTCAATTTTCTTGCGAGCCGCTCTGATATTCCTGCAGCTTGAAGAACCAGGGAAGCAAATCTAAACAGACAATTCACTCAGGCAGCGCCTTTATTGGGATCAACCAAAATTCATTTACTTAATTTACTGCATTTGTAGCCCACCTGCCTTTCAAGAAGCTCAAGGCAGTGTATCACACCTGCCTCCATTTAATCCTTACAACAATAAGGCTGACAGATAGTGACTGCCCAAGGTCACCCAATGAGTTTCATGGCTGAGTTGGCATATGAATCTGGGCCTCCCTGATCCTGGGCCTAGTCCAACATCTAACCATTGCACCAGTGTCCCCTAACCTGTGAGTCACAATCTGGTGAGTTTGTCCCAAAGCCTGTGCCATTTTTGTTTCTTCAAATGTATTGCAGATTGCAATTTCATTTACAGAGACGACTCTTGAAGAAAAACAGTGTGCGCGCCCACACACACACACACACACACAGAGAGAGAGAGATAGGCTTATTCCATTTTCTGTTCCTACTCCAGAAACTTTTCATACTAAAAACATTTCAAAAAGAAAAAACAAGTTTCTGAGATTCCCGCGATGTTGATTTGGCATTTAACAGTTTTTATCTTGCGATTTCCACACAAAAGCTTAGCTATTTTTTCTCTGTGTGGGCTTCCACATTTACACAGCAGGTTTGAGACTGAAACTCGAAAAGCTGACTAGACTTCACTTTTAAAAAAGAAAATTAGGCAGATGACGCAAGAGCATAATTTCGAACTGTTTTGCAATTACAGCTATAGCATTCAAAATATTCTCATACCAGAATTTCCTGCTTTTTAATTAATAAAGCAAAGCACTCAAATTAAACCCTCTAGAGGGGGCCACAGAGGGGAGACTTACTTATATTGATCTTGTGAATGTATCCTGTGGACCATTAAATCACAGGCAATTTCACTTGTCTTCCAGTACAACCTCGGATTAATTAATACAGGGATCCTCCCTTAAATTATTCCAATTGTCTAAATAACTAGCACCACAGGCTGATGAGGTCAGCCATTTGCTAGGATCACCAAGACTGAACAAGCATCAACAGCACCCCACCATCTCATTTTCCATGAAGCATTCAGAAATAAAAAGGAGAGCACTCTCCATTTGAATATTCCTCCTCTTTCAGGTTAAAACAGCCAAGATCATGGGTAGGCAAACTAAGGCCCTGGGGCCGGATCCAGCCCAACCGCCTTCTAAATCCGACCCGCGGAGAGTCCGGGAATCAGCGTGTTTTTACATGAGTAGAATGTGTCCTTTTATTTAAAATGCATCTCTGGGGTATTTGTGGGGCCTGCCTAGTGTTTTTACATGAGTAGAATGTGTTTTTTTAATTTAAAATGCATCTCTGGATTATTTGAAGGGCATAGGAATTCGTTCATTCTCCCCCCCCCCAAAAAAATATAGTCTGGCCCCCCCACAAGGTCTGAGGGACAGTGGACCGGCCCACTGCTGAAAAAGTTTCCTGACCCCTGGCCAAGATCAAGCTTCCACATCTTTGGCCGCCATGTTGAATGTGCCACTGCCCTCTGATAAGCCTTCCTCCCATCCTTAAAGAGTTCCAGAGGAGGGCAGGGGTCACCCAACAGTTGGCATGCTGTGTTGGCAATGCTCTTCAGCCGCAGTGTCCAAAACAGCATGTTCACTAGACCATTTCAAACAAAGTGGCAAGTGGCAAGGGGTTTTTGGCTGCTCGGAAGCCCAGATGCCCAGAGCACCTCAATGGTGAAGCAGTCAAAGCAGGAAAGTTCCGAGGTACACAAATGAAATCCAGGCTCTGGCAACTACAGATTTAGGCTACCACAGTGTGGACCTAGACCTAGCTGCTGGAAGTGTTTCTGAGTATGTGCCCTACGTGCCCTTTCCCTTCTGCTTCGGAGTTCTACCGCTATCCCACCCCCCAAAAGGAACCCAACTCCACGATCTTTGCAATCACCCTGTTAGACAAGTCACTCTGCTTTCCAGTTTACAGATGCGGCTGTGATGCACTCTATTGCTCCAATGACAAGACAATGAGTTATAATTTAAGAAGTCTGAGAGCTAGTGTAGGGCAATAGCTAAGCTTGTCAGGCTAAGATAGTTGAAAGTCCCAAGCTGAAATTCAGACATACAGATGTGAAGACTTCGGGAGGGGAGAAAAAAATCAATTTTCCATTTTGTTTTGTTTCTCATTTCCCCCCCAAAAAACAAATAGACGAGAAACCAAAAAATTAGGTTGCTGCTCTTTTTCCATTTTTTCATTCCCCCCCCCCCCCACCTTCCAGGCATTCACAACTCTATTCAGACGTGACACTCAACTGAGTGTGCTTGAGGCAATCATCATTTTAAATTACCTCACAGGGTTGTTGTAGGAGCATAATGGCGGGAGCAGGGAGAGAAAATAATATATGCTGCCCCTGAGCTTCCTGGGAAGAAAGATGGATGAAAATGCAATAAATTAATTCCAGCACTGTCCAAGTCCACTGGACTGCAACAGCTGCTTAAACGAGGAAATTAAAAATCTCCAGGGTGCCTATAAATTTGTAGGGCATTATTATAAACAACGAAGGAGGAAAAGGAGGTTATATTACATAAGAACTGACCTTTATTGCAACTGCTGCCATTATGTAGCTATATCAATCCTTGAATAATAATAATAAAAAGATCTTAAAATAGAGCAACATGCCAGTAATCAAAGTCGACAAGAGCAAACAAACTCTACTGCTGGTCTGACTGATGTCTCTGAAAACAGCACACGCCAAACTAAACAACTCACAAGGCTAGAGACTTGCTTTGAGGCTAAGAGAAATCTCTGAAGATTATGCTTAACAAGACCACTGGAAAACAAAAATTACAACCATGATATATTAGACAAAAACCCACGCCACAAAATCTATACAGAACTGAATGTGCAGTATGTGTTAATTTATTCATGGTCCCTGGATTAAGAAGGAATGGCTTTCTCCCACATTATTCATTAGTGAACATGCAATGTTATAAAGCACATGGCAAAATTTATGTGTACTTACAATGCATCCCTCGCCAACTATAAATCCCACATTTTACCGCAAGGAGATGTTCCTTGAGCTAATGTTAATTCTAATGTTCACTTAAAAAAAAAGAAATCAGTGCTATGTTCTGTCCCTTTATACTCCTTTTTGGCTGAGATTATTACAAAATATTAAAATGCAGAAAAAATGATAGAACACTAATCTGCATTTGCCTTGCAGATTTCTTAGATACAGTTGTTACATAGGAAAAAAGGCAAAGAGATAAACTGAAGTGCCAGTTCAGTGCTCACATTCAAACGTCTCATTTCCAATCCTCCAAACCCATCATTTGGAAGAAAGGGGAGCTCCCACATCTGCCTACCACGTTCTACGTTGCCTTAAAGATTTCCAGGTTTCTAAGATTACCTGGCGTGCTCTGGTCCATGGGGTCACAAAGAGTCGGACACGACTAAACGACTGTTGTTGCTGCTGCTGTTTAGTTGTTTAGTCGTGTCCGACTCTTCGTGACCCCATGGACCAGAGCACGCCAGGCACTCCTGTCTTCCACTGCCTCCCGCAGTTTGGTCAAACTCATGCTGGTAGCTTCGAGAACACTGTCCAACCATCTCGTCCTCTGTTGTCCCCTTCTCCTTGTGCCCTCCATCTTTCCCAACATCAGGGTCTTTTCCAGGGAGTCTTCTCTTCTCATGAGGTGGCCAAAGTATTGGAGCCTCAGCTTCAGGATCTGTCCTTCCAGTGAGCACTCAGGGCTGATTTCCTTAAGAATGGAGAGGTTTGATCTTCTTGCAGTCCAGGGGACTCTCAAGAGTCTCCTCCAGCACCATAATTCAAAAGCATCAATTCTTCGGCGATCAGCCTTCTTTATGGTCCAGCTCTCACTTCCATACATCACTACTGGGAAAACCATAGCTTTTGTTAGCAAGGTGATGTCTCTGCTTTTTAAGATGCTAAACAACAACAACGACTAAACAACAACAAAGATTACTGTCACTGTCAAAGAACAACTCAACATTATAGCTATGCTCTACGGTAGTGTAGGAAGGAAGCTGAGGTGAAGTCTTTGGCTCAACCAGGACTTTCAGTCATACTGAGGTCAATTAAGTTCATCTTATTCTCCATATACCATAATGTGGGCCATTGGTGACTAAGACAATGGTTCAAAAAGCTTAAATCCTCAGAAAATGAGGGAGGGGAGGAAGAGAATAAATACATCAGAACATGGACCCAAAGTGCACTCAAATTCAGCACGTATGAATGTCATGCTAGAAAATTCCCAACACTTGTAAATTATCAGTGCATCCCCGCCCATTGTCCTCTGGTTAATCCAGAGCCAAACTGGCTTCCACTCTCTAGTTCCCTGCCAAGCACAGTGCTTTTAAAAAGTATTATTGGTTGGCAATGTTGGTAGCATCCAGTTGTTGATTAATAATAATCTGGTTACATTATTAGATTATAATAGGTTCTCCAAGTGTCTGCCAGCCTAATACTGGGCATTAACTGTGCTCGTTCATTAAAAGGGACTCTGTCCATGGAATAAAAGGACAATTTGCAGCTCAGAAAAACTGGTTAGAAGCCAAGTAGTTATGTGTCCTATTCCACATTCACCGTAATATAGTATTATTTACTCTAGGATACAACTGAAGATTATCTCCATTCTAAAACTAATCTTGTTAAGTTTAATTTGACATAGCTATTGGTTTTATGGAGATATTATTGAGATATGATTTTGCTGTTTTATTTGTGTAGTGATTAAATTATATTAATAAGTATCCTAAGGCCCAGTTCAAAGAACAGTGGATATAGAATAATAACTTTAATGAAATCATAGTTGGGTTCACAATTTCCCCCCTTTCAAATTAATAAATTTGGTTCAAAACCTAGTGACAGTTACGTTTATGAATAGGCTAATGGGTTGCCACTTGTCTGCAACAGTTTTGTTCCAGATGAGGGGTCAGCAAACTTTTTCAGCAGGGGGCCGGTCCACAGTCCCTCAGACCTTGTGGGGAGCCGGACTATATTTTTTGGTGGTGGGAAATGAAGAAATTCCTATGCCCCACAAATAACCCAGAGATGCATTTTAAATAAAAGCACACGTTCTACTCATGTAAAAACCCTCTGATTCCTGAACCGTTCACAGGCCAGATTTAGAAGGTGATTGGGCTGGATCCGGCCCCCAGGCCTTAGTTTGCCTACCCATGTTCAAGATCAACACAACTACAGGAGAATCCCCAAAACTGATTTTCACAAACACAGCATGCACTTGAGTAGGGGAAGCCAAAGTAGTGCTGCCCAGATGTTGCTGGCCAAAGGGGTACCATCCAGATGTTTCACTATAACTCCCTCAGACCCAGCTGCCATGGCCAGTGGTCAGGGATAATGGAAGTTGCAGTTCAACAACTATGATGGCTATGCATGCACTAGATTTTAAGAATCATCTAGTCCAACCCCCTGCAAGGCAGGATTATGCAGATGTCCATTATGGGGATCAAACCTGCAACTTTGGCGTTATCAGCACCACACTCTAACTAACTGAGCTAACAACCAGATGTGTGTCCATAAATCTTGTGCAATTAGTAGTCTCCTACTTATTGTGTCCTGTCCCAGCTGGGCTGAGAGCAAGGAGTGACCCGGCCATCAGCAAGAAGCATCAAGGAACAGTTGGCAGGTTTCCAGGACAAATTTAAAGTCTACAGGACTTAGCTGAGTTCAGAGCTGCCGAGCAAGTCTTCAACTGTGTTCTAATCTCACCTGGAACTCTGGGTGATGGATGTGGAACCTACCCATAATGAGATGGCTGGAAGCAGGGCCACAGCAGATTAGTAGAGTTACCTGCTTTCTGTGCATGATGTCATAGACACAATCTCCCCCCCCCTCCAGTTAAAGGATCCAAGGCAGCAATCCCTGCCCAAAGCTTTAGAGGGCCTAACTGCCAGAGTAGGCAGGGTCACATTGACTGTAACTTTAATACTCTTTTGGTGGTGTAATTAGTAGAAATATGGATGTATGTGGTACAACAACTGCACAACATATTTTAAAAAATCTGCCTGTGTGAGCTCCTTTGTAGCAGTTTTGTACTATTGTGCCAATCCTAGCTTGAACCAGAGGTTTCTATTACAGTATATATATATATATATATATATATATATATATACACACACACACAACTGCTCAGTGTTAAAAGTATTCAAACTTCTTCATGGCCTTCTAAATGGACTTCTTGCAGCAAGTTGCAAAGTCTAGGTCTTTACAATATGCCAATAGACAGAAAGATAATAAATACAAAATCTACACTGGGTTCAAGAAGTGATCACTATCATTCTAAACAGACAGCACATCAGACTTTCCCTTTTTTCCTTTTTTGGAATCTTCAGTGAAGCTCAGATGGGCTACACACCATGCAATCCTGTATATGAGTATTTAGAAGACCTTCTGAGTTCAGCAGAGCATACTGCCAGGCAAGTGAGTATAAGATTACAGACTTGTAGATTTTGAGAAATTTTGCCATACACAGGAGACAATTTTCCTATAGACTAAGATTTAACTTAGCCTACTGTGAGCATCTTCAAGTAACATTGATGGCTGATTCTATTATCATTGTAATGGAAACAACTTCCGAATCACTGTCACAAATCCATGTAGCTAAGCTTTCCACAATCATAACAGACCCAATCTTAAAATAAAACAGTCAAATACTTAACATATGCACACATACACACATTTTATTGCACATATCAATCTCCCACGTTCATGTTCTACCTCCAATATGGCTAAACGTTCGTCCATTATATTTCATATCTCTGCAAAAACATTTCATTCATTAACATGCAGGAAATTCCACACTGCCAAATATTTTCTGAGCATCTGTTCAGATGACAGCTTGTCTATATCTGCCGATACAGTGGCTAGCAATAAAAAAGAAACAGAAAAACTGTATTGACTGATCAAAATTAGTACTAACTGGCTCCAACAGAATAACTGGGCTTTAGCTTTGAATGTCACATTGAAAAAGGAGCCCACAACATAAGGCGATTCACACAAATGGATCCTTTCGTCCAAAGCCAAATTATTGCACAGGAAGGCAATTTGCAGGTTCCCATCACCATATGCTGCTGCCTCCCACATGGCAATTAGGCACAGTGGGAGAAGGTCCCATTAGTGATGGTGGGACCTTTTTTCTAAGCCTAATTGCCATGGGGCGGGGAGGGGGAATAATGGGAGGCTTAAATGTGGGTGGGTGGGTGGATACAGAACGGATGGATGAGACTGCACTCACTTTTGGTTTGGGCTTCACTAGCCCCAGCCATAGTTGGTAAGCTGCCACCCACCCAACCACTTCCCCTTGACTTTAAACAACTCTTCTAACTCTTGAAGCATAGACTATGTATGGAAGGCCTCCTTGAGATAAAAGTCAGTCGTGTCCCCTTCCTGTTTGCATTCACTAAGGGAAATGTCAAATATCTACCCTTTTACATTCCATTCCATTCAACAAGAGAGTGGTAGTCTTAAAGAATACCTGAAAATGGTGTCCTGTTTGGCAGCTCATTGCAAGCCCAATTATGGCTTACTAGACCACATCAACATGCTAACTCCAATAGAGGAGTTTGCACTTACTCTGATCCTCCCCAGGGTCATCTGGGCTCAGGATCATAGTTAATCTCTCTCCTTTCTAAACCACAAGTGGCAGGTGTTACTCCCTAACCATGCCAGTGAATACCACGTTCCTCAAGGCAAGTCTTGGGACCACACCCTTCACCTTTAAGGTGGCCTAAGGCTGCCTGGCGTGCTCTGGTCAATGGGGTCACGTAGAGTCGGACACGACTAAATGACTAAATCACAACAACAACAAGAAGGCTGCTCACAAAACCTTTATTACCTCATAACTTCCCACACCTACCTGACATGAGAAAGAGCAAGGTCACCTTACCCCACCCCCACCCCACCCAGCGGGAATAACTTCAAGGAGTTCCCTCTGTAGAACTAGCAAAAAGATGTCATTACTCAAATGGCTTTGACACCTGAGATGAACAGACCCACCTCATTTCAGTAATTTTAAGTTGTTTTAAGCTTTTCAAATATTGTGTTTTAATTGTTGTAACCAGCCCTGGGACCTTGGAGTGAAGGCCAGGTGATGATGATGATTATTCCAGTTGACCTAGTTCAGTTCACTCAGAATACAATGAATTAATACAAGTTTCATAATTCTTTTAAGTTGCACAGCCCTGGAGTGGTCCATTTATTATGGATGCTACTACTGGTGCCTTCAAAATATTATGCAGCCATTCTTGTAGTCGTGGAGGGAACTACTTTGTAAGGAAGAATTTCCTCAAACAATCACAGTACAGAAATGATTATCCCATGTCTGGAGTCTCTAAAATACCAAGCCCTATATATGACAAAGGAAATTCAAGGCTATTGCAGCCCACATACTGTACATAGCATGGCTTGTTCACAGATTATTAAGAGCAAAGGAACAATACAAAAATCCTGCTGTGATTTATATGAACATCCTAGGAAGAGAGAAGAAGAGCAAGTCAAGAGACCATGGTTTTGCCACAATTTGCTGAGCCTTTCAGCTCATTTCAATCCTTCATTTAATCCATGAGTTGGCCGATTCAGATAATCATTTTTATAATGACGAACTACTTCAAAACTCATCCTATGAAAACTGTAGTCACAAGGAGAGGTAGTAGTCCGTCAAAATAGTGCAGCAGTGGGAGTGGAGAAGAATTAAAAGTCATTTGTAACACATAAAGCTACCTCATGTCAGGAGCCAGAGTCCGGAGTAGGTCAGTAATAAAACAGCCAGTGTCAGTGAAGTTACCTCTTTCTTCATAGAAACCAAAACAGTGATCACACCAGTGATCTTCCCAGTCGGTCTTGCCCCAATGAGGCAGCTGTGAGGACTAAAGGCCCCTGGCTTCTCACCACTCCCTAAAACGCGCCCCCCCAGTTCCTTTTTCAGCAGCCTAAGGCCTTGCTGTCTTGTCTCTCTTTGCTCCACCCTCTTCATTCCTCTTCATGTTCTGGGAGACCAGGAGGGAGGAGAGCTTGTTGCAGCAGGAGGGGGAGACTCCCTGGATTCTTCCGCAGCCTGCCTTGTATCTGTCTCCTGGCCCACTTCCTCTCCTACCTCTGAGTCTGGACTGTTCTCTGCCCCAGCCTCTTCTTGCTCACTAAACCTTGTTGCCTCTTCAGCTTCCAACACCTCCTCCTCCCCATCTGCTCCCTATGACCACACATTGTCATCCCACCACCAATCCCCTGGCTCTAAGCCTTCTTCCCTTGGGGGTTCCCCAGCTGTTGCCTCCCATCATTCCTCTGCATCCAGCCAGTCCATGACACCTTAACTGGAGGCAGAGCATTGAGCCATCTAGCTCAGTATTGTCTCCACTAACTGGTTTCAGGAAGAGGACATTCCCAGCTCTGCCAGAAGATGTGAGGAACTGAACCTTTTGCCTTATATGCGTAAAGCAAATGCTCTACCACTGAACTATAGCTTCTCCCCATTCTGTTGCAGCAACATGGTAGAATTCACCTTCCCATGGAGAGCATCAACACAAATGTCAGTTACCATGCGAGTGTTCACTGTACCACATTCATCTGAAACCAATCAATGTGAAAAGAAATCAGCAACTTAAATTATATCCCAGGGCACTTGATGCATGAACAGGTAAATTAATTTTGATACATCTATTCCCCTCTTATACAAGCGCACACCTGAAGTGAAATTAAGTTGCTAAAAGTTGGTGGTATTCTATTTGTTTCCAAGGACCTGAGAACAGGTAAACTAAATGAGAATAGCCTGAATAACATTCTTAAAGCTGCAAACTTGTGGGACCAGAGTAGAAGCCTCTGCAAAACGATGTGGCGTGGGACATAAGCAGCAGAAAGGGAGAGTTTTGCTCCTCTGTAGATACCTCTGAGAAGGTATCTGCAGACGTCCCTCACCTGCAGAGCACAGTGATCGGGTGGGTAAGTAAGGGGTGAGATCATCCTTCAGGTATCCTGATCATAAACTGTATAGGACTTTATACACTAAAACCAGAACTCTGAACTTAGCAGTAACTTTGTCTGACATATTTCAAGTATATCACCACTATTCTTCAAAGCCAATAGTCACTTCATTTCAAATCTCTTCCATGAGAAGTCTTCAAGCACAGGATGTCAATAAATTAGGTATAGAGAAACTGAGGCCCTATGATGTTGCTGGACCAAAACACTCATCATCTTTGACCACTGATGGAATTGGGGGTTAGACAACATCTAGAGGGCCTTAGGAATCCTCATCCCTGTAAGAAACTTTCTGGATTGCTTCTCAAGTAGTATTTATTTTTAAAGAGTCCACACTATCTTCTATTCTTTCTGTATTTTTATATGCGCGTGAGAAGCGGCTGGGAAAGATGGAAGGAGAAGGCGGCATGAATGAGCATGCAATGCAAGCTCTCATGATGTATACTTTGGGTTCCTATCTCAAAGCGTTTCCTTCCTTGGAGGTTTTGAGCTTGGATGGCCATGTCAGGGATGCTTTGGCTGAGATTCCTGTACTGCAGGGGGTTGGACTGGATGACCCTCAGGGTCCCTCCCAACTCCCAATTCTATGGTTCTATGAGTCTCTCTCTCCTTCATAAACCTTTCTGTCTATCTTTTCTCCTACTGAGTGTCCCCATTTTCCAGCTGGAGACACACAGAAGGGTACTTAAGGGAGAGAATTGTCTTCAGATGAAGGACAGTATGGAAACTTAATAAATAATAGTAACAATAATTATATATCCACTTATTGACATCTCCTGGGTGGAAAGCGTGTCTGCCATACAATGATGGGGGACACACACAAAATGCTGGACTATACTGCTGCTAAATATGACAGAGCTGTATAACATATTCATGGTGTAGAAAAGGTTATCACACTAAAACGTTGGGACACCCAATGAAGTTCAGGAGAGACAAAATAAATTACTTATTCACAGATTGCTTTGTTAAACTATAGAATTCACTCCCCCAGGAGGTAGTGATGACCACCAAGTGGGATTAGACAAGTTCAGGAGGCTAAAGCACTCAACGGCTAATAGGCATAATTCTACTCCCATTGTCAGTCGTACCAGTTGCTGGGGATCACAAGTGGTGAGAGAGCTGTTGTACTCAGATCCTGCTTATGGGCTTCTTATCCGGCCGGACTAGAAGGACCTTTGACCTGATCCAGGAAGATTCTTCCTATGTTTATGTTAAATCATCAGGCACTTATCCACAGAATATCAAAACAGCTAATCTTAACTTCATAACCACTTTCAGGCAATTTTTGGCCCGCCACATTCTATACAATGTGCATTCTTCTTTTAACAGGAAATTGCACTCTTCTTTTCATAGGAAATTGCGCTAACTATTGAAATATTGATATGTCATTGACCTGCTTCCCACTTCCCTTCCCACAAAAATATCTAGCTGAATTCTGCCAGAAGAAACACAGCACGGTCCTGTTCCATCTCTTGCCTGTCAGTCTCCTCACAGTTTATATTTTACCAAACACTCCCTTAAGATATCTGTAATAATGAACAGCTGTTTTGGGTCCTGGGGTGGGGGGGAGTACAGTGTAACACATTACAGTCATACCTTGGGTTACAGACACTTCAGGTTGCGTTTTTCAGGTTATGGAACGCCGAAACCTGGAAGTACCGGAACGGGACACTTCCGTGTTTCGGTGGTCGCATATGCGCAGAAGCACCAAAGCGCAACTCGCAGGCGCGCAGGTGCGGGTTGCAAACATGCATCCTGCATGGATCACGTTTGCAACCCAAGCGTCCACTGTACAGGGAAATCTACACAACTTTACCAGAAATAGGTGACACTTTTGCCATTGCCCTTAGCAATGTCAGCATTTAATGCACAGCTCTGCCTGCCTGCTACTAATCAAGGAGGCAGACCCAGCCAAGGAGTTGTGTGTGTGTGTGTGTGTGTGTGTGTGTGTGTGTGTGTTCGCGCGTGCGCGCGTGTGTGTGCACGACCAAGTAATTCTGGGGTGCTGTTAGTCAGTCATTTTCTCAGTTGGGGCCAGGCTCATGATTCTATACCAACAATCTATCAATGGCACAAGTCAAGAATGGTTGTAGGACTTTACAAATACTGAATCTGAAATTGAAAGTTCTGCTTGCATGAAACAATCCTTCCCAAAAGCTGCGTTGGTGGGTAGGAGTGGATCTGCTGGCTCCCTCACAATTCTGCCAATATTTCCGCCCCACTCACTGAATGTGGTTTACTGCGTTAGGTTGCAGATAATAATTGCAGTGCATTCTGCCTGACCTCCTGATTTTAATTAAGTCTCTGAGCAAGACAGATTTTCATTTACCACCTTGAAGACAAGCTCAACTATCTCATAATTAATGGACAGCAATGCCTAACTTTTAATAACCTCCAAGATACAAAGTTATTCCCGATGCTTGCTTTGCAACTCGGTCTACGTTGCACCAAGAAGATACACCAAAGTCAGAGCACAGAATGCACTGCAAAGGGATAAACAAAATTACACTACTGTCATGATTTATACTGGGCCAAAAGGTCAAAAATAGACATCTCCATAGCTATAATTTCATGTGTTATCAAGAGATGTCCACTGAGGCAATGGGTATTCAACATTTACTTCAGAACGTGTCACTCAATAATCACATCCACACCAGTACAGTGTTTGCCATGTCAAGGAGGACTTTTTCTTTTTAAGAAATACTTACAAATGGGGTCCCTAATTTTGCGAGCTAGAACATTTTTGCATGATTTGGCAGCTTACAAATGAGAGTAAAGAAGAAGCATCTGTCAAGTCCCAAAGGCAGCTTGGCTCAGTGGAATGCAATTTCTTACCTGAAAAACATAGAGAAGAAATGCACATTTACATTCTACTCCACAGACATTAATAACACATTTACTATATTAAAACATATGCAAAATCAGCCCTTTCTGCCAAGCTCAGAAAGATGTCTGCATCAACTATTTTATACAGTATTAAAAATCCACACACATCTTCTAATTAAAACGACTTCAGAAGCATTTATATCTAGCCAGGCAGAAACAGGGGGGAGGGGGGGAGGGATGCATAATCAATATATTTCTACTGAAGATACATCTCTCCACCGCCACCAGATGTCGGGTCCTTAAATGATTGCTACATTTTTCACACTTCCATTTTTCACATTTTCAGAAAAGGGAATTAGTATGTTTCACCCAAATCACTGATTTGAACCAGAATAAAAATGCATCTTTGGCCAAGTATAATGCCTTGCATAGGAACTTTTTAAACAGCACCACCAGTTCTTAATAAACTTGTTCTCCAAACAAGTGCTGGTGAAACTTCAAAGCATATCAGAGACTGCCTTCCTGTTTCTAGAGCCCTCCAACCAGCTCTCAATTGCACTGTCTTGCTCAACACCATCAGAGAAGCTGCACAGGTTGCCATCAAACGTCTCCAGAAAGGCTATCACAGGCGGGAGATACAACCCAAAAAAAACCCACTGAAATTGCTGGCTGTCCAACATGGGTACGACTGAACAGCAAGAGGCATCGTGTGTGTGACAAGCTTGTACCAAAGGTGGTTTAAGGGTTGCGAAACCAGTGCAGCCGCACTGGGTGCCACACTGTAGGGGGTGCAACAACAACACTGTAGAACAGAGCGTGAGAGGCAGAGGGTGCTGTATTTTAGGGTCACACAGGCCACCGTTGAAATTTGAGAGCCCAAAGTCCACTGTTGCTTGCGTATTCTATGTGTGTGCAAGCACACAAATTGTGGTGGCTGTACCACTAGTGGCATGTGGCCCTTGGTGGGCTGGTGAGCTGTCAATGTGGCCCTCAGGCTGAAAAAGGCGAGTAGCCTCAGCTCCAATCCCTATGCACTATAGCTTTTGTATTGTGAAAAGACATTACATGTGGCCAATAGCTTTTAATCTTTAATAGGTTATTGTATTTTAGTGTTTTGTTGAGAGCCGCCCAGAGTGGCTGGGGAAACCCAGCCAGATGGACGGGGTATAAATAAATTATTATTATTATTATTATTATTATTATTATTAACAGAGAAAGCGAGAGATAGCGGAAGAGGGAGAGCACAGTTCCCAAAATATATGTCTATCGCCCATACTTTTTACTGCAGGATACATTCTTGCTGTATATAGCATGGAGCCACCTTGAATTGTCTAAAATCCTCATGGTGACCTACTTACAAACATAGCACCCTTCCCTCTCTCCTATAGTGCTTCCCATCAAGTCATTTGGAGTACAAACGCAGACAGCTTTATGAGCTTGGAATCATTCCAAGCAATCATCGAGCGGTCATGAGCCAATAACTATGCTGCTAAGCTTGCAATGACATGAGCCGATCTAGTAATTAAGTTCATAAATTTTTATTAATCTTGTAAAGTTCCCATCGTGGCATGTAGCAAACATATTAAGTGACTAATAAATACCACAGACAAGAAGAATCAATAGCCTGCCATTAATGCATTACCAAGAAATGAAACACAAGCCAATAGGATACAGGCAACAGGTTGTGTAGTGCACATGCTGGGGTTGGAATTCTGCACTACAAAGAACCCATAATTCTATAATATAAAAACATTCTGCAAAAAACCACTTAAATGATGCTTTGTAAAAAAAAAAAAAATACTTTTAATTATATTGGACAAAGAAGGGTGGGACTAATCAACATTGCAGATCAATGCTCACCAAGAATTGAACTGGTACATAGGACAGAAGATCAGAATCCTTATATACCTGCTTTGGCCATCATCTACACCAGGGGTTCCCAATTACTGAGGACCCCTTATTTTGCAAAAGCCAAGCCATGGACCCCCCCACTTTTGAAAATTTTGATAGCTCTATGGTAGTTACCTCTGCAAAACAATTTTTTGAACAATAAGCAATAAACCCCAATAAGCAAAGGATTTTAGGTATACTTAAAAAATAAGCCCCAATAGCCCCAATAAGCCCCAATAAGCAAAGGATTTTAGGTATACTTAAAAAAAAGAATAGGGCTAAGCGATATCTGGTTTTCAACATCGTGATATATCAGCAGCTAAACATTGTGATATTCTGATATATTATGATGTCTGAAATTCCGCTATATCACGATGTCACGGAGATCACACGGGTGGGGGGCATGCAGATCAGGTGTGGGGATGAGGGAAGGAACAGCATTATCGGCTGAGATCACCATGCGATATCAGCGAAGCCTTGAAATCAGCTGCCCTGCTCCCTTCGCATTAAGAGCGATATATTGCTGAGTATTGCCAGATTAAAATTGTTATGGCGGTGTTATTTCAAAACAGATTTTGGCCAATATATTGAAAAGCTGCAGAGGGCTAAAAGAGACCATAAAATTTGTGATATTACCATGCAAAAATGACAAAAAATTAGTTGGGAGGGAGGCAAGGGATGCTGAGAGCATTCTACGGACCCTCAAAGGTCCCCAGACCTCTAATTGGGAACCACTGACCTACACAATCCTCTAATTTCAAAGCATGTGTCAAAAACTTTCCTCCTATTTTCAGGTTTCTTTCTTCTTACCCAATACCCTCAGCTGTTATGAGGACCAGAATGTTCCTTCAACATACAAAGGAACTTGAAGGTGCTGGCTGCACCTCTGTGGGGAGGGAATTCCACAACTTAGGAACAGCTACAGATAATACCCTCTCCCAGACTGCTATCCTCCACATATCTGAGGGTGGTGGAACTACCAAGAAATCCTAACTCACAAGGGGTCTGTAGGAAAGGAGACAGTCTTTCAGACATCTGGGATCTAAATCGTGCAAGGCTTTAAACACTAATGCGACCGTTTCGACTTGGGCTTGGAAATGAACCGGCAACCTAGTGCAGCTGTTTTAATGCAGGAATTGCATGTGTTCCTAGTGGAACTCTTCCCTAAGCTATATTTTGGATCAGTTGGAAGTCTCCCCTGTCTTCATATTCCTACATCTAGCCTGCATGAGCCGCTTAATTGGATAAGGAAGTAAAATCCTAGTCCTGCTCCCTGCAACTTACTTACAGTGGTACCTCGGGTTACATACGCTTCAGGTTACAAACACTTCAGGTTACAGACTCCGCTAACCCAGAAATAGTACCTCGGGTTAAGAACTTTGCTTCAGGATGAGAAGAGAAATCTTGCTCCGGTGGTGCGGCAGCAGCAGGAGACCCCATTAGCTAAAGTGGTGCTTCAGGTTAAGAACAGTTTCAGGTTAAGAACGGACCTCCAGAATGAATTAAGTATGTAACCAGAGGTACCACTGTACTTACTTACTTACTTAATTGATTATGAAATTTATATACCACTTTATGGTAAAAAACCAAAAACCCACCTCAAAGTGGTCTCCAAAAATACCTTCCTGCTGAGTTCATAATAACATGCTATCAAACATTCTGCTTTTTCCCTGAACTCCCTTCATTTACTGTACCATCCACTACTTGTCCATAGTCTATGTAAATTTGTTCCAAACTGGATGGCTGCACACTGGCAACCCCTTACACAGCCCAGAAGCAGAAAAAAGGGCAGCAATATCTCTTTCACCGTAGAATCTGTGAAGCAACCAAGGCTGCTCATAAGTACAAGGAAGTGATGTGCATAATGCCATGATCCTGAAAACCACAAGGGATTTTCGCTTGCCTCAGGCACACAGTTGTGGCCATGCATAAACCCAACATTTAGCCATGGGCATGTAACCAATCTCATCTTCTGCTCGGGGGGGGGGGGATAAAATGTGCAAAGCAGAGCATATAAATACAGTGGTACCTCTGGTTACGAACTTAATTCGTTCCGGAGGTCCATTCTTAACCTGAAACCGTTCTTAACCTGAGGTACCACTTTAGCTAATGGGGCCTCCTGCTGCCGCCGCGCCACCAGCACGCAATTTCTGTTCTGATCCTGAGGTAAAGTTCTTAACCCAAGGTACCACTTCCGGGTTAGCGGTGTCTGTAACCCGAAGTGTTTGTAACCCGAGGTGTTTGTAACCCGAGGTACCAGTGTACTGAGAATTACTCCATCAAAAACGTCATGCCAGAGAGATGGTTTGGCTCTTCAAATCCAGGTAAGTCTCTCAGCGATCGCCCTCTAATTTCATCAAGGCCCAAGGCATGTTAAATGCTGGAACATTAGCATCTGGCTTTTGTTAACCAAGCTCCCGCCGCCAAAGTCAAGATCGATCAAGCCTTATATACGAGGCATGAGTATTTATGAGATCTGTCTCTGTGCTTTCTAGTGGCTCTTAAAGCAGCAGCTTCTTAATGTTTAATGAGTACTTGCAGCAAACCATCATTAGAACAACATGCTTAAACTGTGACACATGTGGCAATTCCACTCTATTCTCTCCACTGCTTTGACAGTCTGTTTGCCCTAACGGGAATTAGTAACTCACTCACTCTCTGTTTTGATGCAGTTTGCCTTACAATCTAAGTAGCCCTCTACCTTACATGCTCCTTGCAAATGTAGTTTTCCCCTTCATGGCACAGGGCTAAAAATATTATCAGTTAATCACAGGTTTTAAAATACCCGGGAAAGTGTTTCAGAAGATGTGAAGAGTATGTAGGCAACTCTTCTTTAAAAGGTTTTTGCAGACAATGGATTTAGCTGCATCACACAGTCACAAGGAACCAGCTTCCATAAATATCTTCTAAATATCATCTGAACTTAAGGATTTATTTTAATCCTTTCTACCTGCCTATTTATGACGTGAAATTACCATATGGCTCATTCAAAGGGAGACAGTTCACTGACACACACAAATACCATCGGTTGACAGCGTTCAATCAAGGTAAGATCGCTTGATCGCTTCCCCACTGGAAAGTGGAATCCTGGTTCTTCTGAAGAGCAAGTCTCATTTTTCATCTTTTTTTAAAAAAAAATCCATAAAATTTACAACTAGTTCCTAAGCGTGTTTAGTCGAGAAATAAGTTTGACTAAGTTTTCTGGGGAAGGCCCTACTGAATTCAGCAGGACTTACCTTTTAAGGGTTGAATCCAACAAAATAATTGTGCAAGCGGAACAAATTACATGAGCTCAATGGCTCCTCCACCTCCCCCCTGTGCTGTCTCCCCCCCCCCCAATTTGCTCCTGGGGGCTCAGTGAACCCTCAGCTGCCATTGCAGAAGTCACATTACACGTACAATTATTTATTTGGATGCAACCCTTAGTAAGTATGCAGTGCTAGCATTCTAATTGCTGGTCTGTTAACAATAATAACGAAAGTTATTTATATCCTGCTCTTTCACAAGTGTGCTCTGTTTGTAATCCTAACATGCTTAGAACCATCCCCTGCCATGTTCCCACTCTCCCGCACATGATGAAAGAAGCAGTGAAAACAAGGCCAAGATTTAACTTTTGTGTATTGCATCCAATCAGCTCCATATCGCACACATTTTGGGATATGTCAGAAACGATGTGCTTCAGGAAGCAAGCCAGGAGAGCAGTTCACATGAATTTTGGTCAGAAACAGTTGAGATGCCTTATTTACAAGAAAGAGAAAATGAGGGTCATTTCCAAAGGGTGTTAATAATAATTAAAAAAAAAGAAATGATGAAACGGGCCATCAAGTACTATGATTTATGCGAGCTTTTTGGGAGAAATCAATATTTAGAGAGACTCGCGGTATTTTATTGCTGCCATTTTTCATTTTACTGTGCTGCTAATATGAAGCTTGCAGACTACAGAGAGGTATGAAAACAAGAGCAAGAGCAGTTAAGCAAACAGTGGGATTCTATTTTAATTTTATTGTTTTGTACTAAAGAAGAATATTTCCTCTTTCAATGTAGGAGACGACTCAGTGATGCCTGACATCAAAAGAAGCTTTGGCAAATTATTAATTTTAACATTTATTTAGCTTTAATGCCCTGACTTATGCCAAATACTACGACTGGGTCTCCTCTAAGATCAACACCCAAAATAGAACGAATAACATTTCATAAGAATACCTCTTTCCCCAAATACCAAGAATCCAACCAATGAGAAACAGAAAACAGAACAGAATCCAATTCTTGGTGGGAGTCACAATTTGGGAATTTGACTTCACCACGTGGACTCGCCAAAACCCAAAGACGGTCCTGGAACCTTTATTCACCCCACCCCACCCCGGCCAGTCCTTGCAAATTCCTCCTTGCTTCTCAACTCCACTCTTCTTAATCCCCCTCCTTTGTGGCCATCTCTCACATGCAACCTGACAGGAGGAGGCAGGAAGTAGTCTGTAGAACCAGAGTGCAATTCTGACTCCTCTAGATGTTGCTCAAGAGCATGGGTAGGAAAACTAAGGCCCGGGGGCTGAATCCGGCCCCATCGCCTTCTAAATCCGGCCCATGGATGGTCCCAGAATCAGCGTGTTTTTACATGAGTAGAAGGTGTCCTTTATTTAAAATGCATCTCTGGGTTATTTGTGGGGCCTGCCTGGTGTTTTTACATGAGTAGAATGTGTACTTTTATTTAAAATGCATCTCTGGGTTATTTGTGGGGCATAGGAATTCGTTCATTTTTTTTTTCTTTTCAAAATATAGTCCAGCCTCCCACAAGGTCTGAGGGACCGTGGACTGGCCCCCTGCTGAAAAAGTTTGCTGACCCCTGCTCAAGAGCCTGCCTTCCAGATCTGCAGGACAGGCTTTTCCCAAAGCTGACTGCCCTCTTCTCCCCTTGAGGGAAAAAATGTGAGGGGGGAAGCGACACCTTTAATAAATCAGTCGCTGGCATAGATTTATGGGCTTCTGGCACACAGTGAAGAATTTTTTGTTCTCTCGTGCCTTCAGAGACAGTGTTTAGATTCAGTTCAATTTTGTTCAGCTTTTAGTCTTTATTTACAGCAGGACCAAAACTTAATGTAGGGGTTATGTTCCAGTGGTCCATGTACAAAGGCCCCCCAGGAACATGCCCCCCTTTCATGACCATCCCTATTCTACTAAACTCTGGGCAGGTCGTGTGAGGCCTCTGGAAGGCTGGGGGTGGCTCCTGCAAGTTCTCCCAAGAAGAAAACCAAGTATATAAAGAGCTTTTTCAGCCCACCGCCTTGCTTACTGGGCTCTGGGAAGGTTGCGCAAGATCCCGTGGGGTCTGCGTAAGATCTCATACGGCCTTCGCATCCTTGGAGATCCTGCCATCTTCCATTCTGTGGACAGGGCCAAGCCAGTGTAGACATCGCTGAGACAGGAATGCAAATTTGCTGGAAATGTTGGCTTGGGAGAGCACATCTTTGTTGGGAATTCCGCCCTGCCATGGGGTACCTACAATTCTCCTGATGCAGCACATGTCGAAGGCATTGAGGCAGGTGCCCATGAGTCGCTTCCAATAGTATTACGATCATGCCACAGTATGCTTACTGTTTAAAGGCATTCACTGCCTTTCTGGACGCAAATTCTCCTAGGCTACCTTACATGTAGAATCAAAATACAATCATGATTGAGTAGCAGGGTTTGTGAAATGTGTTAAGTTTCTTAACGTCACAAGCTCTATGTTCCATAAAAATACAGTATAAAAATATAACAATTCACCAAGATCCAAGTTGGTGGTAGATGGCAGGGAGGGAGCAGTTCAGACGGAGCAGGGTTTTGTGTCTCTTTTGCCTGCCTCCGGCGACATGGAGAGCTTCTGCTCCCACCTCCTAGCTTTGTGTACCTTTTGAAGATGTGGGATCAAAGGTCTTTTGGTCCTTGATCAAAGGTAACATCACCACAGTGTTGACTAACATAAGGCCTTAGCAGCTTGTTATTCCCATTTGTAACATAGCTGATGAATAAACTTTGCAGAAGAAGCGAATGCATAATTCCACACTTATAAGTTGCCTTCCAGTCCACTCGAGACACTAAGCCTTCAACAGATTCTTTGGAGGGTGTGTGAAATGCAAATGATTGACCTTCATGGGAATGGTTCATGTGTAGCAATTTTATCACCACGGAACTGCTTTGGAAATATTCCCCCACAGATAGGTATGTCTCAAAAACATGTGTGACGGGAAGGTCCCTGCAAAATTCTTACAAGGAGGAGCAATTGTAAAGGATGATGTGGCAGATTCCATGTGGAGCCCATATTCCACATTAATGTTTGTGTGTACATCATTCAGGGGTGTGTGGGGTGTTGGCGGAGGGGTTGCACCTCTGGTGGGCAACATGTCCTGTTCCTTCTGGGGTAGTTTGTCCACCTTTGGTCCCTACCCTGCACTCAGCTATCACCTGTGGCTCCCAGAAGCTTTCAGTATGTGACAGAGACCATACCCCAAGAGCAGCTTCGACTGGCCAGCTAAACCAGGTGAGGGTAGCCAATGGGTCTCAAACCCTGCATGTGAAGACAGGCTCTGTTGTATTGAGTGGATGAGACCAATAGTAAGTCCAGTGGTCAAGGAAGCAGTTTTGGCACGTGCTGCAGAGGGAAGTGAGGGACAGATGGGACTTCTCAACCTGGAAAGAGAGCCCATTTGGGAGAAAGAAAACTCTGGTCCTAAACCCCTGCTGCCTTGAGGGATATCTTGAGAAGAAAAGGCTAAGGAGTAAACCCAGCACAAATCTGGAGTCCCTAAGGTGGTTGGGTGGTGCCTTGTACACCTCCTTCCAGCAATTCCTGCAGCCAAGCTGGTGCCAAACATCTTGTTCTGCTTTCCTTTGGACCACATCAGTGAGGCCAAGAGGGGGGTCTTGTCGTTTGGGCAGCCCAGGACCTCCATACACACTGCCCAGACTTGTGCCCTGGGGAGGTCACTTTGGTGCTGCTAACACAATGGTTTAACTTCACCCCCGGAGGCACACTCCATTGTCTCTCAAGACATACAAATGTCAACAGCAGTGCATCGTTCATCCACAGAAATCCATCTAAAGCACTTCTGCTATACCTGAACCAGTGTTATAATGGTGGCACTACCACTATAAAGCAAACAGCTTCAGAACAGCAGTCACAGCTAAAGGACCAAGACAACTGCCCAGGGATTTGAAGCCACAGAGGAAAAAGAACACACACACATTCCACCACCTAGATATGGACTGAATATTTGGAGTTAAATACCATTACTGCTGGATCTTCAAGAGCTGCTATTCTCATTTCCTATTTAAAGGTTTATATTTACATTATAAATCATCTTATTGCATTCCCCACAGAGCAATTTTAAGCACTGATCATAGCCTTTAACCAGTTTTGATATGAAATTTAAACACTGAAGAGTGGTAATAGTGCCATTAAAGCCATCTACATTTCTTTTCCAGAAAAAAGTAATAGTATTCTACAGAGCCATGAAAGAGCAAAAATGATTGCCATGTTAACCTGCGGTAATTACATTAATAAAGAGGGAAAGAGCACTGTAGGTATTACAAAGAGAAAAGAAATGCTCACTAAAATAACCTTGTCTAGATAAAACACACATGGCTCCTTTCAATGAATGTTACGCTGCAAAAACCCTGTTAAAAACTCAATCCCAATTATTTGAAAAAGATTGTGGTTACCATCTAGCCCCATTTACATCTGCACTCACTGTCAAAATTTCAATCCATTCTTCAAAAACAAAAGAATGCAGGGATAATATATATTATACTAGAGGCTTTTATTATATAAGTGGTATTGAAGGTTTAAGATCAAATTCGAATTCTCAGACCTTTATTGGCATATACAAGATTCCAGTAGGGTTCAGTCCAATAAAATCACTCATCAAAACCTGCATCTAACACTTAAGTTAATGTTGTATAACACTCATGAATCCCCACTGCATGTCGCAGAAAAAATAAAATCTTGAAATGAAAGCTAGAGTTCAGCTAAATGATTCTGGAGGCACCTGTTAACCTTATGATTTCGAATGAGTTTTAGAAAGACCTGACATCAGGTGCATTTACTTGAATAAAATATTGGGGGGTGGGGGCAGATAAACCACTCCCCCAATAACTGCATGCCCATGGTTCATTTGCCTCCATTGGTCCTGCCCTGCTCAATGTAATGAGCCAAGAAGGGCAAGGGGGCAAACGAAGAGGTGGGAGGCCATACCCCTACAATGACCTTGCAAACATCTAGATCCCCTCTGAATTGGTGATGCTACGGTTGTGAGCTTGAGACGTCCTACATACAAAACAGATGCCATGTTGCTAAGCCATGGTCACTGCCATGACCAGAGAACGTGTGCCTCTCTCTCTTTGCTTTCCAAGTCCTCAGCACTAGAAGCACAACAGCAAAAATGGAGGACTAGAGATTTTTGCTTGATTAGTTAAAAAAAAAAATTAATAAAAGCATTCAAGGGGCAAAAGGACACTTGCATGCTGCATGTTCTTGGCCACTACTGTGTAAGTTCATTAAAGGGCAGTCCCTGGGTGTTAAATCCTCAACCATTTAATAGCTTTCGCTTAAAAATGAAAAAGCATTAAGAGCAACGTCACCCTAAGTCACTCAGCAAGCCCACGTTGTTTAGAAAGGAAGTTAGCTGTCAGATTTCTACTATAAGCTGTCACCATTGCATGAACAGCCTCAATTACCCAATAATCTTCTGTCACACAGGATGGCAATGAGGTGACCGCCTTCACACAAAAGACAACAGCAAAGAGGTGGAGGGGATCACTTTCGATCCACAGGCACTGATGTTTATTAAGCAAAATTTTCGAAATGAACCTTTCCGTAATATCCATTTGCCATCAACGTCCCTTATCTACAGACATGAAACACGCATGACAATCATGTGGCATCATTCAACACCATAAAATTATCCATTTCTGGGGTTTCCAATTAGGTGTTTGATGCACTTGTTTTGAAAAGCCCCTGTTGTCTCACTGACAGTCATCACGGTCTGCATTACCACTTAAAACTGTACCAATTTGATGGCTTCACCACATGCAACATGCATAGCCTGTCACTTGACATTCCTAACAGCAGCGGTTCTGGCAAGGAGAAATTCCATTTGATGCATAACAACTTCTTGGTGGCCAGCAGCAACACAATATGCAACATCATAAGACCTGTTTCAAGCTGTACACAGAATGGCCCTGTCAGAATGAAAGAAAGAATGCATGGACACAGTCTACACCAGGGGTAGTCAACCTTTTTATACCTACCGCCCACTAATGCATCTTTCTTGATGGTAAAATTTCCTGACCGCCCACCAGTGCTCGATGGAAGGAGGATTCAGCTTGTGCCATAGAACCCCCTACCGCCCACCTAGAACCCTGAAATGCCCACTAGTGGGCTGTAGGGACCAGGTTGACAACCCCTGATCTACACTTTTAAAGAGATTTAGGCATGTGCCTGAAGATGAAAACACAATAAAATGCTAAAAGATGGACTCTTCGTTCTAACCCATAATACAATGAGACAACATTTTACTCTATAATTACCAATTGCTGCAATAAGCTTGACTCGAGAATTTTATGTGGTGGTATCTATGTCCAATACAATTGGAGATTATGTGAATTATATGGTGGTGGTGCTTTGGCTGAGTGTCTTTATATGTGCATTTCACATATAACACTAAGCCAAAATATGGCTTAACTCTGGGTAGCCTGGAAGCAGGACAACCAGGACAGCACTCACACCTTCATGCTGAACCATAGTTTGTCTTAGGGTTATGTGTGAACCTACTGAAACGTGGTGGTAGCTTATAGCGGAGACAGGGATAATGAAGAGAATGAAGGCCTGTGTCTTGTGGTCATCTCATCGGGCAGTAAATTTTTAGGCGATCACCCTAATGTTGTTGCTGTTTCTACCAAATTTTGCCATGTGCCTTCAAGGGGGTTAAAATCAACACACATTCATTCAACACCGGGCAACAGAATACCAAGAGCACGTTCATCTGGACTACAGAAGACAAAATACGATTGCGTCAGCCAACTGGATCTCCCCTCACATAACTTCATCGCCTGAGGACCATTTCAGAGACTCAGAACTGAGTCTCCCACCAGTTTTTTGTTTTTTTTTAAGTCTCACACAAATCACGTTGGCTATGGAGCAGATCTTGTAGTAGAACCAAGTTCTTTGCTGAACGGTGGGAGCCTGGCCAACTGAGCTGGAGACAGCTTTGCTAAAGGCCACGGATCCAAGAACAAAGCACTGAGCAAGCCATGACAGATGGAGCAGAGAGCTCTGGAATGTTGAAACCCATTGACAGGAGTGGGTGGGTGGGTGGATAGCAGAAGCAGGGGATCAAAATATTGCTTTGGCTTGTCACTGTTTTTCCTGAAGCTCAACGGCAAACACCAAAACAGCAAGCTCAGTACCATATGACAGATTTGTGCATTGCTTTTAATGAGTGTCATACGCCCCTCTCAGTTAACAGAAAGCATATGCCTGAGTGACAAGCTAAAAAAAAACACTAGACTGAGATTCTGCCATTCACTTCTCCGTCTCCAACCTTTTGCTTAAGCATTAATAAATATGGTGCATCAACGCATATAAAGGAGATCACAATATTTAGCACAGAGTACCTTCTTTCAGCTGCACTTTTATAACTCTGCTAAAGCAAAGTACTTCATACTGATGCCAGAAGAACTGCTTCATGAAGCAAACAGAAAGACTTGGATTGTCTTATTAAGCTATCAACCCCCTTCGTATTTTATTTTATTTTATGAACCATTTAAACAATCAGTGCTCTTCCCAGAAAAAACTGGATCAGTTCCAATAAAATCAGGCCTTTTGCTTTTTCTGAATGTCTAACTTACATTTTCGGTTAGAGTATGATGACATTATAAGAAACCATGATTTTGTGTAATTGCAACAACAGGGACAAGTCTTAGGCTTCTGTGCATTCAGATATCACAAATGGGTCATCAGCAACAGGTTTATTTAACTTATCAAAGGGTAAATCCAGATTTAATAGGGGGAAATGCCAGGTGGCATGTTTAGGTCACTGGCATCATGTTGACACTGGAAAAATTTGCATGCATGAACAGCACTCATCTTCCTTGGCCATTGATCACCCTGCCCTATTATTGTGTTACAGAGGTTTATAGAGAAAGGGGCAGAAAAGCACAATGGCAGCTGCTCCATTTTACACTTCAGCAACCATTAGTGCAGATATGACCTCCTCCATTATTGATATTTTGCCTGCAACCCAACCAGATAGGAACAAAATCAATTCACATTCTCACTTCAAGTCAGTCTCAATTAGATTCGGAGAAGGTTCAGGCCTAGGCAGAAAAGGTCAGATGAGACCAATTTCTTTTTGGTCAGCCAGCTGAAGGTTGATATGGTCTATGAATTAACCATGGAATATTTGTAGCTAGATTCTACGCTTCAGACACCGCTCAGCCTGCCAAATACAGGAATGGTCATTCTCTGCGCGGAACTCAAGTTAGCAGACCAAACTTTCGAGACATGAAACAGATCTAACTATGTACCCAGTTCAGATGAAATTAGACAACAATGGTTTATTCAGTTGTTACTGGGCTACTGGTGGGGGCTCCCCACTATGTTGCCCCCGCCCAGGTTCTTTGTACTTCTGCAAAACTGAGAGTTACCTCAAGTCAAAAGGTACCATTCTTTTGTGTGCGGCTGTTACCAGTTTAGCTGGATATAGAATAGCGCTTATGAACTGGAATTAGAAAATAGGTTGACAAAATATATATTTAAATCTGGCTATGTGACTATGTAAAACACAAACTGTTTATAAAATACTGCTGGATATGCAAACTCAGTAAAATCAACCAACTTCACCTTACATATGTCAAAAAATTGCATACACGTTAAAAAGGCTATTCTGGCATAGCTGTCAAGTGTCCCTTATTTGAAGGGACAGTCCCTTACTCCAGCGCCATGTCCCGCTGCTGTCCCTTATTGATGGATGTCCCTTAAATGTCCCTTAAATGATGTCCCTTAAATTTCAAAGGAAGCAGCTCCTCTCCCTCCCTCCCTGCCGGCCAGGGAGGAGGGAGGCTCCAACTGTGTTGCTTGGCTGTGTTGCTCACCCAATAAGAAGTCTAAGAACGACTGGGGGGTGGAGCTTGAATGCCCTGTGTGTGGCTAGTTAATGCAAGCTGAGGGGTTTTTTGAATGCTGGACGCCATTTTGTTGCACGTGCTGCTGCAAACTTTGCAGTGCAAAGCCAGGCCGGGGAGCCATCCTAAGTTGAGGCTGCATAGGCCTTGTGGTGCATGTGATTCAGATTCTATTCAGTTGAACCTCTGGTTACAAAGTTGGTTGGACAGTGTTCTCGAAGCTACCAGCATGAGTTTGACCAGACTGCAGGAGGACAGGAAGACTGGAGTGCCTGGAACAGGGGAGGCTGCAGGTCCCTTATTTTGGCTGCTGGTCCCTTATTTTCAAGGCTGCTGGTCCCTTATTTTCAAATCTGTAAGTTGACAGCTATGTATTCTGGTAGGGCCACAGCTGAAAAGTCCCCATCGCCAACTTCCGCTGATACCGCAGAGGTCCACAGTAAAAGATTAGGCTGCATTGTTCAAGTGAGTCACTATGTGATATTCAAATTTAGCTGAATACGCCCATTATGGAAGAACTAATGGGATGTAATTAGAGGTTTCCTGGTGATATTATTATTATTATTATTATTATTATTATTATTATTATTATTATTATTATATACTGCCCTTCATCCAAAAATCACAGAGCATTACAATATACAAACAAAAAAATACATAACATAGCAACAAACAAAAACAATACCCCCCCCCCCAGTTTAAAAGGATTGTGTGTTTTTTTGCCCGGTGCCTAAAGATATTTAATGAAGGTGCCAGGCAAGCCTCCTTGGGGAGAGCATTCCACAAATGGAGCCACCACAGAAAAGGTCCATTCTCATGTTGCCATCCTGCAGACCTCTTGTGGAGGAGGTACACGAAGAAGGGCCTCAGAGGATGTTCACAGAGTCTGGATCAATTTATATGGGGAGAGGCAGTCCTTGAGGAACTGGGGTATGTCTTACTTAGGACCAAAAATGTGAACACAAATCCCAGATTGGCACTTCCTTTTGTCACCAGCTCCCTAAGCAATGTCTAGTTGGGGTAGAGCAACCCACTGACACCTGAGTATTCATTTTGATACACTTTTACATTAAGGAGCAATTTTGAGGATTCATCTGTTGCTGGACATGTTTGTGGCAGAATTAGAAGAGAAAAATAAATGCAAAGACGGCAGCCATTGTGGGTTACAGCTACAGCTAAGTGCCCACAACAAACTCGCCGGGAGAACTGCTTCACTGGAGAGATGCAGCTGCTTCAATACACCACAAGAGGGGGCTTTTAAAAAGCTTAATGCCGAAAATTTATTTTAACGGCAGCTTCTGTTTATGAAACGGTCAGAGAGCAGAGAGAGACATCAACACATAGGATGATTTGTGTCCAAGTACAGTCAGCAGATAGTCTCCTCTAGACATTTTTGATAGATTTATGGCTTCCTTATCAGAAGACTGTCTCTAATCAAATTCAGCATGGGTGAACAAGTTAATACCCTGTTACCAAGGCATCAGTTACTGCAAATAAATATGAAATGTCAAGTCAATTTCTGGTCACACATAATCTTAAGGGTCAAGTTATCTAGGATATCAAGTTATCTAGTTATCTTCACTAAAGGATACAATGCTGATCTCATTAACTTTCCAAACTCAATGTATTATTTGACTTCATTCATTGCTAGAGTTAAACCACAACTTCTACTCAGATAAGCAGATCTATATTAGATAGATTGATACACTTGTTATATAAATAAACAAACTGACAGATAAATAGACAGCAAGAGCATAGTGTTAATGTTTTGTTAAAAGGGGGTTGGGATCAAAGCGGAAACATCATATAGAACCCCCACTGGTTTCATTGCATTCACTCCAATTTCACTAGGCAATAGTGTTTCATAACAGACTTTTAAAAACATGTGCCATGTGTAAAGTCGACAGTATCTGATACTATCACTCTGGCACATTACCATATTTACACTGTCCCTACCATTCAGAAGGGATGCGGGTGGCGCTGTGGGTTAAACCACAGAGCCTAGGACTTGCCGATCAGAAGGTCGGCAGTTCGAATCCCTGTGACGGGGTGAGCTCCCGTTGCTCGGTCCCAGCTCCTGCCAACCTAGCAGTTCGAAAGCATGCCAAAGTGCAAGTAGATAAATAGGTACCGCTCCGGCGGGAAGGAAAACGGCGTTTCCATGCGCTGCTCTGGTTCGCCAGAAGCAGCTTAGTCATGCTGGCCACATGACCCAGAAGCTGTACGCCGGCTCCCTCGGCCAATAAAGCGAGATGAGCACCACAACCCCAGAGTCGGTCACAACTGGACCTAATGGTCAGGGGTCCCTTTACCTTTACCATTCATAAAGCAGGTAACAGGCTTGCAGAAGCATCACTGGCAGAAGTTCACTAAGCTATGGGTATGTGGGGGTGGGGGGTGTAAAATGTATTAATTGCATTTATATCCCACCTGTGAGGTAGAGGCAGGAGACAGTGAAGGGCCCAAGGTCACCCAGTGAGCTTCATGGTCAAGTAGGAATTTAAATCCTGGTTTCCCAAGTCTTAGTCTGACTAAACCATACTGGTCCACTGCAAGTATTTCACAAACCTGTGGAGTCTTGCCCACTTCTATAAGCAAAAGTGGTCACAGAAATGAAACCACGTTCTGCTACACATAAAATAGCGCTGCGCAACATGAGAGGGTATGCAGTGCTCAGATCCGACAGATAGAGGGAATCAGATTGCCAACTCTTGCAGCAGATCCATGTATTTAATCTGCAGGAGGCTTTTAATCGGTATGCCTGCCCTGAACCTGGAGGTTTAACACCAAGGTTTCATGGTGGTTCACAAGAATTCTCATTAATGAAAGTAAGGCTACATAGTGACCCAAACAATCCTCATAAAAAATCCCGCAGCGTCTTTGGCCAAGGGCTGACTTCGGGAGACAACTCTGGCCTGGCTCTTTCAAGCCGTTTTCTTTCACCCTCCATTACTTTTCCTTTAATCTCTTGTCAAGCGATTTCCGTCCTTTCCTTTCCTTTCCCAGCTTAATTTACCACAAACTGCTCTGGTGGTCAGGCCGCAGAGTTCAGCTTTACAACGGGCGCTGGCAACCTCTGTGTCTTGCTGGGTTCCTCATGAAAACATCGAGGCAGATTAAAGTACTGCAGTGAGTCAGTGCCTCGGCCACCTATAAAAGGCTCGCCGGCAATGTTTTTTTTTCCAGTGGCGCTTCCTGTCAGTTCTGAACTGCTGATTACGGAAGAGAATCCCCTATGCAGCCTTGTAGGTAAAGTCCAGAAATACTGAACTGCTCAGAATGTTTGTGGGCATGCCAGCCTTAGTCACTGTCACACAAAAATGGCTTGAAAAGAAGAGCTAATAAAACAAAGAATACTTCCAAGAGTCCTCTTCGTCTTCCCAGAGGTTTTCCTACCTGGTCCTGTAAAATCAGCTCTTGCTCCAATAATAATAATAATAATAATAATAATAATAATAATAATAATAATAATTTATTATTTGTACCCCGCCCATCTGGCTGGGTTTCCCCAGCCACTCTGGGCGGCTTCCACAGAGACCAAAAATACACTAAAATATCACACATTAAAAACTTCCCTGAACAGGGAAACAACTGAGGGATTAATAAAAAGGGTTGCAGCTCTGTGTTGCAGCATTTGCATGGAGAAAGTCCTAGGTCAGGGGTCAGCAATCTTTTTCAGCCGTGGGCCAGTCCACCATCCCTCAGACCATGTGGGGGGCCGGACTATATTTTGAAAAAGAAAATGAACCAATTCCTATGCCCCACAAATAACCCAGAGATGCATTTTAAATAAAAGCACACATTCTACTCATGTAAAAACACGCTGATTCCAGGACCATCCGCGGGCCAGATTGAGAAGGCGATTGGGCCACATCCGGCCCACAGGCCTGAGGTTGCCTACCCCTGTCCTAAGTTCAACCCCAAGCATCTTCAGCTAGGTTTGGGAATGCCCCCCTCTGAAACCCTGGACAGCTGCTGCCAGTCAGTGCACACAATACTGAACTAGATGGACCACTGGTCTAAGTATAAGGCAGCTTCCTGTAAGGAACATGTGCCCTTGCACTAAACAGTCGCTGTCGGCAACACAGCATGCCCCAAAGCACTCATGACCCACTGATATGTCTCACTTTTTTGTGTGTGTGGGGGGGGTGTTGTTAGGCTCGGAGCAGCCTAGAAGGTCACACAAATCCTCACAAAAGTTCTATGCAACAGTCTGGTCCACGTCCCCATACACACATGCACGCACAAAAAGATTATGCAGACCACAGTGAGCCTGTCTTTGTTTCCAGGTTCAATTTAAAGTGCAGCTTTTGGCCTTTAAAGCCCTAAATGGTTTCGGAGCACATTACCTAAAGGCCTGACTGCACCTGTACGAAACTGCCCAAGCTAGAGGCCCTACTCACAACTCATTAAAAAAAAAAGAGAACAGGTACCTTTCAGTTGTGGGCCCCATTTTTGTTCCAAAAAAAAAAAAATTGTATCTCCTATTCTCCTTGCGCCTTTTGACTTTGCTTCAATCAACTTTTAATTAATTTTTATCAATTGCTGTGTCTTGTGTTGTTTTGCTGAAGTGCAGATTTCATAATGATGCTTTTATTATGTTTCATTACTTTTTCTCCACTTCCCTGAAAGATGAGACAGACATAGACATAGACACACACACACACATACGGTGGGATTCAATTAAAGAGTCCTGTATGCAGAAGTAAAGTGGTACCTTGGGCTAAGAACTTAATTCGTTCCGGAGATCCGTTCTTAACCTGAAACCGTTCTTAACCTGAAGCACCACTTTAGCTAATGGGGTCTCCCGCTGCCGCTGCGCCGCACGATTTCTGTTCACATCCTGAAGCAAAGTTCTTAACCCGAGGTACTATTTCTGGGTTAGCGGAGTCTGTAACCTGAAGCGTCTGTAACCTGAAGCGTATGCAACCCAAGGTTCCACTGTACAGCTCGAGGACCTCCGCGCTTGTGCAATGGGTCTTTCCCATTTCTCCTCCCCTCACCTGATTGGGGGGAATGTCAGGAGAGCACCAGAACAGCACATGGGGGAGATTGTTCCGCCTGGCAAACCTAAATGCTTACCCTGATGGAGCAATCACCTGAAAGCGAAACTTCATTCCTCCCATAGCCTTTTGTACCACCAGTGCTCTGCTTTCACAGAAAGCCTAAAAAGAAACCTCGACAACTAATCACTTGCAGGTTTTGTCAAGCCTGTATCTTTTACGCATTTGGGGTTGAAAGAAAGCTTGCATGCCTGAAAACGCCAGATCTGCTCCCCAACTCAACTGTTACGAACCTTCAGAATAAAACGCAATAAATCAGAACCACGTGCTCACCATAATTCATTTCAGCTTCGGTGTTCAGCTTAAACCTGCTCATACAGTGAAAACTCGACATTCCACCCTTCAAGAATATTTTTCATTAAACTGGTGTTATACCAAGATGTAGATAAAATTCCTACAAACACTTGGGGTAAAGAGGGGCAAAGCAGTATCTAAATGTACTAGTTTTTTTTAAAAAAAAACTAAGTCAACGCAGCTGTTTGAAGCTGTTTTTGCACAAAAATGACAACGAACTGCAAGGAGATCACAGACCACCCCTTTCATGCAAATGAATACAGGGTTTGCAACTCGTTTCTTAAAAGGAAGCCTGCACTGATGCCAGCTGCAGAGGGAGCTGCTAGCTTATATTTGCAAACACAGCAGCAGCCTACTAAAGAGAGGAAGGCAGCAGCCTGGGTATTGAAAAGTGGAATAGAGCTTTCTTTCCTAAGAGAGTATTTATTGTACAGCCACATTTCCTACATGCTTTGCTCAGAATCATGCTGTTTTTTTAAAATTGGAAAAGAGCAACAAAACAAGAACAAAATAAATGTTTGCAGTATCACTGTTCATCATGTTGCGTTAAAAGCTCTACTTCGGGGAGGAGGGAAGTGGTGCACACTCCTACTGACACCTGGAATCAGTGGCGTAGCGTGGGTTGTCAGCACCCGGGGCAAGGCAAGTAATTTGCACCCCCTAACCTGTGGATTTGCGCCCCCTAAGCCGTGGATTTGCGCCCCCTAACCCTAACCCCCAGACGTTGCGCCCGGTGCGGCCGGCCCCCCCTGCACCCCCCACGCTACGCCACTTCCCGCTACAGATTCGGCTGCTTGCACACCACCCATTTAAAGCACATGACTTCCCCTCGGAACTGCGGTTTCTTAAGGGTGCTGGGAACCGTAGCTCTGCTAGTGGCGAACTGCAGTTCCTGGGATTCTTTGAGGAATGTCACGTGCTTTAAATGTGCTTGAAACGTACGGTCTATACACAGCCCATGTCTCTGATCCCAGGTGAGGCAAAATATATTCCATGCTTTGACTGAAGCTCTCGCTGTCTCCTCCTTCTCAAAGAGGCGATTTTGTTTTGTTTTGTTTTACTTATGGAAGAAGGAGAAGCAGGGTGGGGGAAAGATAAGGGAGGACTGAGTGATCTGTAGCGCCAGGCACTCTCACTGACACATACAGCACTGTTTTCTGCAGGAAACATGAACTCTGTATTATTTAGAATTGGGATCCATTCCTTTCGGTCCACTGAACTTTGCGTAACCTTGCTTTAAGGGCCCAGTCCTGCTTGATCAGACAAAAAAAGGTCCATCTAGTCTGCCAGCATCTTGCTTCTAGCACTAGCCAACCCAGTACCTCAAGAAAGCCCCCTTTCAAGCCAGTAACACTACCCTACCAGCTGTTGCTACCCAGCAGGGCTGTTCCATATTACCACCCTCCTAGGCACTAATAGCAAAGTAATATGTCAGAGTAAGTCCTTATGTAGCCAACACAGCATCGCCCATGTTCAAGGGAGTATCAGCAAGCTTGGAAGCAAACCCATGGTTTGCTATGGCTGTTTACTTGACTTTTTAAAATTGTTTTTAATTGTTTTTGTTGCATTCTGCACATGGTCGGCTTCTTTCCTGGAGCAAAAAGCAAGAGCATCTTTCCAGGTTCCAGTATCTGAAATACATTACTCTTGATTCTTCATGAAATAGCATATACATTATCATCTTTCCCTTCTCTTTCAGAGCTGAACAGAAAAGGCACGTTGTGGCCCATAGGGAATGCAGTATGCAATGTCCATTCAAAGGAGTACAGAGAACTCCTTTTCAGTCCGTCCAACTGGCACCAGATGTGTGAGGGCGTGTGAATGGGTGGATACACAGGCGGATGGAGTCCAAGTAACATTTCTCTCTTTCACAGCGGTCCAGGAAGGGCTGCCAAATGCTAACGCAGCTCCGCATTTTACTAAAGCAAACAGCAGCAAGCAGGCTGTGCAAAGGAAATCACATTCCCAGGTCAAGTGAAAAAGGCAGCTTTCTTTTCCCTTTTCCTTTTGTTTTGCAGAAGGAGAAAGTCTCCATGAGAAGGAGCTGAAATTCCTCGGATGATAGTGCAACATGAGTAAACCCATGAAAAAAGAAAAAGAAAGCACGCGTATTCTTTTTCAGGTAAATTGAAAACAGACGTAATAAAACACACACAGGCACACAAACGCTCCGCTGAAAGTTGCAGCTGACTTTTGAAGGATATTAAACTATGCCAAAACAGCAAACTGGGTTTTTAATCTTCTTGAAGCAACCTTTGTCTAAATAGAGGCGAAGTTTAGTCGTTCCACATTCTGCCTGATGAGCAGCCCTGTTTAACCTAGAGACATGCACATTCCTGTACCAACAAAAGTTTATTTGGGCATCAGAAACTATCCCCATAGGTTAGCTCAGTTGGTTAGAGCGTGGTGCTGATAACACCCAAGGACACAGGTTTGATCTCCATATGGGTGCATATTCCTGAATTGTAGGGGTTGGACTAGGTGATCCATGGGATCCCTTCAAAATCTATGATTCGGAATTTCAGCTGCTGTGAGCAGGCTGTCTCTCACACATTCCTATTATGTCGACATCACTGGCAGATGAAAAATTGCTCCGACAACGACGTTTGCTTGCTAAGATACAAAAATGCATCTTAGCAAGGGAGAAGAAAGCCAGCCAGAAAATAAATCCCTTCCCCTACCACCCAGATTCAGCCCCACACAAAGAATCTCTATGCCTCCCCTTTATCCCTCCAGACCAAAAAGCACAGAAATGATAGGCTTTGGCATTTTACGTTGGTTCCTTAATTACAGCATTTGATGTTATTTGTGGTGCGGCGGCAAATGCCTATAGTGCAGCTATGTTTGCGTCTGCATCCCAGTACAGAGGTATTTTGCACAGCATGACTGCTGCGGGAAGCCCTGAATTATACTTTTGCTTTTTACAAGGAAGCTCTCGATTAAGCCACTCTTCGCCTTCTAACTGTTCGGTGAATACGCTTTACTCAAGAACCAAGGTTACTTGCCAACTTCATTGATTAAAAGTCCTCCACTTGGCATTCATTATTTGCTCCGAACCTTTTTGCAGTGGACTTAGTTGTCGAAAAAAAATAGGTGTATATTATGCAAATATAAGCTGCAAACGTCCCGCAAGATGCTATAGCATCAAAACTGCTTGAGATAGGACACCATCTTCATCAGAACCACATGGGCAGAAGGCTCTTTAAAACTTAACAGCAGAGCCTCAACTTGCACTGAAGCGTCAACCTGGACTAATACAAGTATTAGGTTTATTTATTACTGCTGTTTAGTCGTTTAGTCGTTGCCTTAAACATTTCCAGGTTTCTAATATTACCTGGCGTGCTCTGGTCCATGGGGTCACAAAGAGTCGGACACGACTAAACGACTGTTGTTGTTGTTGTTGTTTAGTCGTGTCCGACTCTTTGTGACCCCATGGACCAGAGCACGCCAGGAACTCCTGTCTTCCACTGCCTCCCGCAGTTTGGTCAAACTCATGCTGGTAGCTTCGAGAACACTGTCCAACCATCTCGTCCTCTGTTGTCCCCTTCTCCTTGTGCTCTCCATCTTTCCCAACATCAGGGTCTTTTCCAGGGAGTCTTCTCTTCTCATGAGGTGGCCAAAGTATTGGAGCCTCAGCTTTAGGATCTGTCCTTCCAGTGAGCACTCAGGGCTGATTTCCTTCAGAATGGAGAGGTTTGATCTTCTTGCAGTCCATGGGACTCTCAAGAGTCTCCTCCAGCACCATAATTCAAAAGCATCAATTCTTCGGTGATCAGCCTTCTTGATGGTCCAGCTCTCACTTCCATACATCACTACATCACTATTTATTACTAGGCACTACAATTCATTTACATCAAAACCCTTTGTAGGCTTGGGACCACATTCCCTTCTGGGGGCCGCAAGCAGAGGGTGGGCAGGGTCAGAGACAAAGGTGGGCAGGCCAACCAATGTGAATTTCACCTTTGCAAACTAGGCTAATTTCTCTACACTCACAGGTGCACATCGCTCGTATCCTGCAACCAGGCAAGCAAGATTCACTGACAGAATTCAAAGCCTTGAGTTCAAGGGCACATTTTAGACAGGCAAACCCACTCAAGGTAGCTGCAAACCAAGACCAGGAGGGTCTGTGGCCTGGGGGTCCCAAAGGCTGGAGGATTGCATTTGGCCCCCAGCCCTGATGACAGCTATATTTATTTGCCACTTACTACAATATTTTTTTTCTCAAAGCGACTTAATTTTTTTTTAAAAAGCGTTCAATACCAAATCAAAATACATCGAAATATTAAAATGCATTATTAACTAAAATTGTCAGTACCTAAAAGCTAATAGTGGTGGCACCCGATGCATCTCTCTGGGGAGAGAGGATTTCAGTGTCAGGAAGGCCCAATCATGTGCTGCCACCCTCTCCATCTCCCTTAGAGTAGACACACAAAGAAGGTCCTTGGATGAAGCAGCACCTAAGGAATTGAGGACTTTATTGGTCAAAACCTGGACACCTAACAACTCCCTTGTACCAGAAACCCCATGATCACTACAGATATCTGCTGCACACAAGTGTCCACTTGTCTATACTAGGCAAGCCCTACAACAGAGCCACAGGTGCTGCAACTCAGGACAGGTGTTCACACCTGAAAGACTGACATCAGGCTAGCCTTAAACTACAATACCCAGTGAAGGAAGGAGGGGGGTGAGATCAGCAAGGTCAGAAGAGAAGGTGACAAACCACCACTACAACTCCCAGCTAAAACCACTCCAACAATGTACGAATGACGCTACAGTTTTTGGACAACAAAACTTCCTTCTCACCGACCTCAGGTGGGAGAACCTAAAGCAGCTACTCACCAGCAACAACAGGCCACACAACAGAGACACAAACACAGGGGACAGAGCCTGCAATAAGCCCAAATGTGCAATCAATCCTCTTGTCTGGCTCAGGCAACATTGCTACAAGACCCGACAGTATCAGTGGCTCAGCAGCGCATTTCTGCACTCTACAGAGGAGAAGCAGGTCGTTCTCTACACAAGAGAATAAACGGATGCAAATCTGACATCAGCAATGGCAACTCTGGTGCATGTTAAAGGAGCATTTAGCTGTGCAGCCCACAACCATGTGCATCAAATAGAAACTAGAGACTTTGCTGCCAGAGACAATACACAAGCCTTCAATTCTCTAAAGCCACAAAGCCTTAGAGGGAGTTCCAGAGGGCTTTGTGCCTAGAATAAGTTTTGATTTCTGTTTGATTTAATACAGCTGTTGAAAGAGCAAGCCAAATGGCACTTGGCCCCATCCACTGTCAGCTGTACAGAGGGACGGCCACCTTCGGTGGACAAAGGGTGTATTGTTTGGGTTGCATTTTCGTGCAAGTCGTCTGATCCAATGCAGTATGCATTAACGAGTCAGCGCTTTGATTAAGTCATGACTTATGCCTGTATGTAACTAAAATAAATAAATTAAGATGCTAGTTAAAGAACGAAGCCTTAAGAACGACAGAAGATGTCCTGCAATTGAAGCTAATGTAGCGCATGAGGCCATTATAATACCACCAGCGGCAAAGGAATAGCACCTTCCATTCTGCTGAATCAGAGGGGGGAAGCTGTGGCCTTCCAGATGTTGTTCAACAACAACTCCCATCCTCCAAGACCATTGGCCAGGCTGTCTGAGATGGATGGGAGATGGAGTCTGTCCGCACCTGGATGGCTGCAGGTTCCCCATCCCTGTATGAAGAACTAAAATGCCTTCTACCAAAGCAGACCACTGGTCCAACCAACCCAGTATTACCTGCTGTTACTGACAGTGGGTCTGAACACGGGTTCTTCTACTACACCTGAGGTCCTACAATTAGAGAAACCAGGTACACAAGGCGTATGTTCTACCACTGACCTACAGGGTCTCTTAAAACTCACACTTTGCAATTACTAGGACACCACCAATTATCGTTTTTACTAAAACATACCCCTCCAATTAAAACCTGCATGTGGTACTTGCCACTTGTGAACATATGTTTATATTCCAGGATTCTAAAAGAACACCTAAGGCAGGAGTGGGAAATCTATAGCCCATTCATTTAATCATTGAGCTGCTAGGTCGCCACCAACTTCCCTCTGCTCGGCTCCTGAAGTATTAGAGTTGGAGAAACTGGAGGAATAGACCAATGGAGCCTCTTTCCATGTCATTCATAAACCAGTGGCAGAGCGTTCCTCAATGGTGTCCGGGGCAGGGCGCTATGTCTGAGCAACCCCTGCCCACTGGAGCTGCACTGAGCTGCACAGAGCTGCCCGCCCAGTTGCATGGTAGGGAGCCCAGCTGGCTGCAATCCTGTACTCACTTAGCTGGAAATGAGTCCTACTGAAGTCAAAAGAATGTTTCTGAATAAATCTGCACAAGTCATTTCCAAATCCCCCCAAATGAGCAAGTTAACTGAAGCCAATGTAACCCTGTCTGCAGTTAGCAACAGACCCCAGTAAAGATCTCAAGAGCTTTTCGAACTGGAGCTTTCTGTGAACATGCATGTAAGATACAAGTTCCTATGCATGTGTGCATAGACAGACGTGCTAGCAAATCCAGTAACAAAACCTAAATGTGGGGGGCTTATGGTCATTTAATAATAATAATAATAATAATAATAATAATAATAATAATAATATACTGCCTTTCATCCAAAGACCATAGGACAGTTTACAACATAAATACAAAACACAACGTACATTTCATATTAAGAACAACACCAAGGTTACAGGTTTAATCCCTGTAAGGGACAGCTGCGTATTCCTGCATTGCAGGGGGCTGGACTAAATGATCCTCAGGATCCCTTCCAACTCTATGATTCTACGAGCTAAAGCTTCTATAACAACAACAACAATATCCCCCAAAAAGCATTTTAAATGCCATAGATTGTTTAATCGACCCAAGGCCTGGTGTTCACACAGGAGGAGATGAAAGAGATGAAACACTGGGAAACTCTGTGTGATTAGCTCTCCAGGAATACAATCCTCTAGCTAGGCCATTGTTTTTAAAGGAATTTGCACCGAGACAGCCTACTGCAGAAAATATTATTTTTAGCTCCCGTCATATAAGCTCAGACAATTCCTGCGCTGTGCTTGTTTTAGAATTTAATATTAATTCATTCGCGCAAAAGAGAAATAGTCAAGTTAGAAAAGAAAAACGCTACTTCAAATATTTACATTTTTCTATTAGTTCGAGTGAGGATGGGTTCACGGACCACGTCATGCCATTAACAAAAGAAGGACTTAAAGATTCCCTGCTCTGTGTACACACAGTGAAGAAAAGACTTAGCCAAACAGTGCTCCCTGCAGCCATTGTTGAAGGAAGACAGTCCATAATTCCCAGTGGATTATGGAAACGAGACTGGTGCATGGGGAGGGAGACAGGAAAGACTTATCTGGGATGCTATGGTATGACTTTGGGGTCAGAAGGCTGAGCAAAAGCTCTCCATAAGGGCAAAGCAGCAGTGATGGTACTGAGAGCCATGATTTAGAACTGAAAGTGATACAGCAGCCTAATTAAATAAGCGACTCCTATTCCCAAAAAGAACATCACGTCAATAGCTCCATTCATGCATTCTACCTGTGAAAGGGGCCCCTTTATTTATTTGTTTATAAAAATATGTATATGCTGCTATATCACAAATATGTATCAAAGCCGTTTGCAACAATAAAAAAATAAGATAAATCCATCTAATAAAAGCACACAAAGAAACAAAGTTGAAAAAACCAAAAAAATTAAAAACAACAATTGTCAAAAAGGGTAGCAAAGCCACATTGTTTCTCCAGGCCTGGTTCTAATATCCATGTGCTTAATAGAGACATCTGAGCAGGTTTGTCATATGCAGGTAGACTTCCATTGAAGATGGAATCCCAACCACCGCACAGCATTTGAACTCCAGCGGAGGCCTGCGCACATAGGCTTAACTGACTCAGGTGTGTCCTTGCTCAATGTGTGGGTGTCAGGGGGTGGAGGTGAAGAAGCTGCACAATGTCAGGGTGTGGGGGAGGGAGACCAGCCGCATGGATCCATTTTGCTTTTCAGTGTGTGCACCTCCTTCACGCATTGAGAGCGAACATCAGCTTCAAACATCAGCTTTCAAACCACACTTCCAAACACATTTTACTACCTCCCCCTGTAATAATAATAATAATAATAATAATAATAATAATAATAATTTATTATTTATACCCCACCCATCTGGTGGGCCTCCCCAGCCACTCTGGGCGGCTTCCATAGAAACCAAAAATACAGTAAAATATCACACGTTAAAAACTTCCCTGAACAGGGCTGCCTTAAGATGTCTTCTGAATGTCAGGTAGTTGTTCATTGCTTTGACATCTGCTGGAAGGGCGTTCCACAGGCGGGCGCCACTACCGAGAAGGCCCTCTGCCTGGTTCCCTGTAGCTTTGCTTCTCGCAATGAGGGAACCGCCAGAAGGCCCTCGGCGCTGGACCTCAGCGTCCGGGCAGAATGATGGGGGTGGAGACGCTCCTTCAGGTATACTGGACCGAGGCCGTTTAGGGCTTTAAAGGTCAGCACCAACACTTGTAAGACCTGTAAGATCACTTAGCTATGAATACCGTATTTTTTGCTCTATAAGACTCACTTTTTCCCTCCTAAAAAGTAAGGGGAAATGTGTGTGCGTCTTACGGAGCGAATGCAGGCTGCGCAGCTATCCCAGAAGCCAGAACAGCAAGAGGGATTGCTGCTTTTGCTGCACAGCGATCCCTGTTGCTGTTCTGGCTTCTGGGATTCAGAATAATTTTTTTCTTGTTTTCTTCCTCCAAAAACTAGGTGCGTCTTATGGTCTGGTGCGTCTTATAGAGCGAAAAATACGGTACATTTTACTAGTGCCATTGCACCCTACTGAATTATTGCTAGGCGTTGACACCCCTCCCCAAAAAAAGGGGTGTTTTCTGCCATTGCCCCTGCACTCTGGAAGGCCACCTTCCCTCTGCCACAAGTGAAGCATCATTCATCAGTTGCTCCTGATGGGGCTGAAAACTAGGATTTCAAAACATATTTCAAAATATGACCATTAATTTGACTGCACTTTGCAAGCACCACTGTATTGTCATCCACCCTTGCACATTTTCCCTTCCTAATGCTTACAGGTTACTGGTGTCACCTCTCCCTCTTATCAGTGTTGAAAAGGGGGGGGGGGAGGGAAGAGGGAGGGAATTTTCTAATTAATTGCTAATTCTTCTCCAAGGCTAAAAGCAGCAGGGCTGAAGGTCAACGTGGAACAATTCAGAGACCACATTAAAGCCTCCAATGTCTGAGGTTTCATCGTTCCCTTCCCTTTCACAGCACAGCATCTCACCACCACTGATACCTTTGCAAAGGACACCTGATACGCTTTTCTACGGGGGAATGCAACATTGATGAGAAACACTAAGAACTCTGCCTGTACATGCATGGACCAATCAACAAGGTCTTCTATGCCAAGAAGCAGAGGGAGGGAGCTACAGCATGGAAATGAAACTGCCATAGGTAAATGGAATATACAGTCGTACCTTGGATCCCAAACGCCTTGGTACTTGGACGTTTTGGCTTCCGAACGCTGCAAACCTGGAAGTGAGTGTTCCAGTTTGCAAACGTTCTTTGGAACCCGAACGTCCGACAGGGCTTCCACAGCTTCTGATTGGCTGCAAGAGCTTCCTGCAGCCAATCAGAAGCCGCACTTTGGTTTCTGAACATTCTGCAAGTTAAACGGACTTCCGGAACGGATTCCATTTGACTTCTGAGGTACCACTGTCATTAGAAGGGGGCACAGGCAGAAAAGGAAAACTGGGGGAGCAAGTTCCATAGTTGGACTATGCTGAGAGAAGACATGCTTTCTTTTATATTCCTGAATCTTCCATCATTCAGCTTCACTGCATAAGTTCTAGTGTTATGAGAGAGGAAGAAAAACTTTTCTCTATACACTTTTTCCATGCCATGCATAATTTTATAAACTTCTACCACGCAACCTCTTATGCACCATATGTTTAAACTAAGAAATCCCAAACGCTGCTCCATCCCCTTGATCACTTCAATTGCCCCTTTCTGAAATGTTTCCAAACTCTACAACACCCTTTCTGAGGTCAGAACTGTACACCGTTTCCCAAATGCGGCTGTGCCACAGATTGATTTAACGGCATTATGATATTGGCAGTTTTATTTTTATGTGTAAAAAAAGAGAGTCACACTTGCTTAAATAGGATTAAAACCATTTTGTTGTTGTTAAAACTCTTCAAAGAATTAAAAGAGAAAACTCAGCATTATTCTCACAGAGCGTGATGCTCTGCCGCCTAAATTCTATGTGCACCACATTTAAGACTTCGCACAACTTCAAAAAAAAAAAGAAAAAAAGGAGGCTCTGGCATGTCGGGGGAGGAGAATTATTAGAGTTACCAGATGCCAAGGCTTGTGGTAGACAGTAGGGGTTTGTGCTACTTCCCCACCCTGAAAGCGTATGAGCCATAGGCTCCCTCCAGAGTTCGAACACAGCAACATCTGGCAAGTCTAGACATCCAGGCAGATTACAGTCATCACAAAAAACAGCACAGAGAAAGCGGACAAGAGCCATTTTGTCAGTTTCTTCCTTCCCAAACGTCGCTAGATGACGTAGGAGGTTATGAAGACCAATAATGCATCTGGATTCTGTTTTATTTTTCCATGCTCTCTCCAATTTGAGGCAGACTGGCTCATCAATATGTGTGGCAACTGCCCCACCTACACACCACAAACACAGGTGAGACATGACTCGGAGACCATTGCAACGCTGAAAGAGGAGACGGCAAGATCTTCCTTCTCACTCCCCTCTTCAATTTGCTCTTGCCTGCTGGTGCAATGTGGTTTGCTTTGCCCCACAGCAAGCAGGAGGATGGCTGGTCTAAGAGAAAGTCTAGTCCATGAGAAGGAGCAACTGGTTCATTCTTTGCTACTGCGGTGCTGTTAAACAGGGCGATGCGAGCTCTTAGGGATGGAATTTGGCAACTCAAGTAGGTAGGTCTATGTGTGAGAGATTATGAAGACAAATACAGTGGTACCTCAGGTTACATACGCTTCAGGTTACAGACTCCGCTAACCCAGAAATAGTGCTTCAGGTTAAGAACTTTGCTTCAGGGTGAGAACAGAAATCGTGCTCCGGCGGCGCGGCAGCAGCGGGAGGCCCCATTAGCTAAAGTGGTGCTTCAGGTTAAGAACAGTTTCAGGTTAAGTGCGGACCTCCGGAACGAATTAAGTACTTAACCTGAGGTACCACTGTACTAGAATATTAAACTGGCTTCCAGGGTAAAATTGAACTGCAGGCATTCTGAGAACTGGACTGGTTAGGAGACTGTTTGCATGGTGCCTAGAAGATGAAGATGAAGGCTGAGCAAAGAACAAAGTGCTAAATAAAGTCACAGGGTGGGAGAAAAGGCAGGTTCACTTCACTGCAGAAGAGGGTCAGATGTTGGAATGCTCCCACATGTGTGTCTGACTAATTCCACGCAAGAAAAAAAACCACAGAATGCAGGAAGAAGAGCAGGCCACACCAGGATCTTTCTCTGGCTTACCTTTTTTAAGATCTATTCTCCTACCTACCTGGTGCAGTTCACAAACTCCACTCCTTGCCTTGTTCTCTATCCCAAAACAACAAACAAACCTATGGTCACATAAGCATCCTCAATGAACACACGAGACCTAACCGGCTGTGTTCTTGGATAAATAAGGTATACAGTGGTACCTCGGGTTACATACACTTCAGGTTAAATACGCTTCAGGTTACAGACTCCGCTAAGCCAGAAATAGTACCTCGGGTTAAGAACTTTGCTTCAGGATGAGAACAGAAACCGTGCGCCAGTGGCAGTGAGAGGCCCCATTAGCTAGAGTGGTACCTCAGGTTAAGAACAGTTTCAGGTTAAGAACAGACCTCCGGAATGAATTAAGTACTTAACCCGAGGTACCACTGTACTATTCATTGTATCAAATTGTAAATTTCAACAAAAGTAACTCATAAAGTTCAACAAACTTCTTCTGCTTTGTTCGTTTGTTGAACTTTATGAGTTCAACAAACTTTATGAGTTCTTTTGCCCCCGCTTCATTTGCCAGGGACCGCTTTTGAAATGGGCCTCAATAGCTTACCTCTCCCAATCCACAGTTTCACCACATCCTCGAATCAGAATGTTGTCTTAATGGCAATATGCCAGGCTATGGACATTCTGTTCCTCGGCTAACTTTATTCCTCTACAAAAGCTGCCTCAGACCAAGTCAATTACCTGTCTATCCCAGGTCTACTGCCATTTAGGGTTTCCCTGCTCTGCGCCGCCCCGCCCCCCCGGCTTTTCACTGGAGATGTAGGAGTTAAAACATTGCACCTTCTGTTTGGTTAAGTGTATTCTCCACCATCAAGCTATGGTCTCTACCCTTACACATGGCTTCCTACCAGTATGACTGAATGAATCACGCCCTTTCCCAATTACTGCCCCAAACAACCACCACCTCAATCGAAACAACACATTACATCTTTTTAAAAGGCAGCTTTAGAAGGCTTATCTTGGCAAGCACAGAAATAAATCCATTGAAGTATCCCCCAATTTCACATTCCTGAAAAGTTGATAATCACATGCTCGTTAAAGGGGGAGGGGAGTTCAACCAGACCGAGTTTTGAAAGATACTCATTAACGTAATTTTTGTCTTTGGTGACAACAGGCCCATCTGCTGATCTTCAATCAAGAGTAAAACTTGCAGTTCAAACTGATACTTGCTGTGCCCGGTTACATTTCATCTGGAAATTAAAAAGCAGAGCTCACATCCTCATACCAATTTCCCCAATTCCATCAACCCCTTTGCACAGGTAGCTCATTAACTGGGTCCCTTCTTACCACATACTGATTCATCCAGTGATGATCATAGGTCCATTCCATATTTCATATCCACCACAAAGAGTCCACCAAGGCCATGGGTCTATGTAACCATGTGCTATGTGCAATATCTGAAAGCTGATAACCGCATAGTTCAACATAATCATGTAGCAGTTTTGACCACCATCACCACAGATTATTTTATCATGCTTTCTTTTTTTTGTTATTATAACCAACAGTTTCGAATTCTCTTTCATAAGGTGGAATGGGTCAAAAAGACCACTGGAGCCAGCGCTGTGCATTTTGGTGCCTGAGGCAAAACATCCCCTCAAGGAAAAGCCTTGCGAAGCATTGCTGCCAAAAGGCGGGGAGCAAACTCTGCAAGGGCTTCTGGGAGACCAGCAGCAAAGCTCTGTGGAACACCTCCTGCGCGGCTGGCCTAAGAGTGATGCGGCTGTTGGTGTCGCCTCCAAAGTGGTGCTGAGGCTGCTGCCAACATTTGTGGGCTGCTGAGGACATGTTTCCTCAGCTTCAGTGGGCACTTCACCGGCAGCGGCCCCAGTGCCATATTGGAAGCGGCCTTGGCAGTTGCTTCACCACCAGGCTGCCCACTCAGGAACCATTTTGGAGGCAGCTGCAGCCTCAACACTGTTTTGGAGGAGGCCCTGGCCACATCTTCGGCAGTGGCCTCAGAAGGCATAGTAGCGGGATCTGCCACCTGAGGCTGCCTCATGGTAAGGTCGGCCTTGACTGGAGAAACTGAAGAGCCTATCCTATTTAAAGCCGCAAGGTGAAACATCTGGAAGAAACCACACTGGCTAACCCTTCTTTATACTTTTAAAAATTTATCCATCACCCTCAGCTGGGATACATATTAATGAAGCTTTTCTTTTTTTAAAAAAAAAAATCATTTACAATCAAACCTCGTGTTGCATTCTGCTCTAGTTACGGACCTTCAGCTTACGAACGCGGTAAACCCGGAAGTGTTTTCTTCCGGGTTCGCCACCCGCGCATGTGCAGAAGCTATCTGCGCACTTCGCATACGCACAGAAGCGCTCGATCGCACCGCGCACATGCACAGAAGAGGCGCTCTAGTTGCAGGCTTTTCGGGGTGTGAACGGCACCCAAAACAGATTAAGTCCACAACTAGAGGTACCACTGCACAAGCAAATGATTGTCCTCTCATTAGGCATCTAGTATTTGAATTGTTTTAGTCCATTGTATGGTGGACAATTTAAAAACTATGTATCTGGCCATTTTAGCACCCAGCTAAATCACATTTACAGTCAATATTAACAAAGTGGAACATTCAGACCCCACAACCTCTCCTGTGTGGGTCATATTGATCTCCTTGGTTTTGATCAACTTAATTAAATGATACGATCTGTATGGTACACATATATTGGCAGATTTTTAAAAAGCAATTTAGGATTAAGGTGCTCTATGCATTCTGCCAAAAGAACAATAGGCATTCTGCAGAATCAAAAAGCAGTTGTCACCACCTGACCCTGGATGGCCAGACTAGTATAGGGGACACAGTCTCCCAAATTTTGCTGAAAGGATTCAGAATAACACAGAAAGTGATTTTAAAGAAGATGGGTGGCAGGAGAGCCAAGTTGGATTTTTAAATAAAGATATTAAAAAAAACCCAACCCATAGGGTAGTAGTCAACTAACTTTTAATCAAAGTAGACCCACTGAAATAACTAAGGCCATGTACACACACACTCGTTCATTCTTCATCCAATGTGCTCCCACTACACGTTTGGAAAGCAATGTGCCCACAATGTTGGCCATAATCCGTATCTATCCCGCCTTTTCTTATGAAATACTGATGTTTCTCTGGACAAACTAGCATTGATGTGAATTGAGAAAAGAATAGCTTGGCTGTATCTTAAGCTGGTGAGGTGCACTTGGACTAAGTTAATATCAACGTGTCTACTCTTGATCAGTACCTGCTGCCTTGCAGGACATCTTCAGGAGAAGAAAACCAGCCCAGAATGGTAAGTGACAAACCTGGTGCAAGAGGAAAGCAACAGTCAGAAATCAAATGGTAGGGAGAGTCTAGAAGCTTTCCAGAGACTTCAGTGCTGGATTTTATTGAGGAAACAGTGAGTGAACTTGGATGATATCAAACCCCCTATCTAACCAATTTTAAGAGCATCAGATATGAATGTTCTGAGAGAGCCCCACAACTTGTGATCCTTCCCCAGACAAAACCCTAACGCCAACAAATCATGGCCAAATCTCAACTTCTCTCCTTTAGCAGACTTAAAAGTACAACTTTATGGCTCTATTTCCCCTCCTTATTCATTTCTAGATTCCCTTATCACCACACACTCAGCCCTGCTCCTATCATTAGTTGCTACATCTGTTCCTCATTTGAAACCCACCACTTTGCTAATGCATGTCTTAGCAAAAGATTACTATATGCCAGTTTAATAGGTGGATGTCCTCCAAGGGCTGCCTTGTCCTCAATAGACACACGTCTGGTAAGCAAGTTTGAGTCAACAAAGAACAAGATTACCAATGGCTGCGGGAGAAATTGCCAGCTAACATTACCCATGATACACTGGCATGCCATAAAAGCCACATTAATGGATGGAATGATAACAGCTTTGCAATGGCAATGCATTAAGACTTTTTGCATATATAGTTGGATGATATTTGTCTTCTACACACATAGAAAAATGAGCAGGCCCAAGCGAGTCTTTTTGTAGGGAGTGCCAACGTAGATAAGAAGCAACCACAAGATGGCTAGCTAACTTGTTGCTCAACTGTACCATTGCAGATTGCAATTTGGGATTGGATGCCAGAATATTGCTTACATAAAATGCTCCCTTTCCCATAAAGATAAGGAGGTTCTAGGTCAGCTCTTGGGACGCGGGTGGTGCTGTGGGTTAAACCACAGAGCCTAGGATTTGCCAATCAGAAGGTGGGCGGTTCGAATCCCCGCAACGGGGTGCGCTCATGTTGCTCGGTCCCTGCTCCTGCCAACCTAGCAGTTCGAAAGCACATCAAAGTGCAAGTAGATAAATACCAGCGGGAAAGTAAACAGCGTTTCCGTGCGCTGCTCTGGTCTGCCAGAAGCGGCTTAGTCCTGCTGGCCACATGACCTGGAAGCTGTACGCCGGCTCCCTCGGCCAATAAAGCGAGATGAGCGCCGCAACCCCACAGTCGGCCACAACTGGACCTAATGGTCAGGGGTCCCTTTACCTTTACCTTTACTTTTAGGTCAGCTCCTACATTTACAGATGCTGACAGCTTCTTCTTTTTTTTGCGGAAGAGAACATTCACTCACTCAATACAAGGCTTGCAGTCTGAATTGATACAGTCTAGCCACCAATACGTTTACTAAGGGCTTCTGCTTTTTCTGTGAATCTGTACCCTTCAGCTCTCAAAACAACAGAATTTTGTTGCTTGTGGCACCTAAATGACTAGACCCAGGACACCTTAGGAGAGACAAAATACCAAGGTTCTTCATAGCTCAACTCACCATTACTGTGAGGAGGAAAACACTGCACTCACTCTCTTGTAACAGTGACATGGGACCAAAGGTGCAGACAAACAGCTGCACATTCACCCTTAAAAACGCCATAACAGGAACGATACCACTACAACTTAGTGCGGAAAGGCCTCTCAGTCATGCTTTTGTAGAACTCAACAAGGAGGAGGATGGGGACAAAACCAGACTGCCTGCCACTGGCTGTGGTTCATCTGACTATGAGCTCTCTGCCTTCTGCCCTGCCAGCTACCATGGGCACCAGGCATCACAGCATGAAGGAAATCCCTAGAAAACTGAGCTTGTGAACTCTGAATAAATTATTCTAAATCAATATGAATACCTGGTAACTTTCCATATATCAGTCTCTTCTGGATATCAGAAACGAGGAGCTGTGGCACACGGAAGAGGTAGGGTTACAGGGATGCAAAAGGAGAGATCTACCAGGCAGTACAAACTGAACTTCAAGTCACAGGGGGAGGGCATGTCATGCAGGCATAGTGAAGTTTACTGCATCGCCATCTTCCAAATGTGTTTGTTTTAAAGAGAAGAGGAAAGCTGAGGACTGTTAAAAAAAAACAAATACACCTCTGCTGAGTTTTCACTGTTTTATTGCTTCATCCTGCTGCCCTTAAAAAAAGAAGAAGTTATAATTTGCTTTGGTTGTTTGGAATTATTGGGTTTAATCTGCAACATTATTTTTAATTTATGATAAAAAGGAAACGACAACGGGGGGAGGGAATACAATTAAATAAATAAATGCATGGAAACTCTATACATTTACTGACGCTTCAACTGCACCAGTTCTATTTGCTATATTTTAGCCTCTACCAAATTACAAACCCATAATCGTAACAGTAAAACAGCTCATTACTCGCTGATTTATGGTGCAGGTGCACAAGAAGGAATGTCGCTTACATTTGGAAGAACAGCAAACACAGCCACGAAGGTGACATTTTACGGCTGCGTGCATTTTATAAAAACTTGGAAGTGTGCTCAGGGAAGCTGTACTCGGTCAGAACTACACACACACACACACACACACACACACACACACACACACACACACCCCTGCTGTCTCTCACTTTTCACTGACACTAGGTTTAACTTACGGAAAGAATTATCCTAACAGACTGAGCTTCAGATCATAAAAGAGTAGTGTTTAAACTTGATTCCTTATTATATTAGTTGGTAGCTAAGGATGACTCTTCAAGCATAGGTATTTTACTGATGCAAACATTTTAAAACAAAATGTTAAAACCACAAAACATTTTAAAACCACGACAGAGTGAGATCCAGGAAGTCTCTGCTTTAAATCTCACTTCAGTTCTAAACATCGCCCAACGACCTATCTCAGGCATAGACAAACTCGGCCCTCCAGATGTTTTGGGACTACAATTCCCATCATCCCTGACCACTGTTAGCTAGGGATCATGGGAGTTGTAGTCCCAAAACTTCTGGAGGGCCGAGTTTGCCTATGCCTGACCTATCTTGTGGTGGTGTTATAGGATTACTTAGACCAGCTTTCCTCAACCTGGTGATTTGGACTACAACTCCCATCAGTCCAGAGCATCCAGAGGACACTAAGTTGAGGAATGCATGCAAAACTGTGGAAAAGAAGCCATACAAATGCTTAATAATACTGGTTTGAAAACAAGGGAAGTCTTTCTAACGATTGGAAGCCAATGGTATTTTAATTTTGAATGAGAGGTATGAGGAGGAGGCATGTAACAGCCTTTTCTGCATGTGTGAGAAGGGTGAGGAGTAGTCCATTAAAGGGAAATAGAGAGATATCATATCAACCCGTCGCAAATAATTAGCATTGTGAACTGCTTTAGTCAAGTGGAAATCTTACACTATCCTTCCCCACCCTGTTGCCCTCCAGATGTTCTGGACTACAATGCCTATCATCCCATACTATTGGCCATGCAGACACGGGATGATGGGAATTGTAGTCTGAAACAAGTGCAGGGCAACAGGCTATGGAAAGACTGTTCTACACACTATCAACCATGAGGCTTCCACTATTTCTCATTCCACCCAAGAGCCGATAAACTTTTAATGGAAATCTCACTTGCAAAGGTGGATTTTGCACTCCAACTGAAGCAAGCAAAGTGTCCTCTGCCAACAGACACAAAAACTGACCTTTTGAAAGCCATGAAGCTGTTCATCTGTTGCTATGAACCAGCTCCTCATAAATGCGTAATGCAAAAGCTATTTAGTTATAAGATGGCAAGTTCCCAGAGTTATGCTCCGAAAGTATAATTGGAATGCATGAAAACAATTAACTTTTAACTGCAAAAAAATTCAATATAGAAGATGCCGTTAACTGGTTGGTTCCAAAGTACTCTATTTCATATTAATTTTTGACAGCCCACATGGGATAGCAGAGGGAACCAGAAAGTTTGAGGTATTTTAAAAGCTTCCCTACTGAAATCCCCTCCTAATGCTTTGACACAGCCTCACCATCACCAAAATATGTAGTGTCACCTAGAAACCTCGACAAAGAAACTGCACCTGGAATGCAGACACAAGACATGTGTGTTGCAGCTTGCACACATGCAAAAAAAATTCAAAAACACGCAGCTCCACCAAGCTGCCCTGGGTGGGAATTTCCACATGCATTCAAAATCACAGCTGTTCTGCTGGTGTTGTGATAAATTGGGGAGGAAGGTTAGTCTATATGGCGCCAGAGTCCCTGCTACTTCTTGGGGCTCCAGATCCTGGCTTGAAATCTAAAGGAGAATTCCATTGTTGAACTAGTCAGGCATGTTTCTTTGTGAGTTAATAACCCTAAGGACACTTAGTGTAACAAAAGAAGTTGCTCTACGCCAGAGGGCAAATCGGTGGGCAGCCCTCTCCTCACCTGACTGGTGGTTAGAAGAGTTTGGACTTGATATCCCGCCTTTCACTCCCCTTAAGGAGTCTCAAAGCGGCTAACATTCTCCTTTCCCTTCCTCCCCAACAACAAACACTCTGTGAGGTGAGTGGGGCTGAGAGACTTCAGAGAAGTGTGACTAGCCCAAGGTCACCCAGCAGCTGCATGTGGAGGAGTGGGGAATCGAATCCGGTTCACCACATTACGAGTCCACTGCTCTTAATCACTACACCACACTGGCTCTCAAAAGCCATACAAAAGCCAGGGCCAGGGTTTTGTGTGTGAGAGCTGAGAGCAGGGAGCAGGTTGCAGCTAGAGAGACAGTACCATGCTGGACCTCTGCTGGAATCCATGGGGGAAGCAAGACCTTTTGGGGGTGCAAATGCTGTGATCCCCTCCATCTTTGACTCAGGTTGTATATACATGCAAATAGTGATGTTAAATTCTCTAGAATATTCTCCAAAAGGTTATTCTCGATTAATGAGAATATTAGAGAATTTTCATTTAAAATAGGAGAATATTCATTTTAATGCATTGAAAATGATATAATTTTAATGCATTGAAAACAATATAATTAGTTAGTATACATGTTTATTCATGGGTAAACATGTTCAGATGGCAACCAAAAACTGTACAGATACTTTTATTCAATGGGGCAATGCAGTGAATTCATATTTGATTTTTTGTTGCACCAAACTTGAAACTGAAAATTCAACGTGAATGACTCATGTTAATCACATCTCAGAACTGCCAATGGCGAATGACACAATGCAAGTAATGTAACTGGATTTGTTACTTACACTGGCAATATGACAGCTTAACTTATTATTTACTAGATTTTTTAAATGTGGGTTGTAAAACTGGTTCTTACATTAGAATTTACAGTTCTCATTCTCATACATATACACACACACACATATGGATAGATAGATATCTGATACTTTCATAATAAGGCACAAAGTACCTACAGTCGTACCTTGGATTCCGAACGCCTTGCGACTCAAATGTTTTGGCTCCCGAACACCACAAACCCAGAAGTGAGTGTACTGGTTTGCGAACGTTCTCTGGAACCCAAACATCCGACGCTGTTTCCGATCACGTGCAGGAAGGTCCTGTGGCCAATCGGAAGCCTCGCCTTGGTTGTCAAACATTTTCGGGAGTCAAAAGGACTTCCGGAACGAATTCCGTTTGACAACCAAGGTACGACTGTATTTGGTCGTGAATGCAATAAGATCAAGACAAAATAATAATAAAGGTACTCTAAGTAGGGATACCTCTCTTTCCCTTCACACGCTCATGGCCTTAGGCAAATGCGACCCAGCAATGGATTGTTTCGTATAAACAGCTTGCTATTTCTGAAAACATTAGTGCTATTTTAAAACAATGAAAATGCATCTTTACCTAACAGCCTTGTGGCACAATATAATGCAAAAGTGCTATTCTCTGCAGGCAAGGATGTCATATGTATAGCATAAAGGAAAAGGTAAAGGGACCCCTGACCATTAGGTCCAGTTGTGACCGACTCTGGGGTTGCGGCGCTCATCTCGCTTTACTGGCCAAGGGAGCCGGCATACAGCTTCCGGGTCATGTGGCCAGCATGACTAAGCCGCTTCTGGCGAACCAGAGCAGCGCACGGAAATGCCGTTTACCTTCCTGCCGCAGCGGTACCTATTTATCTACTTGCACTTTGACGTGCTTTCAAAGTGCTAGGTTGGCAGGAGCAGGGACCGAGCAACGGGAGCAAAACAGGGCTGAGGCCAACACTTCACAGGTCTGATACAATAGGTGCTAGTCAATTAAAGCATATTTTGGAAGAAATTTGGAGGTCATTTGAGGTCTCTTTTTTATTCAGAATTTCAACTGTAACAGAAACTTCTGTTTGTTTGTTGCAGTTTCAAACGTGTGAAGCTTCTAGACCTCTACAGACACATGCACACATCAGTAACAAAGAACAAGTATACAGCTTCAACACGGCACTTTGTCAGAAGGACAGAAGCTAAATCTCCAGCAAGGGGTTGAGGATTTATACCTCTAATTCTAAGTGTTACTAGCGACAACATTAAATCTGAGGCAGATGTTTGGACACCAGAACAAAAGAGAATACTAATACTGGTGCGAAACTCTGAGCTGCTCATCTGCAAGAGTCAAACACACTTCAGTGTACACACCCAAAGACAAAGCATGAGCGTTTGACTTGCCAAAAAACTGCTGCTCTGTTAAATGATACCCAAAACTGAAGACCTAACGAAATTGATATAGGCTTTTAAAGAGCATATTGTCTTTCGTACCTTGTTTATTTTAGTTAGCATCACTACACAGATTGTCACAAAGCAAAATGCAAGAAAAAAGTGAAATGAACAAAATATATTAGACCATGCAACATATATTTTCTTCAAAATTATTAGAACTAAGCATTATTATTATTATTGTTTGTTTAGAATATAAAATTCACCAGTTGAATGGAAGCTTTTGCCTAACTCAATGACTGAGTGATTTATAAGCTCTGCAACACTTTTGCCTTAATCCATAAAGTGGTGAAATACCTCCATCATACAAAATGGGCTGACACCAATCCAGCCCACGGAGGCTGCCATACTCTTCCTGCTGGAAGACTGCCCTGCAGCTGACTTGCCAAATAGGAGCAAAGGACTAGTGGAAGCCTTGGCAACCTAAAATTGCCTGTCATAAGGCATAACTGTCATGAATTAGGCAGAGACTTTGCTATCAGGAATAGGCATTGCCTGTTTTAATGAGACGGGAGGCGCATAATAAAATTTCATTTAGTTTGGCACAAGAGTTACCTATTTTATGGAGACAGCAGATTTGTACTTGGTTCAGGAATGAATCCAACCCCAGTTTAAAAAAAAACCCCACAACAAACTTGTTTCAACCCCTTGCTGTGAAAAAATGCCAGGTTTGTGCAGGAAAAGAGGAAACAAATAGGGTTATCATATGTATCCAACTAAGTCATACTCAGGGTGGATCCATTAGAATCAATCATTTTAAGTTGTTTGTCCAGTGATTTCAGTGCGTCAACTCTAAGATTGACTGCTATCACCCTAAATCAGAACAGTAGCAATTCAGCCATTCTGTAGATTTTCCAGAATAAACTTTTGTCAGAGTAAACACAGTAAGTCTCATGTTGTGACATCTGACCAATAAGCGTGATATGCTGGGTTCATTCAGACTGTGTTAGTGCAGGAGAATGCCAGTAGCAGATCTAAAGTTAAAGGACCCCTGACAGTTAAGTCCAGTTGCAGTCGACTCTGGGGTTGCGGCGCTCATCTCGCTTTACAGGCCAAGGGAGCCAGCGTTTGTCCGCAGACAGTTTTTCTGGGTCATGTGGCCAGCATGACTAAGCCACTTCTGGCGCAGCCAGAGCAGTGCACGGAAACGCCGTTTACCTTCCCACCAGAATGATACCTATTTATCTACTTGCACTTTGACGTGCTTTCAAACTGCTAGGTTGGCAGGAGCAGGGACCAAGCAATGGGAGCTCACTGCGTCACGGGGATTCGAACCGCTGACCTTCTGATCGGAAAGCCCAAGAGGCTCAGTGGTTTAGACCACAGTGCCACCTGCATCCCGTGGCTGATCTGCACAGAACCAAATCCTGTGGTGCTTCATAGCTAATAACCAGGACATGCCCAAGCATAAGTGACATAGCCAAGGTGGAAGAATCAAGTAATCTAGCAATGTAGACTGGTGTCACTGAGTTGCTTCCAAGGATGTTCATGCAATGACTTCTGCTTGTACGATGCAATTTCCCCTCCCTCTCCTCCTATCATATACTCCCAATCTTTTCTGGGGGTTCTCCCAAGCTTCTGGACCAGACCATTTTTTGGGGGGGGACACAGGGAGTGTGCAGGAAGAGGAGGGAAAGTTCCACTGTGCAAACCAAAGTCCTTTGGGGGAACTTTGTTAGATACAACCCAATGTAATCCGAACTCAGAATATACCCACATGGAGAAACAGGGAATTAAAAGCACATGCAAGCAGATCATTCTGGATTACAAAATTGATGAGAATTTATGCAGGCTGCAAACTACGTTGGCTACATGCAAAAGGCACATAGAATCATAGAGTTGGAAGGGACAACCTGGATCATCTAGTCCAACCTCCTGCAATGCAGGGATCTTTCACCCAAAGTGGGGCTTGAACCCACAGCCCTGAGATTAAGAGTCTCATGCTTGAGCTACATTACTTTTAAATCATTTTACAGAAGCATAACACAGATGCACAGCAGCAAGTTTAAACATTTTGTGGCTGTTTATTTTTATTTTATTCATTTAGAAAAAATATAAACCTCTTCATCAGGAGAAAAAAAAAACCTTCTAAGCCGCGTACAAAAATAATAGAATTCTTGTTTTCGTTTTATTCTTGCTCTGCAAACCACCAGAGTACTCCTGTTATTGCTATATAAACGCAGTAAATAGTTTGCTTGGCTAGCCTCTTCCCATTACCATTATGCTGGCAAAAACTCAATCCCAATCGTAGCACTCATGAAGCCAGGTTCTGCTGTTATTTCTGCTGATGTTCTTCTATGCAATTAAGAACCGGCTCAGGATACACCAAATGACTTTCTTCAGCCATTGCTTCTGAGGAGCAAATAAAAGTTTTAGAGCAGGACTGACAGGCTGCAATCCCCAAACCCCCGCCCCCGACAGCCCACCTGAAGGTAGTTTAGCAACCTTGTTCTATTATTAAATTGGAACTCCTGAGCCATCCACTGAACTTCAAAAGAAAGCTACCTATCTACACACAGTCAACAACAGTGGAAATTACCAAGGGCTCTGTCCGGAAATTTCCCCTCTGTCCATCACCAATTAAAGTCAACACTTTATTGCACATATGATTGATGCAGCTCGCAGGGTTGCCAAAGCATTTCCCAACGTGGAGATGGTGACCTTACTGGAATACTCTGAGCACTCCTGGCGTGTGCCCGCAGACTAGAGATGAAATAGCACAGGATGCAAGCAGCGGTGGGATCTATGAAATGGGTCTATGGAGAGGGAAGAATTAAGAAGTGGGCAAGTGTTCTAGGACGGGGGTGGGAAAACATTTCAACCCAAGGACCTCCTTTCTTCATGAGGAAGCTTCTTGGGGTTCCACGTCAGTGGCGGGCAAGGCAAAAGTGTTTGAAACAATGGGTGCGACTCTCTAAACTTGTATAGCAGGTCAACCCAAAGTCAGACATTTATGGACACATCTTTCCATCCTCCAAGTTACAGGAAAGGAGAATCCGACTACACATCAGGAAGGACTTTCTGACAGCAAGAGGCTTGTAAAGAGTTGCAAAGACTGCAGAGAGAATAATTGGGTGCACTCTTCCCACCTTGGATCAAATCTATGCTTCCAGGTGTCATAAGAAAGCTGCAGAGATAGTGCAGGATAGTGCGCACCACGGAAATGATCTCTTTCAGCCTTCTGGAAGAAGGTACAGGGTTATAAAGACTAGGACTAAGCCGCCTGAGAAACAGTTTCTATCCAAATGCGATTTTGGTTCTAAACGCAGTGTAACCTAGTCTCTGTGGGAGTATATTGTATTTAATTATGGGGTATCAGAGTTTTTAGAGGGTTAACCAGGCTGGGATAGCAGGTGTGTTGGTTTTTGAATGTCTGATGTAGATTTTTTCAATTTCGTTGTTCTGTATGGGACAATGACAATAAAGATTATCGTATCATATCGAAAGTGGAATGAACTCCCACAAGAGGTTGTGGATTCTCCTTTTTTTGAGGTTTTTAAGCAGAGGTTAAAAGTGAAAGCTGGACTATAAAGAAGGCTGATCGCCGAAGAATTGATGCTTTTGAATTATGGTGCTGGAGGAGACTCTTAAGAGTCCCATGGACTGCAAGAAGATCAAACCTATCCATTCTCAAGGAAATCAGCCCTGAGTGCTCACTGGAAGGACAGATCGTGAAGATGCAGCTCCAATACTTTGGCCACCTCATGAGAAGAGAAGACTCCCTGGATGTTGGGAGAAGATTGAGGGGACAAGGAGAAGGGGACGACAGAGGACGAGATGGTTGGACAGTGTTCTCGAAGCTACTAACATGAGTTTGACCAAACTGAGGGAGGCAGTGGAAGACATAAGTGCCTGGCGTGCTCTGGTCCATGGGGTCACAAAGAGTCAGACACGACTAATGACTAAACAACAACAAGCAGAGTTTGGATGGCCCTCTCTCATGGATGCTTTCATTGGGATTCCTACATTGCAGAGGGTTGGACAAGATGGCCCTCAGAGTCCCTTCCAACTCTACAATTTTATGATTCTATTCCATCTGGCTCAGCACTGTCTGCTGGTCGTGGCTCTCAACAAGCCCTAACTGGAAGTGCTTGTTATGGAACCTAGGACTTGCAGAGCACGTGCTCTCCCAATGAGCTGCAGCCCTACAGCCTTGTCTCCTGTTTAGTCAAACAGCAAATGATACATCATTAGTATTCTCAGGTTATGTGAGCTCCGTAATCATCGCAAACGTTTACTGACCCCAGGGTAGAACCTATTTGTTTAAACATTTACATAGCATCCCCACAATCTCAAGTGGGCGTCAAGACCTGAATCATTGAGCAAGGAAGCATGACTGAAAACCTACGGGAATAGCGGGATGGGTAGGCAAGGCTGTTAGTCAGCCAGAAAGACAGCCAGGAAATTAAACTGTCAATCATTAAGCGTCTTTTAAAAGGGTCAAATCAGACACGAGAAGAATGGCAGCGGCATGCCTGGCGCTCCTATGGGGAGGCAAGGTGAGACGTTACTTAGGCGTGTGGCTGCCATTTTGGGCATCCGCCACACAATTAGCGAAACATCTACTTTGGCTCTTTGTAACCGCCTTTGAAAAGATGAAACCACATGAGGCTCCTTGGCAGTTTTATAAAGTCTCTTTCACACTTACAGTCAGGATGTGTGTGTCTTTTTTTTTTTTTTTCATTTGGCAGCTGCCTGCTGCTTTGTGAAACTTTTACTTCAAAATTACAGAAATTCAGATATATGGCAGATGAGACTCTGATTAGCTCTCGAGGCCTTATTATGGTAACATGTGTTTGTGCATCGGGTTGATTAACTTGAACAGATTAGATCTAATTAAAAACTTTTTTTAAAAAAAATGGCCAACACACACACACACACACACACTACAGTGCTCTCTCATTCTGACATAAAACTTTCCTAACAGATCTTCTGCACAGATTTCCCAAGGTTATTTTCAACAACAACAACAGAAAGAGGCCATCTGAGGCTGGTGAGAATTGTAGTCCAAAACATCTGGATTAAGCCAGCTTGGGGAAGGCTGGTCTACAGTACTATTACAATGAAAATGACACTCAGATACCATCTCTTTCATTCAGAACTAGACACACTCCCCTTCTGCCCCGGGACCACCAATGCATGATAGACTCTTTAATTATGCAGGTAGCCATATTTGTTTTTGGTATCTCCTATCATTTCTAACAATAATTAAACTTTTGGGTGCCCCCATTGGTGTCTCTCACGCTGATGGAAAGCCCTTTGATCTGGTGAAGACTTCTATCATCAGAACAGGGGTGAGAGGCTAATTTTCACTGTTCCAAAGGGTGATTCAACCCCCTGGAGCGATTTATTTGGTAGGAGGGCAGGGGTGCAGAGCTTCAGAGGAATAGAGAAATCAGTTGAAATTGCCTCTCCCCCTCTTCTGCTGATGGAAGCCTGAGCTAGATCAAAGAGCCTTTTGTCAGCATGAGGAGCACCACTAGACACCACCCTTTCTTGTGAGAAATAAATTGATAACGGCTGTGGTAGAGCAATCAAATTTCTGCTCAAGAAATATATGAGAAAGCGTTTTGCTAGGGCATACAATCCCATTCACACCTCCTTCTGCAGTGGAACTAATCAAGCCAGGAAGCTTCTAATTAAACTCAGTTTACTAGTTTTCTGAACCAAAGTTGACTGGCCTGTTCCAACGCTGGCAACCAGTTTAGATGAACTGAAAACTACAGGTAATCAGAAGCTAGCTTGCTTGATTGCTCATGCCATAAAGGGAGGAGAGATGGAGCTATCTGTGTGGGCAAGAGGCTCGTTGATATCTTGGCTGGTTAAGCTGAGATATGATCGTCCCAACCAGGTCAATAAATGAATTTATCATCATCAGCTTCTTCCTCCCTCCCATGCCAATGCATACTCATATGTACACAAATATGTCGAAAGACATTTCCTTTCGAGGATTCATTCATGTTGACGCCACACTAGATGAGATGAAGTTGAAAAATCTTAATTAGGAAAGGCGTCACGGCTTGACACTGGTTGTTGTGGAGCTAATCCAGCAGCTGAGCTTTTCAATAGCAGCATTAGACTATCTGGCAGCTTTAAGCACAGCTCAAGCTGTTTAGAGAGAAAAATTCTATTGTATGAACTGTTTCACAAAGTTCATAATAATAATAAACAACACCTGTCCTTCTAGGTCAGAAGCAGTGGACTGGAATAAATAAAACAGGCACCATTAAATGATGAGTATTGCCATTTGGGGAAAATTGTTCACTGCAGTTTTCTGTTAAGGGCTTTGCACGCATGACAAATTAGCTCAGATATTTACAAAAGAGTACCCAGGCATGATGAATAGGGGAGAAAGCAACACATCCTTGTCTTATCCCCTAAGGTAAGACTCTCAAAGAGTGAGACAGAAGCTTCTGCATAATTCCTCCTGAAAATACATTTTTCTGACTGGGCCAAGAAAGAACGATCCAACTTAGAAACAATGGGAACTTCCATACTGGGTCAGACTACTCGTTCATCCAGCTCAGTATTGTCTACTCTGAGCTGCTGCTGGACTACAATTCCCATCAGCCACAGCTACCCTGGCCAACAGTCAGGAATTATGGGAGTTGCAGTCCAACAACATCTGGAAGACACCACATTGGCTACCCATGGTTCTACTCTGGCAGGATCACAGACAGCGAAAATCCTATAATATCATCTGCTATCTAAATCTTTCAACAAGAGATATCAGGGATTGAACCACAGGCTCTCATTATGTTCTGCTCCCCAACTACAGTTTGTCCTCAACTTACAGTGCAATCCTATGCATGCCTACTTAGAAGCCCCCTTATACACGAGTTAAGCATATAATAATAATAATAATAATAATAATAATAATAATAATAATAATAATTTATTATTTATACCCTGCCCAGCCACTCTGGGCGGCTTCCATAGAAACCAAAAATACACTAAAATATCACACGTTAAAAACTTCCCTGAACAGGGCTGCCTTAAGATGTCTTCTGAATGTCAGGTAGTTGTTTATCGCTTTGACATCTGCTGGAAGGGCGTTCCACAGGGTGGGTGCCACTACCAAGAAGGCCCTCTGCCTGGTTCCCTGTAGCTTTGCTTCTCGCAATGAGGGAACCGCCAGAAGGTCCTCGGCGCTGGACCTCAGCGTCCGGGCAGAATGATGGGGGTGGAGACGCTCCTTCAGCTATACTGGACCGAGGCCATTTAGGGCTTTAAAGGTCAGCACCAACACTTTGAATTGTGCTCGGAAACGTACTGGGAGCCAATGTAGGTCTTTCAAGACCGGTGTTATATGGTCTCGGCGGCTGCTCCCAGTCACCAGTCTAGCTGCCGCATTCTGGATTAGTTGTAGTTTTCGAGTCACCTTCAAAGGTAGCCCCACGTAGAGCGCATTGCAGTAGTCCAAGCAGGAGATAACCAGAGCATGCACCACTCTGGCGAGACAGTCCACAGGCAGATAGGGTCTCAGCCTACGTACCAGATGGAGCTGGTATACATGAGTTAAGCATATATAAGATTCCAGCCTTATTATTTGCCCTCGACCCAAAACGTGAACATCTACAAGTCTACCAGCTATTAAGGAGCCAATACCAGAAGAAGTTTCAAAGCAGTTTTCAGGGGCAGCCCCCACACTCAACACATTGAACTGCCAAGTCTGGGACTGAAGAACTCTGGCAGGAACACAGGCACAAATGTCACTTTTTCTGATGACAAGGCACATGGAGGAGAATTGGAAATCACTCCTCAGAGAACTCCAAAGCTCTTCCAAACCTTGCCAATCAAACATCTGTTTCTACCCAAAAAGCCCAGTCAAGTTCCATTAGGAAGCGTCTAACTGCATACCACTGGCAAGATACAGCCATTTTTTAAAATATAAAACATTAAGCCCATCATGCCACAGCTATGGCTTATGTTATCCATTCTCCACATTAAATACACCTCTTCCTGGAAGAAAAAGCTATCTTGCTTCTGTATGCCAGGCTTTTTATCGCAACTGCAGATAGCAACCCATAACGTTGACGAATGCCTACAATGATGAGTAAAACACTTATTGGCATAGTGGTCCTTGGTGCTTAATTCCTAACATGCTGGCAGAGCACCCTGATAAATAAAATTTCTCCCCTTGCACTTCTGAGTAGCAATTATGCGCATATATGAGCCAGCGCTCTTGGTCTTCAGGGCAAAATGGACTGTAGTTCCTTCATGAAGAAGTGGCTGCCCACTGGAAGTTCAAATCACCTCCTTTCCAGGAGGAGTGGCCAGCGAAAGTATGGGGCTGCACTGTCAGAACCACTGGTGTATAAACAGAGAGTCCTTAATGGTTCATCAAAAATGGATCTTTTTTTTACTTGATATGGTATTAGTTTGTCTCCTATGCTAACTCAACTGAAAAGCCTACTAAACACCCTGCTCTACAGAAAAGTATATGGAGAGGTTTTATTGAGAACTAAACAGACCGACCTTTTTCTTCTCATAAGGTAAAAGTGAAGGACCCCTGGAAAGTAAAGTCCAGTCAAAGGCGACTATGGGGTTGCAGTGCTCATCTCGCTTTCAGGCTGAAGGAGCCAATATTTGTCCACAGACAACTTTCTGGGTCATGTGATCAGCATGACTAGACCTCTTCTGGTGCAACAGAACACCATGACGGAAGCCAGAGCGCATGGAAACACCGTTTACCTTCCTGCCACAGCGGTACCTATTTATCTACTTGCACTGGTGTGCTTTTGAACTGCTAAGTTGGCAGAAGCCAGGACAGAGCAATGGGAGCTCACTCTGTCGTGGGGATTCGAACCGCCAAGCCCAAGAGGCTCAGTGGTTTAGACCACAGCGCCACCCGCTTCCCTCTTCTTCTCATATGTGACGACTGAATGTGGCATTGTATTTTTAGTAGTTCCCTGTTTTTTTCCTACCCCTCCTCTGTATCTGTGTTTCATTTTTCTACTTTCACATTTTCACCAGAACCACCACTTTAATTGTATTCTGTATGCGTTTATGCCAATAAACTTTTAATTTTTTAAAAAAGTGAACCGCAAGGCCACATTGCCACAGACCAGGAATGGCCGTGGTGTCTCTTTTCATTCACCCTCATGCAACATGCTAGTTTGCATGTGCACAGCGCACTCAACACAGATTTCCGTGCGGCAGTGGCCGTTTAATCTGTAACTACCATTTTTCTTCTAAAGGAGAAACACTACAGTGCACAATCCACAAGCAAGCCAGTTGGTCATGTGGCAATCACACATGTGAGCTTTTCGCTATATGCCTGCATGTGGGAAGATTAGTGGCAGCACATGCGCACAGTAGTGGTCTGTTACCTGTGACACAAAAGTCTTTGGGAGGCAGCCATAACTGGATACTGTCACAGTGGCAATTAAAGCAGGCATTAGAGCAAGTCAGGTCACCATGTAGTCAATTGTTTGAGCAGGGTACCAAACTGGCTGCCTGCATATGCTATGCAAGTTTATATGCGATCACTATGTCCCATATTTTATCCAGCTACACAGGATAAAATTAAGTGACAGGCTGGTGGGGAGATTTCCTAATTCCTGGCCATGTGAAACTTGTCCACACTGTGACAATGGCTAGGGAGATCTTTTATCATGCCCAGTTTTTGTTTTAATTGTACAGGCAACTCCCAATTCATGTGGGGCTTATGTTCCGAGGCACCACACGTTTACGTGAAATCCTGTATATTTGAAACACCATTGGAAAAGCCTGCAAACGCCCTCTAAACCTCTGGAAACCCTTTAAAAAACCAGCAGCACTTACCAGATGCCAAACCCTCTCAAATTCCACTGGAGTCACTCCTTCTAAACTTCCTTGCTCAAACTTCAACTCTCCACTGGCCTCAACAGTCAGTGCAAGGGTTCCTGGGATTGCACTTGCAAAGGCTTGTGGGATTGCTAGGCTGCTGGGTTTGCCAATGATTAACCTGTTTGGTACATGGGCCTCAATGTTTCTTCCCTGTACCAAGCATTTTTCATTTAAATCACCTTCTGCAAACAAACGTTTATACGCAGCAGAACACTGTTTAATTGGTGATGTCAGCTACATCATCAGCACACCAGAGACAGACAAACTGGAATTTATTCTTCTGAGTTTGCAAACCTTTTTTATGAAAGAGGGAAGGAAGTATTCATATCGAAGGGGGAGGTGTATGCAAAGTGGTATTTTGCTTCTTTGTGGCAAAACATTTCTATGCTATTGGAAACGATACAAAAAGTTTATTCTCCACCCTCTTATTCTGCAAGTCACCTCAATGTCATTGTATCTACAAGCTTTGCAAAACTGAAAGTGCTTCTTCAGGCTGGACAAATTGTGAGGTGTTGGTGGGGTGTTTTTTTTAGTATATACTAGAAGAACAAATTAGTTTTCTTGTTGTTCCCATTTCTCATCAATTGTTACAAAGGGCAGACCAGCCAACATTCTGCTTATGTTGCTGAAATTTCCCCTAATTTCTTTATAGGCCTTGGACAATGTTATCCATTAAGTGTGGTGCTCCTTTAAAAAACAACAAGGCCATTGTGAAAAACTTTTCCACGATGGAAGACATATGGGACCCAAGGTGCGGCTTGGGCTAAAATACCCAGTTTTAGAGAACCGAACAACACACTGTTCACACACAGTGTTTGAAAAAGAAAGCATCCAGGAATTTTAGTATCTGAAATAAAAAAGATCCCAGTTTTGTCTTATGCTCACACAGAGTTATTTTAAAGGGGGATAGGATGGAGAGATGGGGACATTATTTTAATGGGTACCTGGCAATCTGTTGACCTTAAAGTCAAGGATATCCCAGTTTCCATTGCAATAATGTCCACTTCTGATTCTCATTCACGTGAATTAGAAGAAGGCATCCTAAAGAACTGGAGGGTAGAATCCTATTGGCGCCCTTGAGATCACAGAAGAATCCAGCAGAGGAATCAATGCAAGAGACAGGGAGGGGATGTTTGCCAGTTCCATCTCCCACTTTAGTGCCCCCCCCCAAAAAAAAATCAGGTCCAGAACAGTGTGGACAGTGGTGTGGCAGATTGATGAGGAAGGAAAACCTTACAGATGTCATTGGCAGGGACTGATGGAAGCGGTTCCTGGCTACGGCGATTTAGAATGCTATTCCTCTCTTCACTGTCTGCTTCCCCTGCCTCTACACAGGCTTTCAAAAATTTCAGACGTGCAAACCACATGTAAAACACATGCATTTTATCAAGTATCATCACTCGATGTTGCTACAGATAAGCATTTATATCACCCTCATCCAGTGGTGGAGCTTCATGCTCCGGCACCGGGGGGCAGAGGGCAGGTGGGGGCGGGGCTGGGGCGCATCCTGGGGGTGTGGTAAGCCCCCCGCAGGGGTGGGGCGTGCTGCCTGCGGAGGGTGGGGCACCCAGCGCAGGCGGGGGAGGCAGCCACGATGGCACCCTGCCAGGATCATGCTGCAGGGGCAGTGTGCTCCCCCCACACTCCTCTTCCTCCGCCAGTGCCCTCGTCTACCTTTCAGAATAAATAAATGCAGAAAGATTCCATTTGCATAATGGCTCTACCATGGGCTTCTATGTGCACCTCAGCCACTGTGATGTCATTAGACAAGTCCCATAACCCCTTTAATACTGGCTGCTTTAGCTGGGGTTGGTGAGAGCTGGAGTTGGTAACGACTGGAAGAAACCACATTGGCTATTCTAGCATAAACTGTTGGATTTTTGGCTGGAGAGACCTAGATTTGAACCTATACTCTGCCAAGAAAATCATTTGATAACCTTGGGACACACTGTCTCTGTATCAAGGATGGGGAACCTGTGACACTGTAAATCCCATCATCCCCAGCCAGCATGCTCGGTGCTCTGAGATGATGGGAATTCTAGTCTAGCAGCATGTGGAAGACACCACGTTTCCCATCCCTGCTCTGTATTATAACTTTGTTGTACAACCAGGAGACATGCAGCAATTACTTGGAGAAAGACTAAGCTTACAAAGTTCCAAAAAGCAGCTTGAACTTGAGTCTCCCTCATTCAGCTTGAGGATCCAGCTCAGAGGTAGTGATAGCCAGTAAGTTGGATGGCATTAAAATAGGACTGCACAAATTCATCAAGGATAAGGTTATCCATGGCTACTATTATAAAGCCAGAATGGCTATGTAAGAACACCACTCCACTGCTGGAGACAATATGTCTCCAAACACCAAGTGCTGGGAACCACAAGTGGGGAGAGCAGTGTTGCACTAAAGCCCTGCTTGTGGGCTTTCCCAGGGCATCTGGTTGGCCAACATGAGGACAGTCTTTGGCTAGATCCACCTGAGCTCATCTTATGCCCCATGCTAACCATTACACAACGCTTGACTAAAGAGTACTTATATTTATCCGTTACCACATAATATAAATTTTCTACATTTCCCTAAAATGAGCTGCCATGGGGAACTGGTCGGCAAACAGCTCACTTATTGATTCTCCATTTCTCTTCTCAATACGTACGGCAAATAAGACACAGTGTCCTTCCCCAGAACTTTCTCCTCCTTGTCCTCATAGCCAAATCTCAGAAGGTGCCAGGAGTGACCTGGCAACCACCTATTTTGCAGCCATGGATAGGATGCAAAATTACACCTCTGTCCACAACGGACATATTTACAGTTGTCAAAGAAATATGGCAAGAGGGAACAGATACAAAAAGCTCTCATGCCATTAAATGTAATCACTAAGCTATTAGCTTATTTGAAGAAGAGATGAAAGGATAATGGGCTGGGCTTTGTGCAAGTCTCAATTGCATTGAAACACACCATATTTGTTTTTGTTTTAAGAACAGAACCCTTGCTAAATATGGAAATCTTTGCTTTATTTCATCCTGCACAGGTGGGATTAGCAAGAGATTTGATAGTGTTTGCTGTGATCTTTGATTTCCAGCACAACAGTCCCTCTACAACCAAGCTGTGCCTATTACTTCTGCCCAAAGAAACAAGCTCTTCAGTTTGGTACAACCTCTTAAGAGGAAATCTATTTACACACTTCAGTTGCACATAAAAGGCAGACCTCTTCTGAACATGAAGCTTCCATTTACCCATCATGGTTGCTTAAAGGGTATTACATTAGTAGAGCAAGCAGGATATGGTTTGTATGGATGGGAGTGGCTTCAAAGCATTAGTAGGATTTGTAGGATGCTACTGGTGCCCTAGAGATCTAACACAAACACAGGAGTTCTAACCAACGAATCCTACTTATTTCTTTAAAAAAAGTAGGAGGAGATCACCATTCTATTTCATTCACACATACACAGAGACTTTCAAAACTCTAACATTTATTCTGGCCTATTTTGCATGAGAAGAGAAGACTCCCTGGAAAAGACCCTGATGTTAGGAAAGATGGAGGGCACAAGGAGAAGGGGACGACAGAGGATGAGATGGTTGGATAGTGTTCTCGAAGCTACCAGCATGAGTTTGACCAAACTGCGGGAGGCAGTGGAAGACAGGAGTGCCTGGCGTGCTCTGGTCCATGGGGTCACGAAGAGTCGGACACGACTAAACGACTAAACAACAACAACATTTTGCATGCATTATCTTGCATTCTCTTACCACTCACTATCAGTCCACCCATTGATGACTGTGTCTATCAAACAATCGTGCCAGCGCATAGAAGCATGTTATGGACCTGGTGTTACCAGAAATACTGCACTGCTTGCAGGATCCTGTTTTGCTTCCATTTCTAGTTAAAACAGGAAAAAAGAGATCATATCCCAAGTGCAAATCCCCACCATCACCGCCAATATACACAAACCAATTTGCTACTATGTTCAAAATTTACAACCACAGATCTGGTAAGAAACATAATTTTTAAAAAAATAGATAATAATATCTTTCAATGCAAAAAAAAATATATTTAAAAAGTTCAGATTCTCATACCACTTTTGCAGATCACCTTCCTAATACACCAGAATGTTGAACTCGATAGCAAACAAAAAATCCACCTCAAAGTTTTGTCCCAATGACTTTTTAAAAAAGGAGGTGAGAGGATTATTAACTATTCCAATCATTCCTTACAGCAGTTATAAATGAAGTCTAGCCTTTGTTGGATTTCACTGCAGTCTTGGCAGCCGGCCACTATGCTCAGCCGCCAACAGGAGAGGCGAAACGGCTACCAGTTTTACAGAATGTGGCTAAGGAACAGTGCCAAATGCAAGCGTCCAAAAATCATGAGTCAGCCAGCATATATCATAAACTGATTTCTTTTTAAGTGTGAAATGATATGAAAACATGGGGGGGAAATTCCCTCCTTTTCATGTGTGTTTGAGCTTTCAAGGCTTTTAACATTAAAATGAAGACATGGGTGACAGCAAATCTCATTTCACTTGAAGTTACTATTAATTCTTTACTCCTTTCTAATGTCCTCAGTGGGACTCTGGCTCTTTCCAAGCACTGGCAATTAGCTGAGCCTTGATTCTTACAGAGCCCTGCTCTATGCTTTGACGCCTCAAAAGTCAGCCGATAGTCAGGGGTCAAAAGCAACTTGCAAAGGATTTCACAGGCTGATCAGCAGCCCCTGCAAACCCTTTTGGGGGACCAGCTGCAACTTTTCTTGCCCCACACCTGATTGCATATAGTGCATCAGGTATAGGGCAGCTGGGCTTGCATGGGGCACAACGGCCTGGTAGGCCACATGGGCCTGGTTGGCCCATCTCTGTGCTACAGTAATATAAGAAGTGCTCCGCCTAGCTCAGTACGGCCAACTGCTCTCCAGGGTTTCTTTCTTACCCGTACCTGGAGATGCTAGGGATTACCGTATTTTTTGCTCTATAAGACTCACTTTTTCCCTCCTAAAAAGTAAGGGGAAATGTGTGTGCGTTTTACGGAGCGAATGCAGGCTGCGCAGCTATCCCAGAAGCCAGAACAGCAAGAGGGATTGCTGCTTTCACTGCGCAGCAACCCCTCTTGCTGTTCTGGCTTCTGAGATTCAGAATATTTTTTTTCTTATTTTCCTCCTCCAAAAACTAGGTGCGTCTTGTGGTCTGGTGCGTCTTATAGCACGAAAAATACGGTAAATCTGGGATATCATCCATACAAAACACAGGCTTTAGCGCTGAGCTATGACTCTTCCCCTACCAGACTATTTGAAGAGTTTTTGCCCATCTCCTTACTCCAGTCTGAACAGGTGAGGAGCTAGCTAGCTGAGTTTTACTAGAAGAAGAAGAAGAAGAAGAAGAAGAAGAAGAAGAAGAAGAAGAGGAGGAGGAGGAGTTTGGATTTGATATCCCGCTTTATCACTACCCGAAGGAGTCTCAAAGCGGCTAACATTCTCCTTTCCTCCCCCCCCCCACAACAAACACTCTGTGAGGTGAGTGAGGCTGAGAGACTTCAAAGAAGTGTGACTAGCCAAGGTCACCCAGCAGCTCCATGTGGAGGAGCGGGGAAGCGAACCTGGTTCACCAGATTACGAGTCTACTGCTCTTAACCACTACACCACACTGGCTCTCCATTTATATACTGCCTTTCTGCCCAAGAAATCCAAGTGGTTTGCATTTTATAGTGATGTTTGTGAATCTCTGAGAAAACAATAGGGAAACGGGAATAGGAAATGCAAATAACGGGCACACACGGCAAAACTACAGATGTCACATGATAGCAAGGAGTTGTCACTGCAGAAAATTGTTCGGAGTAGAGAATCTCAATGGAAGTTGTTGTTGTTGTTGTTTAGTCGTGTCCGACTATTGGAGCCTCATCTTCACAATCTGTCCTTCCAGTGAGCACTCAGGGCTAATATCCTTCAGAATGGAGAGTTTTGATCTTCTTGCAGTCCATGGGACTCTCAACAGTCTCCTCCAGCACCATAATTCAAAAGCATCAATTCTTTGGCAATCAGCCTTCTTTATGGTCCAGCTCTCACTTCCATACATCACTACTGGGAAAACCATAGCTTTTACTATACGGAAATGGAAGTTGGCCACAGCCAAATTTGTGGAAGGGTCCTCTTCGGCCCTTCTTCATATGCAGCCAATAACTAAAATCAACACACACTAAGGGGGGGGGGATTCAATGTCACACTACGACAAAAGTTCTGTCTGTGCAAGCTTCACATCCTGCTAGATGGAATGATACCCCGGCTCCTAAACCATAATTTCTGTAGTTCTGCCGCTGCCTATCAGTTTATGAAACAGCAAGGCTCTTAATACTTGTGCAAAATGACTCACATCTGGTTAGAGATCAATGTCGGGACAAAATGATCAAATTGCCAGCTTCTGATTTCTAACCAGCCAACTCCACCCCCACCCCCCCAAAAAAGGGTCATCATATGGATTTGATTGCAGCCATGCCCCCCCTTCTTGCCCCATCCAAAAGGTAAACTTGGAACAAAACATAGTGAGCAGATTTCCAGGGGGTTGAAGGAGAACATCTAATCCACTTGCTTTTTGCAGTCGGAAAATCACAGAAAGTAAGATGAAATCAAGGTAAGAAGAGTCCTGGTAGATCAAGTCAAAGTTCCCTCTGGTCCAGCATCACGCTCTCATCCTGGCCAACCAGGTGCCCATGGGAAGCTTGCAACTAGCAGGACCTGAGCGCAACAGCCCTCTCCCCATTTGCACTGCAGCCAACTATCTCATTGTCTTTAGCACCACCTTATCCATGAAATCTGTCTCTCCTTTTTAATTTTAATGGTTAGTATTTTTTATGAACTTAAATGTTGTGTTCCTTATATAAGCATGCACAATAAATCATTAGTGGCATTTTCCCCTGCCGAGTTAACTTCTCAGGGTTTTTTTTTTTTTTAACACATAAAACTGGAGCATGATAGTGATCTGCTAATGTACTAATTAATAAAAACTCCTCTCAATCATCAATTATGAACTCCCACGGACTTTTTTTTGTTAAGCATTCTTCACGCTGGCATTCCCTCATTGACAACCAGTTTTCAGACTGTTGAACGAACTTGGTTTTAACCCTCCTCTCTTCACTACCCACAATGTTTGTTTTTAAGTATTGCTTTTTTAAGTAACTTAAATATTTTGTACTACCTTTCATGTAGCATCCCAAAGCTGTGCACAACTGGTGGGGGAGAGAATCAATTGAATAAAATAAATATTGACACAACAGGGAAATCTACAAAGAATAAAATACCTTGGTGTCAAGGCTTCAGGGAATCCGATCCCTCCCACAGTGGCAGCCAAGAAGTAGAAAAACAAGAAGAGTCCTTTATTCAATATTCACAGAGAGAGAACGTAGAAATGCCGTTTCTCTTAGATAATGGTATGTCCTACGGAGGACCTTACGGTCTTCAAATAAAAACATCTTGGAGGTCCCGGGCCACAGGGAGGTTAGGCTGGCCTCAACCAGAGCCAGGGCTTTTTCAGCCGTGGCCCCGATCTGGTGGAACGCTCTGTCCCAAGAGACTAGGGCCCTGAGGGACTTGACATCTTTCCGCAGGGCCTGCAAGACAGAGCTGTTCCACCAGGCCTTTGGCCAAGGCACAGTCTGACCCCCTCTCTCCTTCTGTAATCCTCATAGAACTCTAGCCCAATGGTTGCCATTAATGTGACTCTAAATTGATTTTAGAATGAATTGATTTTAGAACGTATTTCAATTCATTGATTGTGATTTTGTGTAAACTGTGTTATTTTTACTGTTATTAGCCGCTCTGAGCCCGGCTTCGGCTGGGGAGGGCGGGATATAATTTTTTTTTTAAAAAAAAAATTATTATTATTATTATTATTATTATTATTATTACTCTAAGTAAAGTCCCACCCCCTCTGTCTCTTCTATTCTAAGTCATTCCTGCGCCAGCTAATCTGTGTTTTCTGCCTCTGAGCTTTCTGTTCTGCTACTTCAAAGCACGCCATGTCCTGGGAGAGGGGGGTCAGGAATGCTGTCTAAAGACACTGAGTCTGTCAGCTGTCTCTCCCCCGGTGCTTCTTCTTCCTGCTCCTGATCTCCACCCAATATTTCCCAGCTTCTCCCCTCTGCGGCCTCTGAACTATGCCCTTCTGCAAACCACTGTTCTAAATCTATAGTGTCTCCCTCTTCTCCGGGAAGTGGAGGGGGAAGGGGCAGACTCCACCATTCCTCCTCCAATGTCCAGTCCCTGAGAGTTGGCAATCCTGGGCAAATTAATATGCCACCTCCAGAATTAAAAACCAGCAATCGCCTGGCAGAAGGTGCTGAAACACCATAGCACCAACACCTCTGAATTCCAGGGGAGGTGATTCCACAGAGAGGGTGCCACCGCAGAGAAGCCCCTCTTACTGCCCACACTTGTCTCTTGAACCAGTGAATCATACGAGATGCCAATCCAACCAAAGCCTGTGGGAGGTAGGGCAATCATAGGATTGCTACTCAATGCAGCTCTTCCACTTGCACAGCATATTTCCACCTGTGCAATGGAACTCCCCCTTGCAGCCCCTCAAGTATCCTCAAAATCTGCTCCATAGCATTGGGGGCTCCTCCAGAGAAGACTTTGGAGGCACACAGGGAGAAGAGAGGAGAGGAAGAGGAAGCCCCACTGCAAAGGCAGAATTCTACTTGTGCTGCACTGTACACTTAAAAATAAGCGAAGTTGGGTACCGTATTTTTTGCTCTATAAGACTCACTTTTTCCCTCCTTAAAAGTAAGGGGAAATGTGTGTGCGTCTTATGGAGCGAATGCAGGCTGCGCAGCTTTCCCAGAAGCCAGAACAGCAAGAGGGATTGCTGCTTTCACTGCGCAGCGATCCCTCTTGCTGTTCTGGGGGCTTCTGAGATTCAGAATATTTTTTTTCTTGTTTTCCTCCTGCAAAAACTAGGTGCGTCTTGTGGTCTGATGCATCTTATAGAGCGAAAAATACAGTATTTTTTAATTGAGGTTGGGTGGCCATCTGTCATGGATGCTTTAGTTGAGATTCCTTCATTGCAGGGGGTTGGACTAGATGACCACAGGGACCCCTTCTGACTCTATGATTCTGTAAGTACTGAGGTAAGACCGTAAAGGCTCTGAAACCGGTTTCTTGTTGCAATTCCTGCTTTTTGCGGTTCCTGGTCCTGGAAGTTCTTTGTTTTTCCTCCTGGACAGCTAGCATGGCAAGACAAAAAGAGTGCTGGGACTGGCAAGGTCCTCAAAAAGTAGAATAATCTTGTTTAACAAAAGAAGGGAGGGAAACCCACTCAGCTTTCAGACCAGGCAGAAGACTCCAGCCTACACATACCTTAGACACATTAACCACGATCTCAGTCACAGGCACATTCTATTATATCTCCTTTCACGCCTCTGCTCCCTTGCCTGGCGCCACTTCCATCAGTATGGATAACTTGCGGTTATTAGGAGGCATTAGGAGCGCGGGAAGAGGAGAGGCACTGGAGACATCCAGCGGGAGGGTTTGGGGAAACCCGTCAAGAGGGAGTGGAGTGGTATTAAGAAGGACTTTGAAGAACGAACATCTCCGACTCAGAACCGCCCCCAGGTTGCGCTGTTAATGGCTGTAAAATATGCACATAAACAGCTGAAAACCAGGGGATTCAGATGTCGGCAGACACCCATGATTTAATGCAAATAAAAAGCTTATGGTGTCTTAATTCTCCGGCAGAAGGGGAGAAAAATAAATCTGCCTGCATCAATGATCTCAGATGCTTCTGACATCTCACACAGGATATTATCATCCCTGCAGACTGATATTAAAAAGAAACAAAGTTCTCCTCAGTAAGATTCCCAAAGAAAGGCCAAGTGTTAAGTGTAATGCATGCCAGAGATAGCAAGAACTCAGGCTTTCCTCACCGATGGTCAGATAGCCTCACTCTAGCGCTGCTTAGGTACACAGGTTTTATGAGACCAACGGATTCAGAACAGGCCAGACAGCTCCAAGCCATCAGGTAACTGTAGAAGATGATCACTCATATGGAGGAGGACAAAACAGGAGCAATGCAACACAGCTAGAAAGAGTGACCACTGCGGGGCCCCACAAATTAATACCAATGTCCTTTGAAAACAGCCTAGTCTAGGCTTCCTTAACCTAGTACCCCTCAAGTGTTACTTGACTACAACTCCCATCAGCCCAAGCCAGCAGGGGCAGGAGTCAGAGCTGATGGGAGATGTAGTCCAGCAACATCTAAACAGCAGCAAACTGGGATTGCATGGGATGAAGATTTAGGGCCTCACAAAAATAGCCTTCAGGTAAGCTATCAGTATTCACTTCCAGCATTGGCCAGCCAGATACTTCTGGGAAGCTTACAACCCAAGCAGCTTGTCATCAGCTCCAGCATCTGCTTTCCTGCTTGCAAACATGGAGGCTCCGGTTAACTACCATGGTCAGCAGGCAAATCTTCAAAGCAGCAGTTACCGCAGATATTAGAGCAAGCAGCAAACTCTAATTAATATCACCCACCATTCCTGCCAGAGACTCCTCCAGGAGACAGATTGGCTCTAAACGAAGTGCAGAAGAAGCTGACAACATAGGAAACGGAGCTATGATTCAGGAACTGGCAACAGAGCTAAGAAAGTCGCGTAAAACAGGAAACATCGAAGGCCTTGATTCGACCCGACTCTTGTGATTGATCTCAGGAATGTTAGCACTAACTGTTTTGGATGAGACTGTTTTCTGGATATATAGCCTGTATTGGCAGTGGGTGTTATGAACACTGTGAAATCTAAGCAAACATGCGTAGGCATAGATGCATGATTCACTGTAATCCTTATCCTCGTGTACTTTTTCAGAGTACTATACTACATCTCCAGACTCCACAAAAGCATGGACTTAGCCTGCCCCAAAGGGCTTACACGATAAGAGCGGAGATCTAGATTTCTTTATCGCCGCTTGCTCACAATGCAAGCTAAGGTCTGTACGCTTAAAATGATGGTCACGAACGTAGTTGAAAGGAATAGGAAAGCTTATGCCAAAACCAGCTGAACTGGACTGAAACATCTAGGCAAGAGCTCCTGAATCACTAGCAGCAAAGAGGGAGCAGCTTTCTTACAGCAACTGCAGCCTTTAAGATGCATCTGAAGTGGTATTAAAAACAAAGGGATAAATGATGGCTTTCCTGGAGAGTTGATGAGCTATAACGGCAATATAGGATGCTTGCTTTACTTCCAACTTGTTTGTTTGCTACATAACATTTTGAAACCACTTTTTAAACACAAGGTTTTTTTCTTAAAAAAAACCCAAATACCAAACTGTTATATCAATCAATCAATCAATCAATCAATCAATCAATCAATGGCATTTGCAACTCACCCTCATCACACAGTCCCAGGACCAATAGACGTACATCAATACAACAATAAATACAACATCTCTAAAATCCCATACACACCATACTGGCCTGAATATAAGCTGTACCTTTAAAATTGGAGGGGAGGGGAGAAAAAAATACTGTATTTTTCGCTCTATAAGACGCACCAGACCACAAGACGCACCTAGTTTTTGGAGGAGAAAAACAAGGAAAAAAATATTCTGAATCTCAGAAGCCAGAACAGCAAGAGGGATCGCTGCGCAGTGAAAGCAGCAATCCCTCTTGCTGTTCTGGCTTCTGGGATAGCTGCGCAGCCTGCATTCGCTCCATAAGACGCACACACATTTCCCCTTACTTTTTAGGAGGGAAAAAGTGAGTCTTATAGAGCAAAAAATACGGTATTTAAAAAACCTGAATATAAGCTGCTCCATTCCTCACTGCTCCTGGCTGCATACTTGGGGGGGGGGGTGGCGCAGCCAGGCTGTGTTGCCGTTGGCATTTTCCACTCCTCGCTCTCTCCCTTCCTGGCCTTGGGGGAATAGGCGCAGGGCGGGCACTGCTTTGCCGCATTCCTGGCACTGTTTGCCCTGCGCTTCTGGCTACGTACTGTAAGGTCGCAAATATAAGCCACACTTTAACTTTTCACGGTTGGAATTTCGGGAAAAAGTGATGCTTATATTCAGGCCAATACGGCATATAAAACATGAATATCCTCAGTAAATTTAGTAATTAACTGTCATGGATGTGGAAGAATGGTGGGGTGAACCACCTAGGGAACCCCCAAGGGAAGAAGGCTAACCACCTGGGGATTGGTGGTGGGACAACGATGAGTGATCATAGGGAGAAGACCAGGAAGAGGAGGTGGCGCAAGGTGAAAAGGTAGCAGGGCATAGAGAGCTGGGAGAGTTTGGGACAGAAAGAAGTTCAGAATCTGAGGCAAAAGCCAGCGAGTGGGAGAAGGGAGGCCAAGAGACAGAGATGAGTCTGGATGGTGAAGAGTCATGGGTGTCTCCTCTCCTGTTGTGACAAGCTCCCGTCTCCCAGAACCAGAAGAGGGCTGAAACGAGCAGAGCAGTGACAGGCTGCACGCAGAGACTAGTTTCTTTACACTCACACATTCCTTTATCCAGGCGAGTAAGAAGCTTACAAGAGTTGAAGGACACATTTCAGCCAGGCAAACACACTCAAAAGGATGCAAAGCGAAGCAGGTGAGGGATGTGGTTTGGGGAAAATCCTGGGATCCAGGTAGAGAAGTCTAGAGTATTGGTCCCCAAGCCTGAGGCTTCCCATCCCTTGCCTAGAATTAAACAAGTGAAGAATGTGATTTTATTCGGGGTTGTTTTTAAAGTAAGAATCATTACAATTTAAATACAACTTTTAAAAGCTCAATCCTGGGGCCATAGCAGCAGATCTTAAATACCTTCTCTGCTATCCTCCTTATAAATGTGCCAGGGAGATTCATTTACAATCACAAAAGAGGAGAATTCAAATATAACAGGCTATTAAAAAGTAAAAGCCCTTAAGTTCTCTCCTGAAGGGCATGGCTGGCTAGAGATTATTCCCTTCCTCACTCAAGAGATTTAAAATCCCAGAGGTCTTCACTTAATGCTGCCGTAAAGGATATCGTTATTTAACACTAAGAGTGTGTCCTTTGCACACCTATCATACGTCAACATTTTGTAGGATACAGGGCTTCTCCCCCCCCCTCCTTTTTGTTGAACTCGTTTGATAATTCATTAATTGTTGCCGATTAAAAGTATGAACCACTGCAGCTACTCCCACACAACCCACAGACATGTTGCACACCCCAGATCCACCCAGCTAAAGAGGAGCCCTCTACCTGCAGCCTGAAAAAGTACATCGCAGAATTCTGCAACTCTACCCTGTGAAACCCTGGGACGTGGGCGGCGCTGTGGGTTAAACCACAGAGCCTAGGCTTGCTGATCAGAAGGTTGGCAGTTTGAATCCCTGCAATGGGGTGAGCTCCCGTTGTTCAGTCCCTGCTCCTGCCAACCTAGCAGTTCGAAAGCACGAAGTGAAAGTAGATAAATAGGTACCGCTACGGCGGGAAGGTAAACGGTGTTTCCGTGCGCTGCTCTGGTTCGCCAGAAGCAGCTTAGTCATGCTGGCCACATGACCCGGAAAAACTGTCTGCAGACAAACGCTGGCTCCCTAGGCCAGAAAAGCGAGATGAGCGCCACAACCCAAGAGTCATCCGCGACTGGACCTAATGGTCAGGGGTCCCTTTACCTTTACCCTGTGAAATGAGTACATCACCTCTAGGTTTCTTGAAGGCCACCACTATCTAAACAACCATGCAGATAGTTGCACAAGGCCTCCCGAGGTTTCTCTGATGAAACAGTCCCAGTGTGCCCTTATCCCTACACATGGCAAACTGCTTTTGAAGCCAAAGGAACTTTCAAAAGCAGTGGGTGATATGCCACAGTGTACTTCTCACTGATCTGTGCTCCTTTGTTACTGAATCAGCCATGGAATTATTAACAAAGCAGAGGGGGGAAAGAAATCTTGTATGACTTTGTTTTGGTGACTATTCATGTCACCACAGTCCTAGAGGAACATGTGGAACAGGCAAAGATGGGGAGGTTATGATGCCATAGATGAGTCTTCCTCATGACATGCATTTGGTAGTTTAGCACTAGGAAAGATTCGGGGGCGGGGAGTTAAGTCAGTAATAAAGAGCACTTGGGTAAGATTAATGGTTTTTCACCACAAAATTTCCCTTATGAATGCTTAATCTAAATTTTATGCACTTTCAGAGTGCCAAGTCTGCAGCTTAGAACCAAAATCAAAAAGGAATAAATTAGCTCCTTGATATCTCATCAAGATTACTGCCAAATTACCCTCACAATTAATGTTAAATCATATTTACCATGCTGCTTGCATTTTTATATATGCACAACATTGTTTTGCCCTCCCCTTTTCTCCAGGATAGGGAAAAGGGGGAGGGGGTGCAGCTCTATGGTAGAACATCTGCTTTGCATTCAAATGATCGTGGTTCAAGCCCCAGCATCTGACTCTGTATAAGACAGCTTTCTTACTCAGTATAATCTTATGAGGTAAACGAGCAGGCAGCTTACAGTGATTTGGTAATTTTCTAGTTACAAATATGAAGAATGAGCAGGTTTTGGGGTCAAGGGGAGCACAAGAATAAGCAGGGAATTGTAGAGCCCGCAAAACAGTATCACCCTATAATATCTGAGAACTACATGTGGAACTACTTTTAATAAATAAAAATATGCATCGCCTTCCCCTAGCCTCTTAGCTACTCTGTCAGTTAAGGCAAAACTGGCTTTTGACAGATAGGTAGCAAAATCTAATAGTAGTGATTATTTCCTCCAGCAATAACAAGCACACTGAGCTTAAAGATGGGTATTGTATGTCTAACTACAGCAGCATCCATTTCAAATTATTTCACTCATCAAATGTACATACACCCCCAGGAAAATCTACATTGCATTTAAATAAATGTGTTCTGGTTTGGATGGGAGCAACATTTAGGAGCTCAGTACAATGAACCTTCAGCAGAATTTGCCACAAAATGCCAATTCTCTTTCCAGAATCCACAGGTGTTAGAAACTTGCGGAAGGAACTATCGTCTGTATGAAATCCACCCGTGTATGGATGAATACCCAGAAGGCTCCAAGGTTTTGGCATAGCCCAAGAGACCTGGTGAACGCAGTGCTCAAGTCAAAAGCCCATTACCCAATGCTATGTCTCACTTCCACGGTCCAGGCTATGCGTTTTAAGTACCAGATCTGAGGTTTGAAGATCCCCTGAAATACGTGAGAATCAAATACATGGGATTAAGCACACCTGATATTTCTCAATCCCACCAAAAAATTAAATTAAAATGCCCTTGTTGTATGTGTCATTAGCGGAGTCAGGATCGCTTTTTTAAAAACAAAACAGAATGCCACCATCCTGTAATTCAGTGGTGTTTCCCATCAACATCACTCAGCACAAGCATTTCAGTCGTAATACACTTAAAAGGATGTAAATCACAAGTTCAGTGGACACTTCGAAACATTCCCTAAATAGAACGTCGAGTGCATGAACGAATAATGGGTCAGATAAAACTGGTTCCTCTATTACAGTGTACACACTGCAGGAGAGACAGAGAGAACACAGGAGCGTATCTATAATACCACTGTGTACTCATTTTATATACTTACTACATCTGTATTCTGCCTGTCCTCGCAAGAGCTCTTCTGCACCCTGGTTTCCATTTTATCCTCACAACACAACACTCCTACGAGGTAGGTCATGCTGAAAGACAGTGCTGTTCTGTACTGCAGTGGCAACTGCAGTACAATGTGCAGCTGCACATCGTGATGTAATAACCAATCCAACCCCCCAGGAGAAGAATAAGTAAACCTGTGACTCAGGCTAATGCTTCATGCATCTGATGAAGTGGACTTCTAGTCAATGAAAACTACTAGTCCATGAAAACGTAAGCAACCGCCTTCTGGCGGTTCCCTCGCTGCGAGAAACCAAGTTCCAGGGAACCAGGCAGAGGGCCTTCTCAGTAGTGGCACCGCCCTGTGGAAGGCCCTCCCACCAGATGTCAAAGAGGAAAACAACTACCAGACTTTTAGAAGACATCTGAAGGCTGTTTAGGGAAGCTTTTAATGTTTAATAGACTATTGTATTTTAATATTCTGTTGGAAGCCTCCCAGAGTGGCTGGGGAAACCCAGCCAGATGGGTGGGGTATAAATAATATGATGTTGTTGTTGTAGCAGTAGTAGTAGTAGTAGTACTAGTATTATTATGATGATGATAAATTTGTTAGTGTTTAAAGAGATGCAAGACCCGTTTCTGCACAACTGCTGCCACCAGTAAAAAGTAAATGCTTATCCTGTATCCTAATAGTTGGTACATGTCCCCCCACCTGGTGAAAAGAAAGACTTCAACAGACACCCCAGATCTGGCCACCCCAGATCTTCAATGAGCTGCACAGGCAAGAGCAGCTAGAAAATATACCCAATGAAACATCACCTACTCCTCAGATCTCAGTGGGCACCAACCACACACACTTGCAGGAATATCAGTGCAACCACAAAGGCTTGAAACTTGAAATGAAGATTGTCTTGAGGTCCAGTTCTGCATCCACTATCAAATCTCGGCTTCACAAGGTAATTAGTTTGGAGGGAAGCAAACTATTGTTTCCAGTTGGGATGCAACACTAAGGCAAGAAATGTGGTTTGTAGCTCCTGCTAGGGGAGATGACGTATGGGGCCAAGTTCACAGCAAACCATTACAGTGGTACCTCGGGTTACATACGCTTCAGGTTACATACGCTTCAGGTTATAGACTCCGCTAACCCAGAAATAGTGCTTCAGGTTAAGAACTTTGCTTCAGGATGAGACCAGAAATCATGCTCCGGCGGCGCGACAGCAGCGGGAGGCCCCATTAGCTAAAGTGGTGCTTCAGGTTAAGAACAGTTTCAGGTTAAGTACGAACCTCCAGAACGAATTAAGTACTTAACCCGAGGTACCACTGTACCTGTGTGTGTGAACGCAGCCTATAGGGGCTTGAGGAGCTAAAAATTGGTCTGGTTCAAGGGAACTTCCTACACAGTTACTTTAGTATCCATTGCTGCTTCCAGCTTATCACACAGCATTTGCTTTTGGCAACCATGTATTTGTCTGCAGAAGGATGAACACTATAAAGAAATTGCCACCACGAAAAGTAATTGGAAAAGTCTTAGCCAGTTAGCAATTGTCACATCATATCGAACCGATTTGGAAAGGAATGAAATGTATCATTTCCCAACATTCTTCTGCAAGCTTGATGTGAATAGGTCAGACACGCATATAAGCAAAGAGATATCGGGGGGGGGGATAGGGCAGTGAAGAGGAGAGCGCTGAGACCTTAGGGAAAGGGTTAAAAAGAAAAAGTTGGGAGGGGGAGAAGCATTTAGCACCATTGCTAAAGTTACATACATTCCAAAATACCTTGCTGTCTAACACCACCTGTTTAATAATTAAAAAGGCACATTACCAATCTGGTGACTCTCAAATATTTACCTAGCAAATAGTAATGATGATATAACGATAACGATAATGATAATTGTAACAATGATAATGATTTTATTATTTATACCCTGCCTATCTGGCTGGGTTTCCCCAGCTACTCTGGGCGGCTCCTAGCAGAATAGTAAAAACACGATAAAACATCAGACATTAACAACTTCCCTAAGCAGGGCTGCCTTCAGGTGTCTTCTGAAAGTAAGATAGTTGTTTATTTCCTTGACATTTGAAGGGAGGGTGTTCCACAGGGAGGGCGCTACTACCGAGAAGACCCTCTGCCTGGTTCCCTGTAACTTCACTTCTTGCAGTGAGGGAACTGCCAGAAGACTCTCAGAGGAGGACCTCAGTGTCCGGGCTGAGTGAAGGAGACGCTCCTTCAGGTATACTGGGCCAAGGCCATTTAGAGCTTTAAAGGTCAGCACCAACACTTTGAATTGTGCTCGGAAACGCACTGGGAGCCGAGGAAGATCCTTTAGGATCGGTGTTATATGGTCCTAGGGGCCACTCCCGGTCACCAGTCTAGCTGCTGCTTTCTGGATTAGTTGTAGTTTCCGAGTCACCCAAATACTTTGGCTTATATCCAAAGCTGCAGTTTCACTCATGCAACAGTCTTCCTTTCCACTTGCCCAATGAAACTTCCCCTTCTTCAGTTGGTGAGAGTGTTGTGCTGATGATGCCAAGGTTGCAGGTCTGATCCCCATAAGGGACAGCTGCATATTCCTGCATTGCAGGTGGTTGGACTAGACGATCTGCAGGGTCCCACCCAATTCTACAATTTATGATTCTATTCTATGATGCCTCTGCAGCCCCAAAATCAGCTCCAGAGGGTCGGAGGACTGTCCAGAGCACACTTTGGGGGTGTGTGGGGCAAGGAGAGGAGGGTAAAATGTTGCACAAGCAGAGTTCTGCTCTTGCAGTGTTGGATACAACCCATTGACTTGCATGCATCTACCAGGATTTGAGGTCTCTGCTTTACAGTGGTAGCCGGCAAGTGGTAGCCAAAGATCAGAATGCCTTCCAGAGTGGCATTCCATGGACACACAAGAGCACACACACACACACACACACACACACACACACAGTCCTAGTTACTCCCACCTTACTAGCAAACTGAATCTCATTACTTTCCTAGCATGAACTACATGTTACTATTTTTCCCAAATTGCAAAAACTTGGGAGCACAAAGCTTAAAAGTTAATTGCATTCAAACCACAAATATACGCTTGCTGATTTGTAGGGAAAGTCGCATTTCATGCATCCTTTGGCAAATACCTACATTTCACAGTATCACAGTACAGTAGTAGTATTCTACCTCGCCGGCTACTGGATCATAAACCAGCTGTCGTTTAGTTTACAACTGCCACCATAGTTTTCAGCTCTCACATGCTGAAGCACATGGAAAGCACAGGTATTTCAGAGAGAGCTTCAAACCTGTAAAAACGCAGCCGATTCAGAGAAGAACAATAAAAGAAATGTGTGCTTTGGGAAGAGAGAAACCTCACAGGAAATCTGCCTGGTACCACGTCAGACCGCTGCTTCAGTGTTATCTACACAGTCTTTGCCAGCCTAATCTGGAGATGCTCAGGACTGAACCTTTGTCCTCTAGCATTCCCACAAAGCTATGATCCTCTGCCTTGCTGTAATTCCCCAAGGAGCTTGTCTTGCACACACACATACGCCACCATGGAAACATATTCCAAAATGCCTAATGAGAGGAACGTTAGCACTGAAGCACACTCCTCCTGTCTTGTATGTGATATTGCACTCCGAGTTAACACCGCTGCGTGTGATTTTGTACCCCTTTGCTGTTAGATGTACCTTCTGTCCAATGGTGCCAGGAAACAGTTTTAATTAACAGGCCGACAACTTCTGGAGGAATACGTTAAAGTAACTGGCCTCTCAGCTGCTTCCAAAGGACTGAGCCAAGACTAATAATCCAAAATTGTGGTTCCCAAAGTGGGCACTGACCACCCTGGAGGGTGAGAACTGGGGGTGAAAATGGCTATCGAACTTTCAAAAGCTGGCATCACTGGTTCAAGTTCCAGGTAGGTAGCTGTGTTGGTCTGATGCAGATGAAATAAATTAAAAAGTGCAAACTTAGCATGCACACTAAGTTTGAAGAAGTGTTCATGCACACAAAATCTTATACCCAGAACAAACTTAGTTGGTCTCTAAGGTGCTACTGGACAACGGTGCAAGTTCATCAGTTTTAACTGGATTTTAATAAATGTGCAATTAATTGTTACCGCTTTGAATTTTATTGTATTATCTGTTTTTAGTGTGCTGTGCAAACCGCTATTCTGAATAATGATTTTTACAGGGTAGGGAAGGGGGCACGGGGGATGAGTTTTTGGAAGTAAGGGGGCAGTGGCCCAAAAAAGTTTGGGAACTACTGATCTAAAACACAGGCATCAGTTTCCCTGTCTCTCGGTCCTTCCCTCTTGCACTGAAAATCTGTTAAAATATCCGGGCAGCTTTCTTTGTGCTGCTACGTAGACTGTGCTTCTGCTGCACCGTAAAAGAATAAAAAACTTTATTTTGATTTCTCCCCCCCCCCCCCAATGAGCTGAAGTTTCTCTAACAAATGCATTCCAATCCTACTTTGCTGGTAAACAATGAAAACCTAAAATTCAACCAAACTTTACAGAAGACTTTCTCAAAACCCCCACAAGCTATATAAACACCCAAAAGGTAAAATCTAGGATCACAGGTTGGCCTTGGTTGGAAATTACTTTAGTTAAGTTTGGATATGCCAAGCAAACTGACAGTGGATGTTTGAAACATCACCAAGCCCAAAGGCAATTTAACAACAACAACAACAACAACAACAACAACAACAACAACAACAACTTGATGGGGAGGACAAAAGGGTTTCCAGCTCCATATAATTCCTGTCCTATTTACCCACAAAGTACCATATTACTTTAAAAAAATAAAGGCATGGGAACATAAACTGCAGAACTAAAAAAAGAGAAAAAGCTACTCAGTTCCGAAAGCAATGTTAAACCTAGTTTCCCTAAAGATCAAAATGCACACCAGACCTCCACAAAATATGGCCTTCCAACCCGATGAGCCCAGGCTTCCAAACTTTTTTCCAAAAGGTAAAAATAACGTGCACTTTTTAAAAAGGAAGCTGCTCCGTAACTACCATTGTACTGCCATCCTACAAGTTGCACAAACGCACCGTGCACACTTAAAACCCATACATCACAAAGCTTTGTAAGTGACCCTGAAGTATAGAAATTGAGCTGTGTAAGTAATCTTTTAACACCCAAATGCCCAGCATCCTAACGATTGTGGGATTTAACATGCTCTATGTTGTCAGTCAGCGCTCAATTTACATGTTTAACAGGGAAGAAAGAAAAGAAAGAAAGAAAGAAAGAAAGAAAGAAAGAAAGAAAGAAAGAAAGAAAGAAAGCTTGTTGCTAACACAACTATGCCTAGGGGGTAAAACCCTCAACTTTGCATGGTAACGAAAATCTTTAATAAAAATACATTAAAAAAAACTTTGCATGGTAACAGGATTTAGCTTCACACAGTTAACAAAACTGAAGCACGTTAAAAGAAGGGCACGTTCCCCCTCTAAGAGAAATAACCTGGGCTAGCAGCTTTTATTTTTTGAAAGAAAACAGGTGCGAGTGAGGCACGCTGCCTGTGTGCGTGTGTGGGTGTGTTTGTTGTAAAACAAGAATTAAAAGTACACAGCTTCTTTGAACGAAAACATTCAGTCAGAGTATTCCTGGCATGCTCTGAAGCCCATCTGCCTCACTGAAGAGGCTACCACCTGAGCACCAGCTCCTGGAGAACCTAACTGGAAAAATACACCCCAAATAAATACACACTGATATATATATATAGAGAGAGAGAGAGAGACAGCATACAAGATGGCTTCCTGACAAAAGAAGTCGGCGCAAGAGGCCTCAAACAATAAGCAACAGAATTAGTGAACAGAACACAGGATCTGTTTATAAAGAGGAAATTGGAATGCATTTCCGCAAAAGGATTCACTTTGGAGATGCCTGTGATAATATAATAATAGGAGTTTCTTACCTGTTTCTTCTTCACCCTTAGGATCTAAAGTCAAAGCCTGCTGAAGTTACTTTACAAAAAAACAAAAATGGTGTGTTCCCCTTGTTTCCTTTCTGATTCCTTAAGGAGAATTTGAGCATGCCTAGAGCTGCCTTGCAACCTGGTTTCTCAAAAGGGGGGGGGAGTTTTAGTGATGCACAAGCAAAAAGGGTGTGTGCGCTTGTCTATGCGCATGCAGCAGACTTCCCCGCAAACCCAGAAACACACATGCCACCACAAAGCACGGATCAAAAGACACGGGGTGATTAATGTTAAAAGAATAGTCTGCTGGGACTCCATCGCGTTTTACTGGTATTCCACACTTGTCCATTCCTGCCCCATTTTCAGAATTCTTGAAGAGTAGCAGTGATTTGGTATAGTTCCACTGGAATTTCAAGTTGAACAAGGAAGAGTTGTCTGGGGAGGCGGTGCTTCCCTACACATAAAAAGGAAAGTGCAATGATTCATGTGGAGCCATGCACTTAGATGGGGAAGAGTGGACTGTTCCTCTTCAAAACGGTCTCCATTCGAATTGCTTAAAGTTTTCATTTTGTTCTAAGCTTTTAATACTCAGTCACTCCCTAGCAACAAACTTCTCTGGAAGTTTTGAGGAGTGAATATTATATAAAACCAATAGTCATTTGTATCATTTTCCTCTTTCACCTCATGGAAAATAAATCAGACACACAAGAGACGGAGAGACACTTGGTTTTATTTGCATATTTCATTTCATTCATGCTATTTCCGTTAATTTACGAATCGTTTCCTGTGAAAGATCTCCAAGAGATTTAACAATAAAAACATCAGCAACAGTCAATTTCCTATATTCATTTATACTGTGTGTGTGTGTGTGTGTGTGTGTGTGTGTGTGTCCAGTAAAGATGCAGAGAGTGAATGCACATTGAATGATAATATGCATTCAGTTTTGAATGCTGGCACCTTTTTGGGGGTGCTGCACACACAACCTCATCCAAATGTTGTCCCTGCCCAACACTATTTGTCAATCTAAAGTTGAAACGGTTATAAACCATTTTTTTTAATTGGGTTTTATAAACAAGAATAATGTTACACAAACAAGTTCTCTCATGCCATTTGTATATCACAAAAATAGCATAATAAATGTGGAAAAATATCTACAACATATGTTTCATTATTAGTAGTCAATGTATAGGTTCTTGGTTCATGAATTGGTTTAGTTTATACTCCATTATGTGTCAAGGCACACTTCTCACGCACTTGCTGTATACCTGTGTACACAGAGAGCACTTTCTCAGATCAGCTCCTACTGGGACTGACCTCTTGGTTTATCAGGGCTGCAACCACAGCCTCTCACTAGGTTTGACTTGTGCATGAATGAAATAGGCAAAATAGGAATCAGCATGGTAACTTAAATGGAAGTACCATGTTTTCCACGTATAAGACGCCCCCACGTATAAGACGCCCCCTATTTGGGGGGACTCCAAATTAAGAAAACACCCCTCAGCACTACCCGTGTATAAGACGAGCCCCAATATAAAACCTAAATTTTTGGTTAAAAAAAACCTAGTCTTATACCCAGAAAAATACAGTATATCCTCTGTATCTCAGTACAGCAACACACCATTCCCAGCCTCTCCCTTTTGAAAGACTGACGGTGGTGTTTTGTTGTTGCTGTTGTTTTAAAGGTCTGTGGAAACACTAGCTGAGGGGAAGGTTTCCACCAGTGTGAAGAAGACATGCCCACATCACACACAGACAACATGGATAGCATCTGCCATGTTAAGAGGACAAAAGGTGTGTAGAACTGCAAAACACTATTGTTGAGGGCACACGGGGGGGGGGACCTTTTGTGTTTCAAAGACTCCACTTAACAGGCAGCAGGAAAAAAGGAAGGTCTTCAATAGGCACTAAAAAAGACCTGAACCTGCCCAATATGCAACAGGAGGGAGTTCATGAGGGCACTAGGTGCCATTCACACTAAAGGTCTGGATTCTACATCACACAGAACGGACAAGCTGTTGTGAGTGTATCTGCAGGAGGCCCTTTCCCACAGAGCACAGTGATCAGCTGGGATATGTGTGTTTACATTAAAGGTATCCTAGTCCAAAGCTGTACAGGACTTTGTACACCCGGACCAGAACATGTGCCTTAAGGGATGTCTGGCTGATGCCTTCATGATGTATCTTTATGTGCCAGGCGAAAACTTCGCTCTTCAACCAGGGCTTTGGCTGATTAACATCAGATACCCTTTTTGACGTGTTGGGGATGGGTTATTGGTTTATTCTTCTTCTTACTATGTATTTTGTGTTTTTTTAACTTGTATTTTTGTGTTCTGAACCACCCTGGGATCTACAAATGAAGAGCAATGTACAAATTTAATAAATAAGCATCAGCATCATCCAACCTATGTGAGGGATTGCCCTTAAAGTCATTTCAGAAAAGTCCACTGTTGCTACCAGTTAACCACCTATTATTCTGACCCCTTACCCAGTTTCATTGGCTACCTATTTGTTTGCAGGCTCGCCTTTTCCCAGCTTAAGGAGCACCAAATAATTGCATTCTGTTTCTAAGGCATCCCTTCTCAGAGGTACCCAGGGGAGGGGGGTGCTCAAGAAACTTCCAGAATATTCAGTGGCCCTCAAGAGAGATTTGTTGGCCCTTTCATTGCTTGCTATTACACGGCGGACGTTGTTTTATTTCATCAGACATTTTCAGCCTGCACACTTCCTGAAAGTCTTTTGCTGACTTGCTGCTGCTGGATTTATATTATTTTAGACTTTTAGTCGCTGTCAATGCTGTAAAGCCAGTTTGACTGTAGTCAATACAGAAAAGCAAGGAAGGACATTTTGGTATCAATATAATAAATAAATCCTGCCAAGGAGGGTGGACTCTGAGCCTTGTCAAGAAAAAAGGACAGCAAGGATGTTCTGCCTGACAGGTCACGAAAATTAACTGGGCAGAGGTGTGACAACGGCGGCAATGTTCTGCCAGCCATCAAAATTCTGATTTGTGTCAATAGCACAGGCTCGTGTCCTGTATTATATATGGCAAGAAATAATTCTGCTCTGTTCTACATCATAATACAGTTTGAAGCTGGCAACATGTCCTCATGTCAACTCTCACCCCCCCTCCCTCTGCCACCGGCGCCCAAATCTCATTAAGATGTTCCTTTGCACCGTTGCTCTTCAACCACAGAAGACGTCTAATAGTCTCCCTGCCAATCTGGTGAAGGCTTAATGCCTGGCGACAGGCAGGCATGGATGCCTGCATCCAGAGGAAAGCAAACTGAAGCCGATCTCGTTCTAAATGATCCGACAGCTCCCTGATTCAAGATTATGTAATTTGGCTGCCAGGCACAATAAGTATTACCTATTTCCTTTGCAGGAAACACAGGCTGTTACGCCAGCAGGCTCAACGGATCCAGGATCAAAGTCACCGTATTTTCCCGCTTGCTGCTACTCTGTCTCTCTCTTTCTGCATTTTGTTCCTGTCCTCACTTCCCCCATGAGGCTCCCATCAAGTTGCATTTGTATGTATGAAATGCCACTCCACACAGACACCTTCAACCAGTGGCCAGAAGCAAGCATCCAGTCAGATTATTGTTCCTTACAACCAGGCTGACATCAGTGGGTTACAGCAGGTGATCAGTGTGGAAACTCGGGACTGCTATCTGCATGATCACAGACCTTGTTGTTGGGGGTGATCTCTAGATGTGGTGAGCCAACCAATTTCCAGCTACACGGAATTGCAGAGAGACGACAAGTGGGAGCCCTGAGCTAGTCACAGGGATGCCCTCCAGATGTTGTAGGGCTATAACTCCTATTTGCCGTATTCATGGGCCATGCTGGCTGAGGCTGATGGGGTCTTGAAGCCAACAATATCTGCATATGCAAATTCAAGTGAGAAGACTTTTTGCCGGCTGAGCAGGAACACAGCCAACTTCCAGCTCCTTTTCCTTTTCTGAAACACAGTTATCTGTGTCACTAAAAAAAGTTTGCCTTTTTTGCACTGTATAGTCCAGGCATAGACAAACTCGGCCCTCCAGATGTTTTGGGACTACAACTCCCATGATCCCTAGCTAACAGTGGTCAGGGATGATGGGAACTGTAGTCCCAAAACATCTGGAGGGCTGAGTTTGCCTATGCCTGGTATAGTCAGTGCAAAAAATATGCAAACTTTTGAATTACACATACAGCTTTGCTTTAAATAATCAAATTTCAAGGGGAAGGAAGCTGCAAACTACATGGCAAGTATATGTACCATAGTTAATTGAACAGTTGTTAAGGAGTGCGTGTTCTCTGGGGAGAAAGCAGTTTCCAGGCAAACAACCCCAAGCGTTGCTCCAAACACAGCTTTCATTGCTCAGCAAAGCTTTTTTGTAGGTCTTGCTTGTGATATATCTTTCTGTTTACAACTTAAAGTGTATAACACGCTACCTGTCTTCAGGACTGAAAGTTGAATATTTATCACTGTCATTGCCCTTGATAAAAAGTAAGGCATCATATCCAAGCCCAGCTCAGCTTTAAACGTCAACATAGCAGGAAAGGACACTTATATAAAAGAAATTGACCGTGCTGAATATTGAGCCAGGTTCCCAATCTGCCTTTAGAGCTCAAAATCATCTCCTCCACCTCCCTTCCAGACCAATCAGCAATGCTCAAAAAACATGAATTCAACTCCTCTTCACACAGCAAGATCCCGAAAGCTCATAGCAAAGATGGCAGCTCAGTTTCTTGCATCTGGTGGATTGGAAGCCCTCTTTCAACCTCCAGCAGCAACCTCAAACAAAAACAGGAAAACAGAGCCCTGGTTGGTTATTTTGGTGCAATGCCTGGGGTCTGTTCCCCAGTGTGTGTGTATGCATGCTCATTCATACACAAACATGCATGGATTCCTCGCATATCCCACTCTGCTAATCAACCTCTGCTAATCAAGCTCTATGTGGGAGTTATCTCTCCACTGCTCGTAAAATAAAAATAAAAAAGCATTATTGCCTTTTGACACCACTGGGAGAAAACAGTGTTTCTCCATTTCCATGGCTGTGCTATGCAAATCCAAAATATGGTACCAGCTATAAATTCAGCATCTAAAACATCTTAACTTTTCTTTAAAAAGGTGGCTGGGTTAAAATGCATATTCCTAAGAAGACCATGGGACACTAGAAAATAAAAGACTTCCAGTAGAACTGTTATACAGTGGTGCCTCGCAAGACAAAATTAATCCGTTCCGCGAGTCTCTTCGTCTTGCGGTTTATTCGTCTTGCGAAGCACGGCTATTAGCGGCTTAGCGGCTATTGACGGCTTAGCGGCTTTAAGAAAAAGGAAAAAAACTCGCAAGAACTCGCAAGACGTTTCGTCTTGCGAAGCAAGCCCATAGGGAAATTCGTCTAGCGAAGCGACGCAAAAACCGAAAAACCCTTTCGTCTTGCGCGTTTTTCGTTTTGCGAGGCATTCGTCTTGCGGGGCACCACTGTATAGAGTGTGGTCTTTCCCAGTGATTAATGGAATTTCAGAAATTTCAGAAACGTGAAAATTTCCTCACTTCATGGCAAGCACAGGCTTCAGCTGCTGTTGGCACCAAATTTAGCTTACCTTCGCACAGAAATTAGGGTTCCCTGGTAGTGTGTATACAATCATAAAAATTGGTCAGTGTTGCTGAAGCGCTGCCTTACAATCTCCATTTACAGGCATCCATAGAAGGCTTAAGAAGAATATTCTGCTTGAAGTCGATATACGTATGTGCACACGGATTACACCAGCCAATATCAGTATAGCCAGATGAAACAAACAAGGGGGCTTTCTGTCTCACTCTCTTCTCTGGACACTGCAAATCAGATAATGAAGTATTGACTATACTGATCTAAGGACAAGACTAATTAAGAGAAAATGTCCAGGGGCAAGGGGAAAAACCTCAAGGGGAATTTTGCGGTAGGATTTAATTTCCCACCCCCACCCCTGCTCTGTCTCCCTCCCTCCTTTCATTCCTTCACAGTTCTGTCTTCAAAGCTAGTCTGTTTCATCTTCCTAGGGGTAGTTAACAATTCTGGCCTACACTCACTTCTGTAGACAAGTCACCAAGAAGGACTAATTAGATTTTTAAACTAGCAGTTCCTAGGTTAAATACAGATCACAGCGTAAATTCATCATGAAAAGATCAGATTTTCCATATACAAAGTGTTATGGTGTGTGGGTGTGTGTGTGTGTGTGTGTAGTTTTGTAGTTACTCCCACTGCAGTTTATTCACTTCTGTTTCTGTTAACTGATCTACACTGTGCAAGAAGTGAATAAACTGCAGTAGGAGTAACTACAAAACTATTGTTATTTATTGAATTTATATACCACCCGGGGTTCTCAGGGCGGTTCACAAAATAAAATCAAGATATAAAACGACAAAATACCTAATAAAAACAAAAACAGCAACCAAATACGCCCCCCCAAATTTTTTTAAGGGCATAGGATGTCAATCAAATCAACCAAAAGCCTGATTAAGAAGGAACGTTTTTGCCTGGCGCCTAAAGGTGTACAATGAAGGTGCCAGGCGACCTTCCCTGGAGAGAGTATTCCACAAACGGGGAGCCACTGCAGAGAAGGCCCGTTCTCGTGTTGCCACCCTCCAAACCTCTTGAGGGGGCACACGAAGGAGGGCCTCAGAATATGATCTCAGGGTCCAGGTAGGTTCATATGGAAAGAGGTTGTCCTTGCGGTATTGTGGTCCTGAGCCCAATACAAACTACAAACAAATGCAACTGCATTTTGAATACTGTGCAGAGTAAGAGGTAGAATGACATAGTCTATAAAATTATACATGACACTGAGACGGTGGCTAAAGAAAAGGTTTTCCTCCTTCTCTCCAGAATTCCAAGGAAGCTAAATGTTGAAAGATTCAGGAAAGGTAAAAGAAAGCAGCTATCCCACGCAGCACACAGTTAAACTTCGGGAGGCAGTGATGGCCACCAACTTGGAGGGCTTTAAAAGAGGATTAGACAAATTCATGGGGGAGAAGGCTATCTATGGCTACTAGCCATAATGGGTATGCTCTGTCTCCACATTCAAATGGTAGGCCGGTAGAGATGCCTTCAGAATTAAAGTTTCTGGGAAAGCTGACAAGATCAGTCACTTTAAAACCTCAGTCCTGTAACTACCATAATTCAGTGGTAGAGAGGACAATACTGACCCAAATGGACCAATGGGCTGACACAGCATAAGGCAGCTTCCTATTTGAGAAGGGCCATAGCTCAGCGGTAGATATGCAAGCATCTGCCTTGCATACAGAAGGTCTCAAGTTTGAACCCCAGCATCTTCAATAAGGACTGCCTGAAACCCTAGAAAGCTGCTGCCGACCACTGAAGACTTTACATGGACCAGGGTGTCTGATCCTGTCCATGGCAGCTTCCTCTGTTCCAACTAATTCTCTGCTTGTGGGGAACTGAGTTTGTCTGGACAACGAGTCCTCAAAAATGACACCCCATCCACCACCTCAGGGCTCCAGCTCATTCTGCAGCTTCTAGACCTCCGGCCTATGTCTTTTTGCTGCAAACAGACTAACTAGTCAATTAGCAGTGCAAGTAAGCCTACTGCTGTTGCAAATTTTCATTTTATCTAGCTTTTCACATACACAGAAACTCAACATAAAAGAGTAGTTTCATAGTTCTGGGATGAGTTCCAATTAAAGTGGGGGGTGGGGAGAGACCCCACCATGTTTATACCCTTGGCCTCACCACCATGGCCTCCTCCTCTGCAACTAAGGCAAAAGTCACCCCACCCCCATGGCAGCAGGATTATCTGACCCCTTTCGGTACATTTTTTAAAAAAAATTAAGCCGGGGCAAACACAGAAAGTAGACAGGGAGAAAGTCCGTGCAATGTGGAACTGTAGTACAGTGGTACCTCAGGTTAAGTACTTAATTCATTCCGGAGGTCCATTCTTAAGCTGAAACTGTTCTTAACCTGAAGCACCACTTTAGCTAATGGGGCCTACCGCTGCTGCCGCACCGCCAGAGCACAATTTCTGTTCTCATCCTGAAGCAAAGTTCTTAACCTGAGGTACTATTTCTGCATTAGCGGAGTCTGTAACCTGAAGTGTATGTAACCTGAAGCGTATGTAACCCGAGGTACCATTGTATCAGCAACAGAAGGAACTAAGCCAATCATATTATCCTGCAGATAGCAACAAGAGCTTTTGGTGCCATGATTGATATATCTGTGATAACTACCTCTGACTGTATTTCAGCCCCAGAGATTGATGATACAATCCAGGGCAGAGGATAAAACAACATTAGAAAAGTAAAACCTCTTGACCGCATACTTGTGTGGCTGTCTCCTTTGAGTAGGAACAAAACACTCGTCCACCTACTATTGATGAGTGGCTCATAATAATCATCTGTGTATGGCACATTAGCAAATTTACTGTGATTTGCTGAAGTCAGAGAAGGAAGGCAGCAGGACAACACATTTCCAGAGAAACTGACTTGTATTCCAGACTAAAATATGTGTCAGACCTTACATTTTATTAGAAGAGATCTAACCATACCTTTCCCATTCCTTTTTATATGTTAGTAGTTATAATTGCTTATTTTTATTCTCAACTGTTACAATACGCCTTATACCCTCCCCCCCCCAAAAAAAAATTGTCGTGGCGGTAAAATTGTTGCATTACGTAAGCTGTCGTTGTATGAATTACCATGTTATTTAGCTTCTGATAGCCAATGAAACTTACTGTATGAAAGGAAAGTCACCTGAACTACTCATGTCATTCATTTGCTGAAGCAATGTGTTTTGGCCTGGCCACTCAAAGGAGGCAGGCAGGGAGCTGTCGTGATTCCTAGGGAACAACTAATTTTGAAGCCTGGGTGCCACTACCAAAAAGGCCTCCTCTTGCAAATTCACATATGCCCCCGTTCAGACAATGGTGGAACGGGGATTGGGACCTCATCTGTGGATCTCCACATGCTGTGGGTCCACACGAAAGGAGGGAGAACCTGGAACCAAACTGCTTTCAGCATGAAAAGCTTTTTCTGCTGTTATCACCTTCGTGCACTGCTGGCATTGCAAGATTCCCATTCTCACGTGTCAACACGCTGAGAAAAATCAGGCTTTGCAAAGGGGTTGGGGGGGGGAGGATTTAAAAGCACGGTTATCTCCTTCCCCAGCATCTCCTCAAACATCTTAAGGAGGGCTCATTACCTTAAAAGTCTGGGAAAGCAGTGTTTTGAATATCCAGCACAGCACAAAGAGAAGGAGGGAAAATGATATACATGCTAAAGGGAACAAGCTGGAACAGAATAACTTAGCAGGAAAAAAAAATGAGACAGCCCTGCAGCTACATAAGAGGATTATGTACAAAGTCATCATAGGGGGTCCCTTTCTTTATGGCTGGTTTGAATAGTCAAGCCAGAATATATTAACTTGCGCAAAGTGTGCCTAGAGAAATCAGAGCTCACCTGTCCAACAAATTAGGAAGTAGAGACGTCATCAAAATATAGCTACAGGAAAACCCTTAAGCCCGCCATTATATTTCATTGTGACTGGAAGTTTACAGCTAAGCAGGTTCTGTTACATGCAGCGAACCCTCTCTATATGCTAATGTTCTGTTTATTTATTTATTTATTTTCAGGTCCAGAGCCATTTAGCAAAACTCAGATCAATCATGTGCTTTGCAGCGCTGCCGACACGCTGCTATATTTTATCCAGACCATCTCCAAATTAATGTTCGCTTTTCAGACCCGTGTTACGCCAAGCCCTTTGGCAACGCAGGTAAGCTCTCGTCTGTCCCATGGATACGTTTCCCCCCCATACCACTAGGGGGTGCAGACAGAACTCTGTTGGAAAGAAATAGTTATGAGGTTAATAAATAATGCTTATAGTTGAATGAGCAATGAAACTAGCCAGCCAGCTGGCGGGGGTGGGGGGGCTGACCAGCCATCAATTCAGATTTCCCAGGAACACAAAATGCTGCTTAAAACTCAGAAGGCACCTATATATTCTGTCATGTGTGTTGGTATTGGTTGCTTAAAAGTTTAGGAACACAGGAAGCTGTCGCATGCTGAGTCAGACCACTGCTCCATCTAGCACAGTCCAGTGTTTTTCTCAAACTTGGTTCCCTGACTGTTGTTGGACTACAACTCCCATCATAACTAGTGGTCAGGGGTGGTGGGAGTTGTAGTCTAGCTGGAGACCCAAGTTTAAGAAACACTTGATATACTCCAACTAACAGCAGTTAAACACCAAGTTGGTAAATATTATTAAACATCAAGTTGGCACATACAGTTTTTATACACAGATTCTATCAATAATGTTAACTCAACATGAACTCTCGTTTTGCATAACCTGCACCTAAACTAAATTAAACTCTGTGGGATGGTGGCTGCAACAGAGCTCTGTCAGCAGTTTGTAGTTAGGTACCTGGCAGCATCAGCTTTGAGATAGCTTGGAAAAGGAACAGTGTTACTGGGAGATGACAAAGGCATACTTTGTCAATGTGGTGTAGTGGTTAGGAGCGGTGGTCTATCAGCTCGTAATCTGGTGAACCAGGTTCGATTCCCCGCTCCTCCACGTGCAGCTAGTCACACTTCTCTGAAGTCTCTCAGCCTCACTCACCTCACAGAGTGTTTGTTGTGGGGGAGGAAGGGAAAGGAGTTTGTTAGCCGCTTTGAGACTCCTTAAGGGGAGTGAAAGGCAGGATGTCAAGTCCAAACTCCTCTTCCTCCTCTTCTTCTTCTTCTTCTTCTTCTTCTTCTTCTTCTTCTTCTTCTTCTGAGAAACCAATGCCTTACAGATTTCAACTGTCTCTGTGCATGACTGCTCTGCCGTGCTCAACGTGCGCATTTGTAAATAAACAGATATCACGGAAGTGCCGCAAGTCTCTGGCGCACACTCATCCAGAAGGAAACTAAATCCTTTAGCCCTGCCTCTGGAGTTTGTCACTGCATGTAACAGTATATGATCTTAGAAGAGAGCACGTGCCTATCTGCACATAAATATTCATACAAAGCAAAGGGGAGAAAACAGTACAGGTGCATCCTGCATAAAGGGGGGGAAAGCTTCCTTCCCTTGCACTGTAGCCATATTGTTGGAAATCAGAATCCTGGAGCAGTTGCAGTCTCAGCACCGTAGCTTAGGCAATTCATGGGACCATTTTCTGGTGGGTTCAAATGTCCTGCTGTTCCTGAAGAAGAACCGTATGACCCCCTCCCCCAATGAAAGCAGAAGTAGTTCAGGATGGGTGGGCGTTGGCTGCCTACAGCCTTGGCTTAAATTGAAGCAAATTGATCTGATTTCAAAAGGAGGTAAGAGATTAGCTATCTTTACCTGCTGGAACATATATCTGTCTGTGAACAGCACCTGTATCCACACTGGGGGCGGGGGGGAGCTTGTGAAAAGGAACAAGGCCCAGCAAACATACAGATACCCAAGACAAGGTTGTGAGGGTGTGGGCAAGGTTGTGAGGGTGTGGGCAAAACCTGTCCACACAGTCTGGTGTCAAGAGAGAGGTAGGGCAGCCATGTGTTCTGCATTACAGAAGAGAATCTCGAAAGTCAAAGTCTTTCCCACTATAGTGAAACATTTCTATTTTAACTTACTGTACTTGTTTACAAATTTCCATATGTGAAATGTTTTCATATGCACATTTTCTGCAAAACTGCGCCCTCTTCTCTGGCGATACGTAAGTGACCACCATGTTGTGAGAGGCTTAAACACCTGTGTTTGTACGCCAGTGCAGATACATCACTGGGCAACAGATCATCACACATGCTATATGTTGTGGGGTCAGTGCATAGTTAAGATGCATTTGTGTGTGCCACAAGGGCTGGTGGGTGCTTTTCATACAGCATCTGATATAGATAGGCTCCATAAAAACTGGAGTAAATGGCAAGGAACCACTTTAAACACGTTCCTGCTGCACATTACCAGCAATGACGGCCACGAAGGAACTCTGTTGTGATGGTGATGACAATATGCATTGTGAACTACCAAATTACAACTGCTTCAGTGGCACTGAGTGGCCTTTTAAAAAAATGCCTTAATAGACGCTCAAAGAGGTGCAACACTTCTAAGGCCAGAGGGCACAGCAAAAGTTGTAAGAGAAATTTCATCCAGTGTCATTAGGCCCATTATTACTGGCACTCGGATCTTGCATCTAGAACCAAGAACCTATTCAAGGTCCCTCAACCAGTAGAAGATCATGTTGTTGTTGTTGTTTAGTCGTTTAGTTGTGTCCGACTCTTTGTGACCCCTGGACCAGAGCATGCCAGGCACTCCTGTCTTCCACTGCCTCCCGCAGTTTGGTCAAACTCATGCTGGTAGCTTCGAGAACACTGTCCAACCATCTCGTCCTCTGTCGTCCCCTTCTCCTTGTGCCCTCCATCTTTCCCAACGTCAGGGTCTTTCCCAGGGAGTCTTCTCTTCTCATGAGGTGGCCAAAGTACTGGAGGCTCAGCTTTAGGATTATAGCAACCTCCAAAGGACATTCCCCCTTCCCGGAATGCCAAGATTAAAATCAACCAATAATATCTGGTAAGTAAAATGTATAGCAGTCAAAGTTCAGTAATATCTTGCAGTTCGGGTACAATGTCTGCACTGCTCACAACTAAAGAACAGTAAGGAGAGGAACAAGGGAGAAGCCACACCAAATATCCTCTAAGTATGTTTCCAAATTCATTTTGCATTTTTGTAAGAACAAGGTAACTTGCGTGCTGTATTCCCATCTGAATTTGAAGCTGGGTATTTTTAATTGAGATAAAAACTCATCTGTTTTCCATGGTTACAGTTCCAGGAATAAAAGTATTTACACCTTTGGAAGGCTGAAGCGATAAATTAAAGCTTGAATTCACAAAGGAGGGCATAAATTCTTAACTATTACAAGCATGAATGATGCCAGGGTTATCTTCAGTATTAATTGAGTTTAGGTGCTCACTTCTGTTCAGTTTGGCCAGCTTTAAAATAAATGACAAAGTCTTTTCATGCGCATGCTAGACAAGGCTCTCAGGAGTTGCTCTTTTTCACCATTGCCAATTTATCCCTCTCTCTCTATGTTTGTCTCTCTGTCTCTCTGTGTGTGTTTGTGTAAGAAGAACAAGCAAGCATTCGACCATGTAGCATGACCTTCTCTGAAATGCTGCAGGAATCATAATTTTGCAAACACACTGGTCCCAGACTCTTTTCTCCCCACTTAGAAGTTACAGTAGCACCAGAGCCATCTACTACAAACAACTTGTCACTAGCCATCAGGTTATCTGGGGCTCAAAGAGTAGACCAGCAAAGAGAACACTCACTGCAGAAACTGTTGGGATAATCAGGTCAATTATCTACTGAAACATCTGCAGAGTGAGCAGCGTTTTGTCGGTAGGTCTTAAGAGAGTGGACTTTACTTGTTGCAATCAGACACAGAGAGATGCTTGTAAGCAAGGAAATAATAAAATGGTTTATTGTAAGAAACACATAACTTGTATAGAAAAATTTCTAGTTGCAACCTAACCTAACTAGTTCACCCGTTGCGGGGATTCAAACCACCGACTTTCTGATCGGCAAGACCAAGGCTCTGTGGTTTAACCCACAGCGCCACCCGCATCCCAATGAGTCGTCCACGACTGGACCTAATAGCCAGGGGTCCCTTTACCTTTGCCTAACTAATCTAGAGAAAAAACAAGGCAGCCGTGTTTTCTCCTTTGTCCCTCAGAGGAGAGTTAAAGATGACCTCTCATCTTGAGGTCTGAGAGAGCAGTGTGAGGAGGAGGAAGCAGGACAAAGCCTAAAATGTATTTGTCTGAACAAGAAGATAGAGAAGGAAGCTGATAGGTTTAAGGTACAGCACAGGGATCATCTGGGAATGTGGATGTCTCTCACTCTGTAATGTTTGCAGATCCATGTGCAGGGATGCATGTATCTGTGCAGAGCAGAATTATCTGCTGTAAGAAAAACCTAACCCTACATTTCCTCCAACCATTCTCCGTCAATTAATGAGAAAGTAAATGAGAAGGATTTTATTTTGTTGTTGTTGTTCTTGTTGTTGTTGTTACAAATGGAGCTATGATCTGCTGAATGGTAAGGAACCAAGCATGCAAAAAAAAAAACAACAACAAAAAAAAACAGAATGCCAAAAAAACAACAACACAGAAACCATCAGCATAATTGTAAAACAAATTATTATTTACTCTGGAAATTATTATGTCTTCTCCCATTTTCCACAGTGTCAAGCAGAAATAAAAAGAGCTGAGAAAAAGCAGGGAGGAGGAACAAATCTAAATGAACATTCATGAAATTGAATCAGTCTCTTTTTTCTAAGCTATCACTATCAGATTCACTTTCTTCATATTTGTCATCATATTTATCATGGACCTCTAAAAACAGAAGGTTTGCCTAGATTGAAATAAGCTTCAAGGCTTTCACACGTCAATTTCTTTCTTCATAGAATTGTAGAGTTGGAAGGGACCCTGACGGTCATCTAGTCCAACCCCCTGCAATGCAGGAAACTCAACACAAAGTCCCCCATCCAGTTCCAAACCATACCCCACACTGCTCAGCTTTGCAAATGTGCTAGCAGTTTTTATTTGTAATGAAGTATTCCCAAACACATACAAATTTATTTCACCTGCAGAATGTACAGGATTCCGAAAAAGGCTTTGGGGGAAATGGAAAAAAATGTTGTCGTCCCCCCTGAATTTTTTCAAGGTCCCCCCCCCAATCCTTCACATCTCTAGGCATGTGGACCTTAGAAGGTTGTTCGGGAGGGAACATGGCCCTTAGCACGATTCAGCCTTCCCCACCCGTGCCACAAGATGTTTGTTCAACAATGCAACGAAGCCTACAACTTTATTCTTATTGCTTGCGGAGCATAATCTTAGATCATGGGACAAAGAGGGCACAAAAGAGGAAATAGATTATCCTTCTCTTTCGTATACAATTCTCAGCACATTGCTGAAGGTGAAGAGGGATACTTGCAGCAAAGTGGCTTCAAGGGGAAGCTATTTCCAGAGCCACAAGTTTCACTGAGAATCACCGGGAAACTTCATAGCGGTTTCCCTTCAGAAAACAGCTCTGAAGGCACGTGTCTCTAAGAGCAAGCATGCCTAAGCCTTTAATTGTGCCAAACAAGGCTTTGAGAACTGTCAAGTGCAGTATAGCGAGCTTTATTGTCCTTTTAAATAAGACAACAACCAGCCGTGAACATTTGAACTTTTAAAACACTGCATGGCGGTTTTAATAAACTATGCAGAATTTTTGTACGCTCTAATCTCTCCCTTAAAACTGCAATAAATATTTTAGTTGCAGCCATATTAACTTCATCATGTTGCCGTCTCAAGCCGCTGCATTTATGAAGTAACAGGAGACCACAGCCAGTTTTTAAAACCCAGCATGCAATAAAGTGTGACAAAATGAAATGCTTTACTTAAAAAACACCATCGTTTTCAGACACTCTGTACCATATTTATACTCCTTCCTCCTTCCACAGACCTGAGTTTTTAAAAACTATGCAGTCTGGGCAAGTAGTCAGTACAGCTAAAACAGAGTTAGCGTAGGCTCTTTTTGGACCCAAAATCTCCCAACTGCCCTGTTGCCCAACGTGCATCACATGTCATTTAACAGCCATGTGGCTGGCTCCCCTCAGTGACAGCTCAAGCTTGGCTGACACTGAAAGATTCCTGCCAGCTTGGGCTACAAGGTGATGGAAGGATGAGCAGCGAGGAGGAGAAAAGTCATCTTCCCCCAGCCATATAACTTGAACATAACCAGAGACCTTATGGTGAGTCAGATCAGTAGCCCATCTAGATCAGTATTGTCTACTGAGCTGATTGGCAGCAGCTCTCCAGGGCCTCAGACAGGGTTCTGTCCTGCCCTTGCCTGAAGATTGAGCCTGAGGACTTCTGTAGGCAAAGGAGATGCTCTACACCAGAGCTATGGACCTTCTTCCCCACTGTCCACAATGTAGGAAAGCTGCTTACTGTTATTTAATGGCTTGTAGGACATTCTGATCACTCCTCAAAGAGAAAGTATTTCCCAGTAGTTGGGAATCTGTTGCCCAACCACATCCCCCATCGCTCCCGACCCCTGGCCATGCTGTCAAGAGCTACAACCTGATATCCTTCCCCAAACCTGCAAATGGTGACTATGTGCGCAGTTATTTTTCCAGGGAGTGTACCTCACTGTCAGACCCAGTCAGGGAAAGGACTTAGGAACCAAACAAAACTGGTTTTATGGACACAGGGCCTGAGCAAATGGCCTACTTTGGATTTCTGTTGCTCTAAGCAGCAACAAACACAAGCATCATGTCTTCTGCCCCAACTTGGCTTGAGAATCAGAAGGCAAGATTATGCTGAGGTTTAACGTTTTATGAGAAAAAGCTTTCATTCAAGTGCAATTTTCACATGAACTGCTATGCATATATTAATTTTCATTATTAGTGGCTTTTGGGGGGAGGGGGGAGAGAGAACCTTTGGCATTTCCTAATGCAGGCCTAATGGAGAATTGCTTTATAGCACACCAGGTTCCAGGAATTTGCCAAGTCTTAAAACATGCTGGGATTAACAGCCCCGAGGGGTGGGGGAGAGGGAGAAGATAAGTGTGTTAGATCGATTCCCACACGACAAATACAACCTTTGACTTCCATGAGTAACTGTAGCAGTATTTCATACTTTAACCTTGATGGGCGGCCAGTCACATGAGCACATATTTTCTGCTTGCCATATTTACAGCACACCTACTAATGTAGCGATAAAGATCCATTACTGTTTAACCAGACTTTGTCCGAGGCGTTTTTGTCAAGCAGACTCTCTACCGTTTCAGAAACAGAATGACATAGCACAAACAGCATGTTTTCCCATTGTGAAGCAAGACTAAGACCAACACATTCCTGTACTGAGCTCACGGCCAATTTCTCAAGCATTCTCTGTGTGTCTCCTTGGCACATCTGAGAGCTGCTGGGAGTGGTGTGGGAAAGAGAGCCACAACTAACAACAGACATTTCCACAACCACCGTCCATCATGAACATAAATAATGAGGTCACCCATTTGGGGATTTCTTTTAAAATGTTAACACTGAAGTACCAACGATTCTGGACTTGGTTCATAGAGACTCAACAGTGTTTGGAGTCCTTTCGTTTTTAATCAGTCCGGAGGTGCCAGAAGTTTCAAGGAACATGAGCCCATCACAGGGATGGAAGGATGTCCAAGTGCTTAGATGATCCAATCACCTGGGCTTTCCCAGTCCTAGGCTATAGGAAAAACCCAGGCTAGCCTGATGGCAAGCTAACCCCAAATTCTCAGACTCCCATCTGTTTCCTTTTATTATTACGATCCACTAAAATGTCGGAAAGTAACGAGCCGGTTTCCAATTATTCAAGCTGGAAGATAAGCAAAACAACAAGAAAGGCTGAGGTTGCTAAACCTTAAAAAAAAAAAAAAAACCTGAAAGATTACTGACAGGGGATGAGCAGTAATCTCCTAGGACTACCTTTTTGAAAGGGCCATCCAAGGAGGAGGGGAACCACTGCCAAGAGGTGTCTCTGTAGCAGTACCTAACGGGGACAACCTGTGCAAAAGGACAGCATGGTTCACGATATCAAAAAGCTGCTGAGAAGTGCAGTAACATAAATCTGTTTGTACGTCCCTTCTGTCCTTCTCTACGTGAAGGTCATCGGACAAGGCAACCAAGGTTGTTTCTGCCCCCCAAATAAGGTCTGAAATCCAGCTGAAATGGCTCGAGTCAGTTTCACCCAGAAGCAACTGGAGTTACCTGACCTCCAACAAGGCTCACAGAAAACTGAACTGATTTTAATACAAATTTAGCATGAATTTGCCAAGAGAAAGAGAGAAACGTATGTACATGTATAACCACAAACGGAGAAAACCTTGTGAGTATTTGACCATCTAATCCAGTGATTAACCATTCTTGAATATTGTATTTAATATAGTGAAATCTGCTGTTCTCAAAAGCCTTCCCTCTGCATGAGAAAGAGGGTATCAAGCTGTCACTGTCGTATCATATCCTACTATGTCTAGGAAGTCAAAGCTGCTTGCCACAGAAGAAAGCAGCATAACAACAACAACAACAACAACAACAACAACAACAACAACAACAACAACAACACATTCATATGCTGCCCATCTGACTGGGTTGCCCCAGCCATTCTGCGTGGCTTCCAACAAATTATAAAACCACAATAAAACATCTAACATTTAAAACTTCCCTATACAGGGTTTCCTTCAGATGTCATCTAAAAGTCAGACAGATGTTTATTTCCTTGACATTTGCCTGATTTCCTGTAACCTCACTTTCTCACAATGAGGGAACTTCCAGAACCTGCCTTGCATAACTGAACCTTCTAAAGGAGGTGAGATGACCAGCTCCATCCTCAGAAGCTGGCATCAAGAGTAGGCCCAGGCAGGCAGGCAGAGACCCCGGCAGGACCTCCACTGACAAAAGGGCCTTGGGCCTGCTCCTCTTCTTCTGTTTGTTTGTCAGCTTCTCACTCTGTTGCAGACACCAGTGGTGGCAAGAAGGAAGAGTAGATGTTCCTGCCTGCTTGCTCACTGGCGTTCTGCCCAGCAAGCTAGCAGGTGGTAGCACTAATGTGAAAGAACAGGAGGAGCAGCTGGTGATAAGGGCAGTGAGGAGATGGACTTAATGATGGAGGAGGCAGGTGTCTTGCCTAAAGGCCCTGTAAAACCTGGAACTAACGCTGCCCAACTCTGATGGTAGCTAGACAAGCAGTGAAAATACTATTCCATGTGGTGCAAGTTTTTGACTTCGTTATCTTTTTTATTATTTGATGTTGTTTGGGTTTGGGTTTTTTAATTCATTTGTGTCAGGAATGTGGAACTTGTAGACCTCCAGGTGTTGCTGGACCTCAACTCCATCATCCACTGCCAGCATGACCAGTGACCAGGAATGATGCAAATGGGAATCCAACAACGTGCTCAGCAAAGTAATCCACAGGTTCTCCATCCCTGCTTTGTGTAAAAAGCTTTAAGGGTCCTTGCAAGGGCCATAAAACAGTGCAGAAATTGTTTTATACATAAATAAACCTGCATCATAGGATAGCGGCGGCGGAGAATTGCTACCTATGCAAGAGGCATTAGAAAATGTTATTTTAATGAAATATATCCTAAAACACTTTCAAAGTGCTATAAAATTGTTATTGTTAATGGATAACGAATTGGCTTCAAGGAGGGCAACTAAAGTGACTAGTTGCACACCCAAAGGAAGTTTATTCAGAGTATGAAACATTTTTGCAAAAACGGCCAGTCATTTGGAAGGATGCCAAGATCCCAGCTATGGTCCAATGCAACAAAAACAAGTGGGGGATCCTAGTCTGATCTTGCCTATCCATTCAAACTGACTATTAGAATTGAGGTGACAACAGCATGAAATGCAAGTGTCTTCAAAACAAAATTATAATCTGGTGGGGTGAGGTGGGGTGGGGGCAGAGACAGATACCCCTCTGCAGCCTGAAAAACTGGTTACAAAAACATAGGCAAGTTCTTCCAGAACATGAGCAGGCAACATTCTGTCTGATGCGACACATTGACTATGAAAGGAAAATATAATCACATTATGGGAAGATTTTAGCTCACTTGTTCCCAAGCGTGGCGATTCTCTGAGCGCTGCATTTCAATGGTATCTGACTGCAATAAGTAGAGGCTGTTATATGCTTTCTTTCAAAATTCTCTTGCTCTCCTCATTGCTGGACCCTGTCTGCTAAAGATGAGATTTGCTGAACCCGTAGGCTAGGCAAAACTTTCATGTCTAGGCTGGATTCAGCTGGATGAGTCATCTCTTTCCTTGGACACTGCCTAGAAAAGCAGCTGTTTCCTAAGCTGGCAACACTACATAGGAGGCTCTGCAGGTTTTGGGCAGGGGAGGGGGAAAGGTCACTTCTGGGGAACTGTGGCAATGTCCTGTCAGCCAAAGAAAACACTCATTACTCTGCTGTATGAATCAGCAAAGCCAAGTTGCCAGGAGCTGTAGGTCTCCAAAGCCTATGCTTCTTGTAATTGGCTCCTGAGCATATCTTGTACATGCCGCTTCTCTGCACCGTTTTTGTTTGCTTTGCATGTAGCATACGCAAAGGCATCCCAGCACTTAATTCTACTGCTACACAAAAATAAGTTTTGATTATTTTAACAGGACCGATGGCCTATTTAATGAAGTTCACGGGTGGCGCCAGACCCAGAACGTGCTTATAAAAAAGGGACGCCATGTGCAGAGACACTGGTATCGCTTTTTAAGGACAACAGGACTCTTAAGGTATAACAAGTCACGTAAAAGGGGAATTCTCAGTAGCCTTCTAGCCAGCAGCTTCACAGACCTATCCCACACTTTTCTTCCAGGCTTGTGGGCAGAGAGCTGCATAGAAAACAAGTAAGTAAATGATTTCACGATACTTTCTCCAATTTTCCCATTCGGTAGTAATACCCTTCTGGGTGACATCATGAGTGCAGTGTTCCTTCTTCCTTAAACAAACAGCAATCTTCTGTGCTAGTAAGTGGTTGCTAGTCTCGCACATTTGTCCCCAAAGGACAATGAAAGCAACAGCAGGCAGTGCCCTCAACAATGGCCAGGAAGCAGTTCATGCAACACACGAAATGAAAATGCAGCAGCGTTCAATTCATGCCTGGGCACAGAAGGGGGGCACTTCTGGAATCGTACAAGTGTTAATAAGTCCATTTACTCTTTAGTAAGTAAGCTGGAAGAAGTCAAAATCTATATTCTGGTTGGATTCAGCGTTGAGTAGTTCCCATGAGAAGCAATTAGATTTGAAATGCAATGGAAACTTGAAAACAGAGCTTGTTAAATTAAGTCTGTCTTGTACCCATTGGTTTTGCTTTCCCTTAATCCAATATCCCGAAGATGCCAACGAGTGAATTATGAACTAAAAGAACAAAAGCTCTGATTAGCATTCCCAAGCTCTGTAGGAACACAGAAGAAGAGATTAAGACATTTGATTCCCCACTGTATATCCACCAAAAATATATATGCTTTGATGAGCCACTGGGATACAGGCAGCAAAATCCTTGCAGGATACCCACAGCAAAGTCTGGACTCTGAGTTTCCAATATGTAAAATGGGAATATCAGCCTACCAAAAAGAATCTTGGGCATAAATTGAGTCCTGTCAGGGAAAATGGCCAATGACAGCAGAGGACCTGCGGTCTCAAATTCAGCAGCACCCTGTGTGATGCCCAAATTCGGCAACCTCTGCCTCTCACACTCCATTCTAAATTGTAGTTGAAGCACCCACTAGGACGACTCTGCACCCAGTGTGACTGAACAGGTCACTCTCCCCTGTATCCACCTCTGGCAATGGGAAGGCCTCTGGTAATGAAGGCAGTGTATATCCATCAGGCTTAGTAACTGTTGATAGCCTTCGCCTTCATGAATCCTTCTAATCCTCTTTTTAAAGCCATCCAATTGGTGGCCATTATTGCCTCCAGCAGGAGTGAGTTCTACAGTTCAACTATGTGCTGCAAGAATCTTCCAACATTTGGCTTCATTGGCTGTCCATGAGTTCTGGTGTTATGAGGGAGAAAATATTTTCTCTACCCACTTTCTTCACACATGCTTTAGTACCTCAGACTTTCTCTTTCTGTCCCCACTGACCACTTGAAAACTGGCAGCTCACTTAAGGATTTTTTGGCCCATTGTAACAATTGTAACTCACTGTGCTTGGCACTGTGTGATTTTTATTTGCATTTTAGTGCTTCTTTTATTTATTATATTGTATTTCAGTACTATGTTGTTCAGTACTATATTGCTAGACACTGTGAGACTTTTAGTTGCATTTTAGTGCTTTTTTTGTTTATTATATTGTATTTCAGTGTGTACTGCAATTTGAACTCCATAGAATTCAGTGTAACATGCAATGATCCATAATACAATATAAGAAGCAATAAAGTTAAAATTAAAAATCAGTATGAACGTTTAATGCACTGAGCCTGCCATTCATAGCCAATGATCCCACTGTTCTGCAGACACGCACCACAAACCAACCTGAATGAACCTCACAGACCACTTGCAGTCCATGGTAAAAGGTAAAGGTAAAGGACCACTGGACATCCAGTCCAAGGCGACTATGGGGTGCGGCGCTCATGTAAACACTGTTTACCTTCCTGCCACAGCAGTACCTATTTATCTACTTGCACTGGTATGCTTTCGAACTGCTAGGTTGGAAGAAACTGGGACAGAGCAACGCGAGCTCACCCCATCGCACAGATTCAAACTGCTGACCTTCCAACTGGCAAGCCTAAGAGGCTCAGTGGTTTAGACCACAGCACCACCCGCATCCCTTTGCAGTCCATGGACCACAGTTTGGGAACTCCAAAAGAATATTTGGAAGCTTTGCCTTTATCTCCATGATCCCTAACAGTTCCATGCAATGCAAACTGCAGTCATTTTAGAAGGTAAAAAAGAAAAAGAAAAATTCAAGGCTTTTTTGCTTTCCAATCCATCATCTCCAGTATGTCACCTCATTTGCTTTCCCTGAACATGTTCAAGGCAGTCAAATACCAAGCATTCGGGCTATTCAAATGCCCACTTTCTCGATGGGAAAGTAACTTGGCTGGGAAAGTAATTGCATGATACACCCTTACCCTGTTTCTGCCTGCAAAAGATAGGCTGTGCTGTAGGGAGGGGAGAAATTTAATTACAATGCAACTGCATGTGGATAACCTGATTTACAAAAATAAAATTATGACTAAAATGGGTTTCACTGAAACAGCCAAGACCATGAAGATCAACTGGGAATATGCCAGGGAATTTAAAAAGCGGGGATTTCTACTGACTCACTTCTACGGGTCTTGCTGTAGCCAACGGTTTCAATCAAAACTGCTTTGTGAAATTCACATTTAGTCAACAGCATCTGCTACAAACATACACGTAAAGAGCTGCTAGCACATTTTGCTCATCAGACTGCCATTTAGCTTTGACCAAGATCCCTGAATCATAGAATTGGAAGGGACCGTGACGACCAACCCCCTGAAATGCACGAATCTCCACTAAAGCATCCATAACAGGTGGCCATCCAACCTCTGCTTAAAACCTCCAAGAAAGGTGTAGTGGAACCACCACTTAATACCACGAATTAATAATGCGGCGGATCCACTCCCACTTCAAGGTACACCAATTACATGAATTCCTACAATTTACCACAGATTATCTGGTGGGGGACTTGTGTGAGGGAAAACGTAATTATTTAGAGTCTCAGGCAGGAGTTGATTAAACAAACTAGAAAAGTTTTATTAAACGAAAGAGGTTTATGAAACAAAGTGGGTCAGGAAAAGCGTTCTTTCAGGTAGAAGTTAACTTGTTTGCTTTAACTAACTCTAAGATGTCTCAGGCTCAAACACAACACGAATGGCACAGCTCTTCTTAAAGTTCAGTTACTAAAAATCAGGTGTTACACTTCAGGTGGTGGATGTTAAGGTTTTTAGGATAGATGGCAAAATGCTCAACTCAAGCTTCTGTTACTTAGATACTTTTTTACAGTTAAATACTTTCAACATCATACAGTTTCCTTCACAGATTCTTATTGTGGTTCATGAGCGAGGGGCACTTCTCCTCGGGTACCCACTCTCTTAAGCATCCCACACCTGAGGTCTTCTAAATGGTATAACAGACCCAGAGGATCCCCTCACCCCTTGTTACTGGGTTGGGGGTCTTCTCTACCTAGAAGAACTCTCCCCTCCTATTCTGTGAACCGCCCTGAGACCCCCAGGTATAGGGTGGTATATAAATTCTAACAACAACAATAATACTGAGACCCAGGTAGCCTGAATTCCCACAGGATCTACCTCTCCCAGTTCAGACTCAGCCCACCCAGGACACTCCTGTCTGTATACCTTTCCCAGACCCTCAACCCAGTCTCCCTATCCAAGCTGTGAGGCCCTGTCCTCTCGATAGTCTCTTCAGTGTGTATGTTTCACTTCACTCAGAACCAGTTCTCCTTATCTCACTCCTTATCTCCCAACCTGAAACCTGTCTAGCATCTCCAATGAACTCCTATTGCTCTTCTCAAATCCAGCACTATATCTCATCTTAAATCCAGCCCTATCTAACTCTCTCCCTCAGAAACTGCTCCTTTTATTCTCCTCCCCAGCCCAAAAAAAGTGCTGTACCCCACCGCTCTGTGGCTAGCTGACTCTGTAGCCAACTAGACACCAAACTGGCTCTGCTGTCCGTCACAGAAGGAGAGTCCACCACCTCCCAAGGGTAGCCTTATAATCTACCACACCCCAAACAATACACCCTATATTTAGTTTACACAGTCCAGCCCATTATCAGAACCAAATTACAGCCTGGCACTAGAAAACACAGGAAAACACCAACTCACAGTGAAACCGAGGCATGGATTTAATAGCCATGAATTGTACGTCTCACAAAGGTGTGGAGCTGGTGGTGCCACAGAGAGGTCAACATTCTTGTGTTTATATAACACAATAAATACACACCGAGACACCTTAGATGCAATGGGGCTATGATCAAGTAAACTGCTGCACTACAACAGTTGTCCTTATGCAGGCATTCCCAAACTCGGCCCTCCAGCTGTTTTGGGACTACAACTCCCTAGCTAACAGGACCAGTGGTCAGGGATGATGGGAATTGTAGTTCCAAAACAGCTGGAGGGACAAGATTGGGGGTTCCTGTCCTTTTGCCTATGGAAAGGACAGCTTTCTTTTACAGCCTCTTCTCGCCACAGTGGTATTTCTAGAGGAGAAGGCTAGCTGCTGAGATGAACAAAAGAAGAGCCTGCTGGGTCAGGCCAATGACCCATCAAGTATGGAGCACTGGGCATGCCAAATACTCATGAGAGGAAACAAGCAGAACTTGAGCGCAACAGTACTCTCCCCACCTGTGATTCCCGCCAACTTGTATTCAAGACCGGCTCTGAGAAAGGAACCCAAATATCTTCCTCTTTACTGCTGCATATGTGTGAAGCTAAGCTAACAAGCATTTGCTTTAAAAATATATATTAAAAAACAAAGAATTAAATTCCACATAAACCTCTCACCGCAGGTTGATTGTGGTCACCATTTAAAAGTCTGAAGGGTCCTTCAAATTAAGAACTAATTTGGCCAAGTGGCCTGATTGGCTTTTAAAATCATTCCCAGGCGAGGCCTGGTCAATTACATTTTGGAGACAGTGAGCCCAGGTGTGCTTACAAGGCTGACCGGAGAGGCATGTTTATAAAGGAAATGCTGTTGCATATTAACAACGGTGGCCTTGGGAGCTTTGAGCTCAATACCAGCAGTCTTCCTGTCTCTAAGGGGGGTGGCCTTGTGTTGTTTTATCCTTTTCCAGGAGACCACCTCATTTGGAGGCTATGACTCAATTCCTGTTTTCGAAACAGCCACACCAACATTGCAGGGACACGCTTGCCCTTCTTTCATATATGGTTTCCCTATATGAAGACAACAGGAAAAGCAGGAAGCAGCACACACTGTGGAACAAAAGCTGAACAAAAGATTCTGCTAGGAAACTAAAACTGGCCAAGCGAAGCCCGCTTGTCGGTTTGCCTGTAGCTGGGTAGCTCCACTGAAGGCTATGTTTCTGAGAAGAATTTGGTACATTCATTCAGGACCCTGTTATGTGGTACAAGTTCAAAACCCAAACTCAGGCCTTGCCCTATTTTCAAGGGAATCTGGGAAAATGCAACCAAGCCCATGGTGTAATATATCATACCCTGCAAATGCCCTGGAAAAACCTGAACATCTTGTTTTTTTTCCTGTGAGAGAATGGCGGCCATTTTGGTCACCATGATCTCATGCGATTTTGCACCAAGATCTGTGTTTTGGGGTGCCATGAGAGCACAGCCCTGAAAACAGAACATCTTTGGGGCTCCATGATCTTGTGGGAGCGCAGACAGGAAGACGTGCATGCCAGTTTGAGGACTGAAAATGTTGGAGGGTATGTAATATCTGAAATGATGTTGAATAGATTGATTGCGAAACATGGCGTCTGACACAGCACCACCTTATACGAAGTCAGACCTGGGTCCACCTAGCTCAGTCTTGTTTACATTGACTGGCAGTTTTCTGGGGTTTCAGACAAGCTTCTTTCACAGGCCTACCTGGAGAAGCCGTGGGTTCAAACTGCGACTGTCTGCATGCAAAGTGCACGTTCTATCATTGAACAAAGGCTACATCATAAATACATAGGTGTGTATCCAATGCAAGGCTAAGCAACCATCCCATCTATGCAAGGATTTCCACTTGCACAACTGTACTTCCTCCCTCTGTGCACCCTGAACCTTCTCCAAAATTTGCTCCAGAGGACTGGGGAAAACCCCGGCACAGATTTGCAGGAGAACAGAGAAAGGAGGGGAGGAAAGTCCCGTTGCACAAGCAAAAATCCATGCGCTAATGGAACAGTTGCAATGGATACGACTCATATTTATCAGCTTACATTTTAAACACCTGCTTGCCTCATGCAACTTTTTTTCAAGTGGGGAACAAAAGCTGTTGCACACATTAAAAAAACCCTAAGTTCAAACACCAAGTTCCACATTCAGGACAGGAGATGCTCAAACAATGTACTTTCCCTAAAACTGCAGAACACGGATACTTGCAGGGAATGGCATGCCTGCAAATGCTGGAGTACTACCAAGTAGCAACATGGCACTTTGTTTTTTGGACTTATATCCCGCCTTCAAAAATAAAATCTCCCCCAAGTTATCAAGGAAAAAGAAGAACAATATCCCACAGTTAAAAGCACATCACCCCGTAAACAAAATATGTAAGACGTAGCACAAACAACCTAGCATTAAAAAGTCATGAAAAGTCTTGCGGAGCAGAAATATTTTCAGTCAGGTAGGGAAAGAGGCTCGGTACATTTCCCTGGGGAACCAAATGACATAACTACAGTGCCACTGCTGAGAAAGCCCTGTCTTCTTAACCTGCAATCTGATTTTGCTAATGACAGGCCAGGGATGCCTTCTCACGGCAACTGCAAGGTATGGGTAGGTTCGTGTAGGTTCACTTCCTATTAATATAAGAACCAACTATTGAAGAATTGGTGCCTGAGTTTGTTTTTCTCCTCTTCCCTTCCTGTCACTTTTCCCTTGTGTGTCTTGTTTATTTGCTTTCGCAATGGTACGCCTGTGGGCAAGAATCTGTCTTGCTTTGACTGATTGTGTGTAAGCTATTCTGAGAGGCATTTGGGCTGAAGAGGGGGCGCAGACGCTATAAAATAAACAAAGTGAAAATGATGTAGGCCGACATGGAAGAACACACGTTTTATTTATTTTTCAACTGACTGCATTTATGAACCGCTTCCCATAAAATATCTCAAAGCAATTTTGCAGTGAAAACTGCAACAGCAGAATAACGAAACGCAACTCCATCTATACAAACAATTAAAACCAACAACAGCAAAAAACCGTTTCAAAGACAACACATATTCAGATGTGAACTGTTTAAATAAATATGCAAGCGAGTGTGCACATGTGTTTACAAAAAAAAGATGAAGACGGGAAAAAGGATTTTGTCATTATGGGAACTATTAAGACACGCAGAGGTTTGAGATCATACTCATATGCTGCTTCAGTCAGATTTCAAATCAGTGATTTTAAAAAACCCACCTTCAGTATGAAGTTCACAAGAGCAGAGGGAACACTTAAAAGTTCGCTCAATCTCAGACTCCATCCATCCCTAACGCCCTCTACAGAATTAACAGGCCCCACTTGAATGCTGTTTCTGTAACCATTCTTCCCACTTCTGTAATAAACCACATGGCTCAAGCACCCTATCCCCATCTATCGACTCTGCACTACACCCCACCTGCGTGCCTCCAATTACTGCCGGCAGCATATAGTGACTCTTAAAAGATCCAAACATGTGTTCCTCATGTTCACATGGGATGAAGGGTAACAGGAATTGTTATATCTCAAGAGCTCTTGGGAATTTTAAAAATAAAAAACCTTGTAAAAACTGTGTCTTAATTCAGAATATCAAAAAATAAAAACACAGAGAGGAATACAGAGTTCCCACTAGAATGCACAGCTGTACACATGTTCAAGCAGGCCTGCACAGATGCTGAACTCTTGTTGGCAAGCGAGCAAACAGGTTTTACAACCTCATACACTGCTAGCTTGGGAGCGGGGGTTTCCCGTATAGGAAATGATCAGTTTAAGCCCAGCTGCTATCATTTGCACTTCTTGTTTTCCTTATTTTAGCTACCAGCTTGGAATTTCAGGATCTAACAGTGAAAAACAAGGGTAGGGAGATGAGACAGACAAATTAAAATCAGAGGTTAGCCAACCCTGGTTCTCTCCAGATGCTGTTGGACTACAATTCCCACCATCCACATTCATCATAAACAGTGGTCAGCAATGGTTATTTTTATTTATTTACAAAAGGTGTTTCTATACCGTCATATCATAATATACATTAAACAGCTGTACATCATAGGACGTAAAAGAAAACACAGGGGATCAAGTCTGGCAACCGACTAACAAAACAGCTGCAAATGCTTCTCAGCACAAAAAGTCTTCAAGAGATGCCCGAAATTCAAAAGCAGGGATGCCTGCCGAATCCCTGCTGGAACAGCGTTCCATAGTATGAGAGCGGTGACTGGAAAGCAAGAAAAACAAAAAAGGCACAAAGTTTCTTTCTGGAGGTTGACTAAATGAAATTTATTCATTAAGGAAATGCAGTCTCATTGCCACCCGTTCAGAACTCAAGCTCCATGCTGTCTTGAAATGCAGAGTCCCACATAATGATGTTAAAAGTTTGTTAAATAACATACAGATTTTGCAGGGGAGGGGAAGAGGTAAGGGGAAAATGCCCTAAAGCTGGACCAATCGCCGATCAGGGCGTTGAAGGCTGGAAACATTTCACTTTGACTACAATGTTCTAGCACCAAAGAGTTGCTCAGTTACAGATAAACTTGGCTTAACCTGATATCATTGACTGGGTACACTGCACAAATATAAAGGAACTGCAAATTATTTCCAGGAAGGGAAGAATGGTTTCATTGTTGGGGTATGTTTGGTTTTGAGCCATTTAAAAATTCACACTTCCTCATTTGCATTAATGTATGCAAAAGGATGCACTGTTAATGATTTTTGCATATGCACAAATAAGGTTCCAGTCGTGCATGCACAAAATTGCTCCATGAACCATAAGGCCAAAAGGAGAAGGAGGAGGAGGGATGGAGAGAAGTTAGGGGAAGAGAAGTAAGAGAAAGTTGAAGCATGTTTTTAGATGTTTTCCATGCTTTTACAAGTTCTGAAAGATTTTTAAATATGTTTTTTAAATTTTTGTTTTTAATAGTTTCATTTTGTCACTTTGGTGTCTGCTGCCCTAGTATCCTTTGGCAGGATAGACATTTTGGTAATATTGTGTTGTATGTCCTTTTCTCACGGATTTAATTTTCCTGTTCATTTTTATTTCACAGATTGTGCATGCTGCATTTGTGCATTTTCTTGATTTTTGGAAAGTGCCTAGGGGATTCTGGCCAATGGGCAGTCAAGAAGCGGTGTAATCATACAAAAATAAAGGTTTGTGGATACATACACAATGGATTTTTATTTTGGCATGCTTTCATCCAGGTGTTTGTAAAGTCTACTGCTTAGTCCCAAAACATGGTCATTATGAAACATCTTAATGGGCTTGCTTGTGGTGCAGATGCTCAATATATAATCTGAACAACTAGTAAAGGTAAAGGTACCCCTGCCCGTACGGGCCAGTCTTGACAGACTCTAGGGTTGTGCGCTCATCTCACTCTATAGGCCGGGAGCCAGCGCTGTCCGCAGACACTTCCGGGTCACGTGGCCAGCGTGACAAGCTGCATCTGGCGAGCCAGCGCAGCACACGGAACGCCGTTTACCTTCCCGCTGGTAAGCGGTCCCTATTTATCTACTTGCACCCGGGGGTGCTTTCGAACTGCTAGGTTGGCAGGCACTGGGACCGAACGACGGGAGCGCACCCCGCCGCGGGGATTCGAACCGCCGACTATGCAATCGGCAAGTCCTAGGCGCTGAGGTTGTACCCACAGCGCCACCCGCATCTGAACAACTAGAAGATACTAAAGCATCAGTTCTGGTTTTATTAGGAATCCCATTTGGGAATCAAGCAGGAGGCACGCAGGTAGGAAAAGAAAGGGCTCTTCTCTATTCTGGTAGCAAATATTTTTTTTAAAAAGAAGCTGGTTGCTTTCACAAAGCAAAGTGTTGTGGCACAGAAGGATGCATTGGGAAGAGACATGGAAGAGACACACACATCCCTTTCCCCCCTGGGTTCTCTTGATTTTAATCCTTGCACTCATTCTTGGCAGCAATGCCTCTGCTTGGCAAGTTCCAAGATCCCAAAGTTGTCTCAGAAGAAATAAGATCCTGTCTGTCGAGGCAGCAGACCTGCTGTACATATCAAAAGAAGGGCAACTCCCAAGGCTGGGAGGTTTCTAGGCGGCCACACACTCTGGCGCACAGACTGTTTACATGCTGTTGCCAAGGCTGAGAGGTTTCGCAACACTTATTTTTAAAGCAGCTCAGAGGGAGCGCTCCCCCAGCACAGGTGAAACTAGTCAAACCGGTCCAAATCCAAGGGATCAGGTGCACTGCGCTACAAGAGCAGCACTGGGAAAGGAAGCTGTTTTCTCTCCTTTTTAAAGTGCCACACACACCAGATAGAAATGGCTACGGCAATCGAAATCCCAGCAAAAAAGAGAGATGAGAGCCGGGACTTGGAGCCTGAACAAGAATGTCCTGACAACAAACGACAAGAAGCCTTTTTCCAGCTTTGCAACCTCAGCTTGTGGACTGAGCCAGGCTAAGTGGGGGACCTCTTAGTCCAGGAGAATGGATGGGGAACAGCTCCACATCTCCATCATCTAGGCAGTCCACACAGCAGAGTTCTAGATTACTCCAGGGTTCCCCAAGGCATTTTCTGTGGACTTCAAACATCAACTTGAATGACATGAACTTTAAGTGTCCTCTCAGCTTCCTGGACCATAATTCAACTTCCCACTGTGCCACTGGTCTCATCCATAAAACAGGCATTGGCGATCGCCGTGCTGCAATGCCCTCTATGTAGGGCTTCCCTTAAGGCTGAACCTTGAGCTGCAGCTCGTGAGGAATGTTGGAGCAAGGTTGCCTTCAGTGAAAGGGCTGCCAACACGCTACTGAGCCAAATATAAGATATTTCAATTGGCACGTAAAATGCCCTGAACAACTTGGATCAAGGTTACCTCTGAGAATATCCTTCAAGGGACACAGGCTCTATATTTAAAGGGCCCCTGAATGTGTGTTGCTTGTGGGCAAAAAGTCACCCTTCCACAGGTTCAATCAACGCCAAAATAAGGCTAATGCCGAAAATCAAGGATATCAGTCCCACAGCCTCAAGAAAGCCCAAGGCTCTTCATTAAAAAAGAATCCGACAGACCCCTGCAATGAGAAAGGAGGAACAAAGATTTTGTTGTTCAAAATGGCTCCGAAGACGTAGCTCTATCCAGAGAAGGTTATTGTTTGAAGAGAACTGTGGTGTTGCTGTTTCTGGCCATAAGGATATCAAGAAGGATAAACTACCGCAAACGCAACAATGCAATGTTTGAATTCGTTCTGTATTTCACATCCTTGACAGACTTACAGGAAACAATGATTCAGATCAAAAATAGAATGATACAGATCTGACATGTCAGGCTTTGTAGGGAGGGGGAGAGAAACCCGTCATGTTCCAAAGTAGGACAGTCCTTCTGTTCCGCAACACTGTAAAAAAAAGTCTGGCATTTAAAAAAATAGTCATAATAACATGATGGAAGGCAAATTCTACCAGTGCCTTCACCATAATGGGCTATAGCTTGTCCCCTATGAAGTTAGGAGAGTGTGACAGCGAATAACAACGAAGGTGTTACAGTCAAATGGTCAATATCCATCTAAAGCCCAGGTGGAACTGAATACAAATAGAAAAGTTAAACATTCAATTATGAAGACAGAAACACATTGTTAAGCATAGATGAAAGCAGGCAACACAGAGACAATGCCAATTGCTAAGTGACATGCAATGATACTTTTGTCCTGAACTTTGCATTCATTTGACTCTTCGGTAGCATTATCCAAATATTCACTTTAAAAAAAAAAAAAAGGTCAAAAGTGACTCTTTGGATTTTGCCCAGTTTAAACAACCTGCAGGAAATCGCTCCAACAGAGGAGCAAAAAAACCCAACAACCCTCAACTATGCTTTCATTGGCAGAGCACAACTTTCATTAAAAGTTGGCGCTTTGTGTTTCTAATGCTCCTGTTGTCTCGTTAAGGAGTTTACATGATGGAGAAGTGAAGATTTCACATTAAAACCAACTCACAGATCGAGAATGTGCACTGCATCAATTACTCAGTGGCTGGAGGCTTATTAGGACAAATGGAAGCTTAATTAAGTACCTGCTTTAGCAGTGCTATTGTTGTCTTACCTCTCAATGATTTAGATCACTCAACTTCCTTAAACTGCTCGTATTTCAGTTAAAATCAAGTCAAATATTCGAACTGAGAGCAGCTTGAAAAAGTGGAAGGGAGAGGAACATGAGTGCAACTTAAGGCAGGCTAGCCAAGGGCAGTTAAAAGCTATTTCATAGCAAACCAATAGCTTTTCAAGTCAAAGGGGAGAAGAGAGAGAGAGGGAGAGAGAGCTAATCATTCCTCATTTAAAATGCTCACATTCATCCCTTACCCACCCCACAGTGCAGATCAATCATTTGGTTATTTGTTTCTTCTCCCCTAAACTTCACTGATCCTATAGGAGATAGGTGATAAAACTCAACTTGCTGGTATTGAATTAGGAGCTGCTAATCTGCTCAAATGTCATCTTCCACAGAAGCTCTGAAGGAGTTTTGTTGTACTGAAAGGCATGGGGGGTGAGGGAGCTGGCATCCCTACAAAACTGAGAACGAGCAGAGTTTGATGCTGTGCAACATCCAATTACTGTATTTTTTGCTCTATAAGACTCACTTTTTCCCTCCTAAAAAGTAAAGGGAAATGTGTGTGCGTCTTATGGAGCAAATGCAGGCTGCGCAGCTATCCCAGAAGCCAGAACAGCAAGAGGGATTGCTGCTTTCGCTGCGTAGCGATCCCTCTTGCTGTTCTGGCTTCTGGGATTCAGAATATTTTTTTTTCTTGTTTTCCTCCTCCAAAAACTAGGTGCATCTTATGGTCTGGTGCGTCTTATAGAGCGAAAAATACGGTACATAGCTTTTGTTCAGGTGTCCCAGGGGATGACAGGGTGGGAAGATGGCCTTCTCTCCCTCTGCAACAGGGATAGTAAACCTGTGGCATCTCGAGATGCTGTTGGGCAACAAGTCCCTTCATCCCTGACCACTGGGCCATGTTGGCTGGCACTGAGGGCATTCATCACACACACACACACCATCATCTAGAGGGCCACAGATTCACAATCCCACCCTACATCTTGGAAGCACTATCACCTCTTGGGAAGAAGCTAACTTTTTGAGTCCACTTTGCTAACTGGAGGAAAGGTTCTCTGGTTGCCCTGCCAGAGGAGTTGGCAAATAATACATTGGCAGTGCTCACCACAAGCGAGATGCAGGACTTTGGTAGAAGAATGAGTGGTCTTTGGCAGCTATAGTTGCCCTTGCCTCTACAGCCACCACCACCACCAAGTCCAGACAGCAGCTATAGCCCTGGATTCATTTTAATAATCACATCTCTTAAGGTTCTGGGCAATTGTATTGCATTTTGTAACATGAAAGCATTTTGTAACATCATCTCAATTCCCACAGGCCATGAAACATATGCACCCTTGTGCACTAGTGTGGGCCTTGCTTGCACAAAAATGAATTCAAGGGCAAAACTATTCTTTTTTTAAAAAAATCAGGGGGGGGGGAGAATAGTATTTTTAAAAATAGAATTTTTTTTTAAAAAGTGGGGGAAATCACCCTCCAGCCTCCCTTGGGAATCACTGCTTATTTATTCCTGGCACAGACTTACTTCTGGAGAGTTTTCCATAGCTCTTTTTCCCTAATGTAAATTTGCAAGAAACCCCTGTACCTTAAATCATACAAATCCATTTTATGGCTGGCTTCCAAGAACACCAAAGATCAGAGCAAGAGCTCTACAAAAGAAAGCAAAATTTGTTATGTTTCTCTGTGCTTTTTTTTTTTTTGCGCTCTTGACTGGCTGTAAAAATGATTGCAAGTGAAGTCTGGAATGATTAGCGTCACTGGAATCTCAGGGCACAAAAGCTATTTGTATTCCCCTACTTATCTAGTAATAAAAGCTCAAGCTCATTTTCCCCCCATTTGTCTCTGTTTCCCCAACTGTGGCTTTTGTTTTTTTCCTTAATTGAGAAAGGAAAAAGCACCCAAATGCACAGGCAGGATACAATCAAGATCCCTATAATTTCAAAGGCGATTTTCTCAACATGCCTTCCCCGCAAACAAATCCCTAGCAGCAATTCAAAATGCAAAACTACGCTGGGGGAAGGAAGAGGCAGAAAGAGCAAAGCAGAACTCAACGTTGGTCTATTTCTTTTCCCTTCAAAAGCTGAACCACAAATCTGATCAAAAAGAGAGTACTTCTGGCCTCAGGTTTTCAAACACAAGGAAGCTCAGAATTAACTCGAAATTAACTCTGAAGCTCCAGTTACCCAAGGCCCCTCTATCCTTTAACATTTCAGCCATAAGACCACCCAATGTCTGGAAACCTTTTGCACAAAGTCTAAGCACAGCAGGGTATGTTAACAATCACTCAAGACAGGATATGTGGCTGAAATTAAATATACAGAATACATACGCCAAGTGTGCCACACTCTGCATACTTTCCTTAGAACTGAGATTTGCATTAACCTTGGCGGAATGTACCACTTGCTCAGGTTTCCCGTTAAAAAAAAGTGGCACTTGCAAAAGAAAGGAGAAGAAGAAGAAGAAGAAGAAGAAGAAGAAGAAGAGGAGGAGGAGGAGGAGGAGGAGGAGGAGGAGGAGGAGGAGGAGGAGGAGTAGTTTGGATTTGATATCCCGCTTTATCACTACCCTAAGGAGTCTCAAAGCGGCTAACAATCTCCTTTTCCCTTCCTCCCCCACAACAAACAGTGTGTGAGGTGAGTGGGGCTGAGAGACTTCAGAGAAGTGTGACTAGCCCAAGGTCACCCAGCAGCTGCATGTGGAGGAGCGGGGAAGCGAACCCGGTCCACCGCTCTTAACCAAGACACCACACTGGCTCTCTCCCACACACCCACACACTATAGAAGTTTGCTTTCTAGCTGCCCACAGAACTGAGTGCTGCACCTCCACAACCAAAGCCATTGTACCTGTGAAATTCTGTCATACCCTTCAGTTTGATTTCCACACACTGTTAATTCCAACCAATTTACACATCCCAACCTAAAATGGAGTATAATGATCAAGGGTTTGTTACAGTCGACCAACCAATGACGTGTTTTAACAGAATGAGTCACGACTGCACTACCAGCTTCTACTTATTCTGATACCCCAGTCCCAAGGTGGGAGCCCTGGGTTCAAGGAAATGAACTTGGGCTAGTCACGATCAAAAAGCGTTGCTCTGGGGGTAAAAAGGGTACAGACCATGGCCTGATTCCAAAGATCACCTAAATCAGGGGAAGCCAATGATGTTGAACTACAACTCCCATCAGCCACAGTCAGTATCACCCATGATCAGGGACAGTGGAAGTCTAACAACATATTGCAGGTTCCACAATCTCCTACCTCTATCCTAGACCACAGTTTCCCAACACACAACTGTGGTTTGTCCTAGGGCAGAAGCATTTCACTCTCTCACACGTACAAAAAAAGGAGGAGAGGGTCAGTTTGTGAACCTCGGGGCTTGCCAAACTCCTCCCTAGTCACCTAAGAAAGAGGGAACCTCTGGATCTCCAAATGTTATTGGATGACAACTCCCATGATACCTGGCCCATCCATGCTGCCTGGGGCTAATGGGAGATGCAGGCCAACCACATCTGGAGGGTACCACATTGACTACCAATGCTGGCTAGTCCAGGAACATCTGGGAGAGCCACCCCCATCCCTGAACTAAGGCATGTCTTAGGTGATGGCCTCAACTGGGCCTAACTATCTGTTAGGAGTAACTACACTGGCCATAAGCCAGCTGAACCCAGGCTGAGTGGGTGTGTAACACACAGAAAGTCAACCTGTTCTTCCTCCTCACTGATTCTTTCTTCATGCTTTATTTACTACTTCTCCAAGTTAGTTTGAGCCAGTTAGTATGAGCAAGTGTCTCCACATGTAAAGCCTATATACTTAGAATGGCTTTGTTTGCCATGAGTAATTAACTTAAAAGTTTTCCTCTATCCCTTCAACCAGAAGTCTTACCAGATTATTGTTTTTTCCCCTGCACACTGCTGCAAATATATTTACCAAACTCTTACAACAGGTTATCTCAAGCTCTTTGGGAAAAGGGTGGGATTAAAATGTAATAAAATTAAGGAAATACACCCCCCAAAAAAAATGTTCGAAACAGCAGGCTTGCATATGTAACTGCAATACTGGATTGTAGGGAGTCCATGTCAGAACCAGTGCCATGTGAAATATGAGGGTGACCTGGGCTTTAAATCCTGGCTCAGTCACTGTGCTCACCAGGCAACATTATGATTGCAATAGTAAGAGGGGAACAGGAACATCCAGATATAAGGTTCCAAGTTCCATGGACTCAGTTAGTTCCATGTGGTTAGAGCGTGTTGCTGACAACGCCAGGGTTGTTGGTTCAATCAATCTACACAGTCCTGCATTGCAGGGGGTTGAACTAGATCACTCTAGCAGTCCCTTCCAACTCTGCAATTCTATGAATCAGGAGTAGATTACAGCTCCCACAGCTATATTTCCAATAGAGCCCAGCTGAACACTTCCAAGAAGAGAAGAAAATGCACACACAAACAAACATTGTTTGTCCTTACATAGAAAGACAAGAAGTATATTGCTACTGAACACTGCCACTTCATCATCATTGTAATATAAATGTGGTGAGGATCAAGTATGCCATTTTTAAATAAATGTATTAGCAAATACCATAAAACAGCTGGTATGGTGCCAACAATAGCTCTACAATCTGAATAAGTTATATATATATATATATATATATATATATATATATATACACACACACACATATATATATAAAGTTTTCTACTGCAATGACCTCAGGCACCAAAGAACAATCAGATCACAAGAAGCTTGGTTTTCACTGAGGATCTACTTTAAACAAAAATTCCCTACACGAAGATGCAGTTGCAATTCACAGGCCATTTACAACTCTTCCACAAAGGGGCCTGTCACATTTATGAAAAAGGTAGTTGACATCATTGCAAGCTATTAAGAAAACCCATTCACTATTTGGGTTCTTCTCTCAAATCATTCTTTTAACTATTCTTAATCCCCTCGTGCCACATTATAATTTTATTCTGCCAACCCTGAACAGGCTGCAAAAGTGGAAGAGAGAACAAGAAAATGAGAAGCTTATTATGCGCAGAATACAGGCTCTAAGCACACGCATTTGGGAATTACGTTCTCATGAAATCAGCAGGATTCACTTCTAAGTAAATATGTTTTAGGACTGAGGCAAGAAATCATTTACAAATAAATTATACTGCGGTGAGTTCACACCTTCATTTTCATTGGGCTGTATCATCAAAAGGAACCATGGAAATCCATAAGATTAAGAAGGATTGCTTTCGTTGCAGAGTCTCCAAGGTCATTTTGATGTTCACCTACTCTAATCCAGGGCAAACACACACACACACACACACACACACACACACACACGGTTGGCTAAAATGATCTAATAAACTCCTGGCTGGGTTCATAACTACAACATGCAGACCAAAACCATCTATGAACTGCAAAATTGTTAACAGCAACCAAAGGCACTGAAACCCATGCCAGCCACAATCATCATTTAGCTAACTTCCAGCAGGTCACCACAGGCTGACCCTATGCATCCCCTGAACTCTAATCAAGACTAGTTTGGGGGTCTTTGACTAATTGCTCTCAAATATGTGGTTGCATTTGGGTATCAAAAGCAGACCAAGGCCAAGCACGGGGATGGCATATGATAAAACAGCTCAGCTGAAGGTCAGAAAAGGCTAAATAAATGCATGGCTGCTCCAGGGCCAAAGTGTTGCATGAACATCCCCTGCCCCCTGGCAAATTGTAAATACAGTTGTACCTCGGAAGTCAAACAGAATCCACTCTGGAAGTCCATTCAACTTCCAAAGCATGGCTTCTGATTGGCGGCAGGAAGTTCCTGCAGCCAATCGGAAGCTGCGGAAGTGCAAACGTCAGACGTTCAGCTTCCGAAAGAACGTCCGAAAACCGGAACAATCACTTCAGGAGCCGGAACATTCCCAAGGTGTTCAGGAGCCACGGTACGACTGTACTGGCCTAGTTTGCACATTGTGCTAAGAGCAGCCATGGCTTAGTGCAAATGCATAACCCTGCAGGCTCCAGGAGAGGAGTTTGTGGCCATTTCGTCTCACCCCTAGTCTTTCTGGTGCTGCAATGAACTAAGACACAAGCCATAACACGGAACCAACCTTGGTCACAGCTGATGGTTAATTTAGAGAGAGTTAAACCATGAGTTCAACGAGGTGTGGAGGACAAGCTAAGGCAAACAGTGCAGCGGCAGAGCAACTGGGAAGGAGCAATGTGGTCATGATCTCCTCTCTGAGAGCCCGCATGTTGGAGTTAAGACAGGATTGGCCTTAGCATAATGTGCAAACCAGTCCAAATATCTTCTTCAGCCACAGAGCCGTTTTAAGGCCAATAGAACACTAATGGCCCAAATGCAAGGCTGTCTATATCACCATATTAAAATAGGCAAGCTTTTTTTTGGCCATCCGGGATTCCTAATCTCAAATGATAACAAAACTGAACCCGCCACCATAACCTGAGAGTAAACTGAACTGAACACAGTGGGATTTACAGATGCATAAGATTCCGCTGCAAAATTTTAAAACCTTCCCAGATTTTGGCAGTGAAAAGAGGGAAAGGTACATGACAGGAAATACTAGGAAATGCCACATTTTCCTTTGCTGCGACATTATAGCAATCAACCAGAGTGCATGCCGGGAACTTAGACCATCTGTATTCTAGGTATTGTCAAACCGGAGGTTACTTCAGCTCAGTTTCCACGAATAACTGTGGCCATTGGTGATAAATGCTTGGAATCATGTATGTGAACTGATTAATATATGCACTGCCAAACGTTCTGCGGAAGGCAGAAAGACACAGGTGTAGGTTTTACCATCATTTGCAGAATTACCTCCAGGATCGGGTCAGCATGCCTCCAAATACTAGCCACTGGGAAACTAAAGCAGGAGAATGCTATTCATGCCTTGCTTGCGGTCCTTCCATAAACTTCTTAATGGCCACTATAGGAAAACAGGATTTGGTGTGATCCAGCAGTGCTCTTATGTTCTCAGTTTATGCTATGTGGTGGATCTTTGGAACAAATCAAATTGGTCCTCGGTTACCTTAATTTGAACTTTTTTTATTAAAAAAAAACATATTTGCATCCCGAAGGATGGTAGCAGGCTTGAAATGCACACGCTAGACTCTTGACATTTCTTTATTGATGCAAATAAGTGTAGCCTGACATTTCCTGAAGTGCTATTATATTATAATCTTGGCAAAATTAGCAACACACACACACACAAATGGAGCAGTTTCACAAAAAGCAGCAGTCAATCAGCCATGGGGTACAAGATTAGAAAGCTCCTTTCCTAATCACTGGCTCTTGCTCTTTCCCCCAACCCCTTTTGACTGTTTGCTCTCTCTATTCACAGAAGAGGACAGTATTCTCTGCAGCCACCCTGTCACTAAGCAACCTCCCTTGGTCAAAGTGGCATGTTTCCCAAAGCCTTGTCAAGCTACTGTTGTTTCTATCTATGTGCCCATCTTCAGGGACACAGAGACCTTATCCTGGCCCATATCTTAAAGTCGCCCACCTTCAAAAGCCTTTTTCTACTTATACTTGCATGCACAGATCCATGCAAGTACAGTGGTACCCCGGGTTACATACGCTTCAGGTTACAAACTCCGTTAACCCAGAAATAGTACCTCGGGTTAAGAACTTTGCTTCAGGATGAGAACAGAAATTGTGCTCCGGCAGAGCGGCGGCAACAGGAGGCGCCATTAGCTAAAGTGGTGCTTCAGGTTAAGAACAGTTTCAGGTTAAGAACGGACCTCCGAAACGAATTAAGTACTTAACCCGAGGTACCACTGTATAAGTAGACCTGCAAATGCAAACGTCCTGGCTGGTTCGCAAATATATAAATGACACTTGATTCTCAGCTAAACATGTGAACTGCCCTCATTAGAAACCACTGCATTCAAGAGAATATGCACATCCAATTTGTGGTGCCTGCTCTCCCAACAGCTCAACTAACCCAGAGAAGTTGTTACAGTGGTACCTCGGGTTACATACGCTTCAGGTTACATACGCTTCAGGTTACAGACTCCGCTAACCCAGAAATAGTACCTCAGGTTAAGAACTTTGCTTCAGGATGAGAACAGAAATCATGCTCCGGCGGCACGGCAGCAGCAGGAGGCCCCATTAGCTAAAGTGGTGCTTCAGGTTAAGAACAGTTTCAGGTTAAGAACGGACCTCTGGAACGAATTAAGTACTTAACCCGAGGTACCACTGTACTTCCATCAAATGCATGTGTGAAGTGGAGGTAGGGTGTTGCTTTTTCTCACTTCCCATCTAGTCCTTTCCAATCCCCCCAGCAAAGAAAACGGTGTTTTGCTATAGATAATTCTACATCTACATGGTGTGCCGAATCAAATGGTAACTATTTGATTGCACTTTCTGATCCACAATGTCTGTATTCACTTATTGCACTTATTAAAAGTTAAGGGCGACTTGCGTCATCTCCTTCAACCATTCTCTTGTTTCTTCACCCATCCATCAGTTTCGATCCCCATGAATGTTGGTGCCAGCACAGCCATTTGTTAAACAAACTGAAGTCAAACCAGAAAGAGACTTTGTTTGCTATAACAAAAAAAGTGATCCAACTGTCAGCTTCAAGGGATATAGTGTGTGAACTCTTCCTTCTCCTTTTCCTGACAGGGTGGCATACCCAGAGGGCGAGTTTTGTCCTGAGTCAGAGATCAGCAGCAGAAGGACCAACCTGGCGTACCTGTTTCCAGGACACAAGCCAGGCACGAATGAGAGAAGGGAAATATTGTGGGGCCCAGCTGGAGTGGCACCAACGTGTTTATGACCAAGCATGAGAATACACACAGAACAAGGCACTGCTCAGGCTGTGCCTTGATGGCATACAGTCCCCATTCCTAACTTACCGTGCAACTTTCATCCATCCTGACTGGTCATGGAAAGTGACATGCCTTCAACTTTGACAGAACTTTGTACTAACATTCCATGACATCACAGCAGCCGAGCCTTAAGATGGGTCCTAGTCTCCGGACAAAATCCAGTTTATAGTCTGTTACATGGAACAGACTTTTTAGACACTTAATAAAACCCATTGCTCATGGAATTAAATAGCATTTCTTGTCCTGTTGTGGAGTGCTTTATTTACAGAAAGACAGTTAGCATTTCCATTACAGTGGTACCTCGGGTTAAGTACTTAATTCGTTCCGGAGGTCTGTTCTTAACCTGAAACTGTTCTTATTCTGAAGCACCACTTTAGCTAATGGGGCCTCCCGCTGCCGCCGCACCGCCGGAGCACGATTTCTGTTTTCATCCTGAAGCAAAGTTCTTAACCTGAGGTACTATTTCTGGGTTAGCGGAGTCTGTAACCTGAAGCGTATGTAACCTGAAGCGTATGTAACCCGAGGTACCACTGTACAAACGTGTGCTACAGCATTCCTTTTTACACAGTGCATTTCTTCCTCTTCCATCCACCTTTTCGCCCAATTTCAGCAGCTGCCTTGTCCCTAAACCTTGACGTGCACAGGAGATTGTAGAACAATTTTCTGGACCCACTGCAATCAGGTGGCAAATCAGCTAGGCAGCTTCGCACTTGAGTTGTCAACATCTTAAGAAAAGCAAACCAGCGTCATTCCAGCTGTAAGCCATAGTATACCTGGCACTGTGGCAGGTACACTTGGAAAACTCTACCGAGCTCTAATCACTGCACCTCAGCAAGGGTGCTGTAGAGATAGAAAAGAAAAAGTTACACTTGGAGCCTTTTTAGGTTCAGAAAAAAAGAAAGCAAAGGGGGATATGGTTAGGATAGGGGAATGCATGGTGTTGAGAAAGTATAGGGGGAAGATATTACTCAGTCTTTCATAATGCTGGAATCATGGGCCAATCAAAGCAGCTGAATGGTGAGAGTTTCGGGACAGACAAAATGAAGTACCATATTTTTCGCTCTATAACACGCACCAGTCCATAACACGCACGTAGTTTTTAGAAGAGGAAAACAAGAAAAAAAAATTCTAAACGAAATAGTGGATATATAATTTTTGTGGTTCATGCTGTGGCCACAGACATGTGATCTGACAGTAAGTTTGGAGTAGCCCAATGCAAAAATCTTGAGGATCCATGTGGATCCATGCTTTGTAACCACGGAGGAGGGAAGGAAGGGGAACCATGGATCCTCTGCTCACGACTGCAGCAAATCCCCCCCGCCACCCGCAGGCATTCGCTCCATAACACACACAGACATTTCCCCTTACTTTCTAGGAGGAAAAAAGTGAGTGTTATCGTGCAAAAAATACGGTACTTCCCGACAGCAGTTAGTTAAGCTACAGAATCTGCTACAAGATATAGCAATAACCATCGATTCACGATATATTTTTTTTTAAAGGAGGAAAAACTGTAGCTTAACTAACTGCTGTCGGGAAGTACCATATTTTTTGCACGATAACACTCACTTTTTTCCTCCTAGACAAATGCATGGGGTACATTCTTAATCCCCCCAGGATCAGAGAAAGAATGCCTATGGCCCTCACGTTCTGTTTGTGGGATTCCCAAAGACTTCTGGTTTTGCAGAGGAAGAAACAGGGTGCTAGATTGGTCTCTGATCTGATCCAGTAAAGCTCATACAGGAGAGGTTTACGATTTTCCTTACCACCAGCAGAACTGGTTTCATTCTGACAGCATGAAAACAGAATGCCACAAGAGCAAATGCACCCAAACCCTCAAACTCCGTCCTCACACGACTGTGTTGTTCTTTGGAAGTCCTTCATGGCTATTAAAATCATCTTCACATTACTTTAAAACTGTTGCGCAGAGTCTCCGCTCCCTCTCCCAAAACCATGAATTTTAAACCCATTTGCACATTTTTAATTACACCTATATTAATTTCCCTGGCAATTTAAAGCTAACTTTTAGATTAGCAGTTCACACCATTCCCTCTTGCAGAATAAAACTTGGAAGCATGCACACTTTTTTCATGATGGATGGTTTTAATTAGACTGCATTCTCTTTGAAGTGCAGGGATCACCTAGAAGAATTCAGATCCTTCTGGAAGAGTTTTTTCACCTTCTTGCGTATGCCTTGCAGGAGACTGTAGCGCTAGAATTTTTCAAGACTAGTCAGAGTCGTCAAAAGGAGGAGGAGGATGATGATAGAGAAAGGGGTCCTGTATTTTCATCCACATGGACACCAGATGATGGTTTTAGGAACACCTGCAGACTGACAAACTTAAGGGTTCTTGGATTCTGCAACTAGCAGTCACCTGGCCAGTTGACACATTTGCCAAACACAATTGGGGAGGATGCCAGAAAGCAGAATCAAGGTACTTAAGGACCAACTCAACCACATCTCCATGTCATCCAGGCACCAAATACATCACAAAGGCGGCAAGGGGGAAAAGGAGCTCAATCATTAAGAACAAAAGTGATACAGCAGATAAAATCACCAACAGAATTTACAGTCATGTAACTGAAATAAAAACATGGTGTATAAACCTTCTTTTTCCATTCCACCACCACCACCAATATGAATGTCCTGTGATTTGGGCTGCATATGGCAACTCACCATGTGTTTATTTAAATGAAACTATTAATGGAAGACCCTCCACGCTACTCTCTAGACCAGAGCTTTCCAAACTATGTGTTGCGACACGTTAGTGTGTTGGCTGCAGTGTGTAGGTGTGTCATGCAAATGCTCCCCGTGTTCCTCCAGAGGCTGGAAAGGGGGTTAGTTTATCCTCCGGTTTGATAAGTAAAACTGAGTTACTGTGTCACGAAATGATGCATGTCTAAAAAGTGTGTCACCATGGAAAGCTCTGCTCTAGGCCAGTCTTCAGCAACCTGGTGTCCTACAGATGTCCTGGACTACAACTCCCATCAGCCACGGCCTGGCTGCAATTGGTGGGAGCCATAATTAAAAAATCTGGAAGGCACCAGACTGGCAAAGTCAGCCTTCAGATTTGGGTAAAGGGTTGGAGAAACACACTGAAGGAGGAATCGACACATGTTCAGCTGAATGCACACAGGCTTGTTTGTGCCTTTGGGAGATGCATACAATCAGAGCTCCTGATCATATGGAGGAACCAATCCACATCCAGTTAAAAATATGCAGGTTCCCCCTTCAGACCTTTCCCTCAATGCATAGAGATCTGGTAGGAACCACAAAGGCCAACATGTGCAGCCCCATTCTCTGGTTTCTGAAGGAGGACAGCATGCATGGAAAGAGACATGACAAACTGCCTTGCAGGAAGCGAGAGTGATGTCACCTCTGCCTTCCAAGTCCTCATCCAGCGCAGATCACCGTCTTTCCGCCAAATAAAGTTCCTCTTGACTCACCGCAAAACACTTTGCTTATACTAAACAAATATCGCATATCCTCCACTGTAGACAAAACAAAAGCACTCCGCTTTTACAAATAAGAAAAAGGAGTGTTTTGTTTGGCAAAACCACAAATCAATAATCTGCTGGTGGGTGGATTCTCTCTTTCCCTTCAGGAGCAACTGGCTATTATCTCTATGGGTCTTGTGGCATTTTTTATTTTCAGAGAGAGAGAGAGAGAGAGAGAGAGAGAGAGAGAGCGCTTTTCTTTGGCTGTTCTCATTACTCGCAGCAGCTCTGCACATTTCCTCTAAAGCAACGTAACCCGGCAACCCAGGAAAGGCTGCGATTAACTTTTTTTGACAGCAGGGACAGCCAAGCAAGGCAAGCCAACCTCTTCCCTGAAGACAGTTAAATCTCCATCGGATTGTCTTTATTGCACTGTTTCTCAAAGCACTGGAAAGGGCTCCAAACGAAAACTACCGAGCCCCAGGAACAGATTCAGATCATAGAAGCCAATCACAAGCCATTTGGGAAGCTACTTTGAGAAATTCCTCCAGAAAAGTCCCCCAAAACCAAGTACACATTGAACTTGTGCACATTCAGCGTTACACACTTAGCAAAAATATTGTCAAAAAAATGAAAAAAGGGGGTGGAAAGGGGGCAGGTGACCAGAGGGGGGGACTTTGGCAATCCCACCCTCCATTGCACCCAATGTGCCTCAGTGATACGTGATTTGGGCTTTAGGTGCTATCCCCAGAACATAACCCCCACATAAGTCATGGGTCTTCCATACCCCAATCAAGAAGCAATGCAGCCCCAATGGACTTCAGCTTCATATGTTGTTGTTGTTGTTGTTGTTGTTGTTGTTGTTGTTGTTGTTTAGTCGTTTAGTCATATCCGACTCTTCGTGACCCCATGGACCAGAGCACGCCAGGCACTCCTGTCTTCCACTGTCTCCCGCAGTTTAGTCAAACTCATGCTGGTAGCTTCGAGAACACTGTCCAACCATCTTGTCCTCTGCCATCCCCTTCTCCTTGTGCCCTCCATCTTTCCCAACATCAGGGTCTTTTCCAGGGAGTCTTCTCTTCTCATGAGGTGGCCAAAGTATTGGAGCCTCAGCTTCAGGATCTGTCCTTCCAGTGAGCACTCAGGGCTGATTTCCTTAAGAATGGATAGGTCTGAGCTTCTTGCAGTCCATGGGACTCTCAAGAGTCTCCTCCAGCACCATAATTCAAAAGCATTAATTCTTTGGCGATCAGCCTTCTTTATGGTCCAGCTTTCACTTCCATACATCACTACTGGGAAAACCATAGCTTTTACTATACGGACCTTTGTTGGCAAGGTGAGGTCTCTGCTTTTTAAGATGCTGTCTAGGTTTGTCAGCTTCATATAACAGGAGTCTATATTCCTGAGATGGGAAAGCCGTGACCTCCTGGATGTGGCTAGACTACAACTCTCAGCATCCCGGACAATTGGTCATACCAGCTGGGGCTGATGACAGTTGGAATCCAATGACACCTGAAGAGCCACGAGCTCCCCATCCCTATGTTATCTCAATAAAACCAGTCCACGTCCCTCATCGTGCATCAGCAACATACAAGGAAACCAGATCCAGCACAGCTGTACTTTTGTCGCCACGCAACGCTCTTCTCGCTCAGCAGAGTCCTGAAATTTACAGGAAGCTTCTCCCAGAGGAATGCCAAGAGATGATTGCCAGCACACCTGAGATACAGTGCAAAGCTGGAAACCTAATTTTAGGTTGTGCAAGTGGCTGCAAGAGGCATTTTGAGATAAGAGATACACTGAAAAGAAACTCGTCTTCCACTTCAGAGGTTCAGGCACAAACTATCACATTGCTTGCAACATATCAAGTAGTGTGCTGGGATAAGGAGGAACTCAGCCCAAACACTTCAGGTTATATCCCATAAGCTGCTTTACATCCCTTAACCAGCAGGGATGAGCATGGCTATGAGGTGGCCCAGGAAGCCCCTCGCTATGAGTTTCTTGTACTGTGCTCCAGACTTCCTGTCCCTTTCCCTCCCCTGTTTTCTTTCAACTTTTTCTAAAGAAGAAAACTTGTCTGCAGAGCAGCCAAGCACACTTCAAAAGTACTCTGCTGGTGAGACACTGGCACCATGCATTCTTAATTTACCCAGAGGCATCTGTATAAAGATGCTTTTAAAGTCCTGGATGAAGGTTGAATAGGGGAGGACAAAAATACAGCTACATGGGCATCAGCGTCTTTCCACTCATCCTCCCTCTTCAAATCTCCTCCGCCTAAAATCACAGCTTTGCATGATGGATTCTCAAGGTGGTTTGATGCTCCACTTCTTTGAAACTCTGGAACTCCCTGCCTATTGATGTTAGGCAGGAGTCTTTGCTGTGCTCTTTTCAGCCCCTGCTTAAAGCATGTTTGTTTAGGCGAGCACATGCAGAATGCTGACAGTTTTTAGTTTATTGTTGGTTTCAATTGTGGTCTTTTTTGAACTTTTTAAATAGTTGCATATAACTTTTTTATACTGATAATTCTTTTTGTAAATGGCTTTGAGGTTTTATTACAATGGAGCAACATAAACATTTTATGAAATAAACAATGGAACGAACGAATAAATTTGACAATCTCTCCCTCTCTTTCTCTCTGATTCAGTACTTGCTTAGCAAATTCCCACCCCATCCCTGGTTCAAATGGGCCAGATTCGGAACCGCTGAATACAGCAGAAGCCTACCCCGTCTTTACTAAGAACCTGACTGAAAAACCCATCAAATTTTGCAAGCATCACACTAGCAGAAGCTGCTGAGAGGGAGGGGAACAACAACACAACAACAATGGAATAAATTCCAGAGAAACCTGACACACAGTGGAACTATTCCATTTTGGCTGGTGCATCTAAATATTTTAACAGGAGGGGAACGTCTTCATCACCATTTGTGTTTCTCCCTTCCCCTACATGAGAAGCTGTTGTGTCTGAATGAGACGCAGCGCAATGGAGTAACAAGGCACTATTGTACTCCAGCAAAAGGAGCCAGCTGGGCAGAAGAACAAACAAGAAGGGGGAAAAACTCCAACAACCCCTCTGAGTTCAATAGCAAATGGGAAAACTGACGCCTTTATTCAGCCATGTTTTTCTATTTGGGAAACAATCCTTTAGGAATGGGTTATCAGCAGCTAATGGCTGGTTTGTTACTTACAAGGCTTCAGATGAAGTGCGGGGTGGTTTAAGGTCTGTCACGCTGCGGTAATAAGCAAATAGAAGGGGATTACGATCATTACAAACTAATCATGCGAGTATTATATATATTTTAATTAGCATCTGCTGCTGCACAGTTCAAGCGGTTACGAGTTCTCTGCCATCCCATGCCTGCCCCTTGCTGCTATCGAGAGACTGAGCAGAGTGCAAGACTGGCACCCTTGAAGAGAAAAGGCACTGAGAAAATTGGAAAAGTTTGGGTCCTGTAAGCATTTTATCACATTGCCCATGATGAGCCTTCATCGAAGGCATTTGTGTTTTTCCTTTAAAGCCCTTAATGGTCCAAGACACATATAGTTGAGGCAGCCCCACTTCCTTTATTAGCCTTCCATTAATCTAAAAGCTACAAACAGGGATCTGTACCAGTTTGGGGACATCCTTTTCCAACCTCCAGATATTTTCAGTCGCAAGTCCCCTCCAATGCAGCTAGAAGTTGATTTTTATCACTCTCTGCTTGTTGCAGTGCAAATATGTGCTAAACCACATCAAAGCGTGAAAGGCAAGGCATATACATATAGATATGCACAGATATAGATATATTTAAACCACCAGGATTCTTGAAGTAACCTTTAACTCTAATACTAAATCATACACTGCAATCTCAGAGTGGGACACCCTTTCCAAAACAAAAGATTCTCTCTTTTGCCACATCTATTACTTTTCCAAACTACGAAAGTGGGTTTTTAAAAATCCCTCCAATGCTAGATGTAAACAGTTTAGCTTTTGTTTAGCTTGCAGAGCTATGAAGGCTTACATTACAGCAGAGGGCTTTAAGGCGTATTTACTGCATGAATCAGAACAAAAAAGGCTGTCTTGTGAGTTATCTAGTCTCTATGCTATCAAACCCAAGACCTGAAGGTATCATAAGACATTTACATGGGCTTTTAGTAGCTGCATCCCATTAAACAATTAAACTTTACAGAGAGAGTGTGTGATTGTGTGCTAGGGTTTATCTACACTTCCCTTTCCTCTGCCATTTCCAGGCCCGCGCTTTAAAGCTCCAAGTCTGAGCATTCATATGTGGAGCTTCAAAATGCTGACCTGTGTGTCTGGAAAGAGCAGGGCAAAAGGTAATTGTGGATAATCCTTAGACTTGCGGCTCTGGCACACTTACCTTTGGTCTGCACTTTCTAGGTGCAGATTCAGGTTTTCCAGGTCTGTGTCAGAGCGGCATGCTTGTTTGTTTGTTTGTTTGTTTGGCCCAACACTTTCCCTGGGAAAACCTGTGTTTTATCATAGAATCTGAGCAAATGGCAAACCCAATTGGTGTTCACTCTAATTCAGCAGTAAAATGTGGGTTTTCCTAGGAGAAGCACTGGGACACCTAGAAACACAGCACAAAAACAAATGCCGATGAGCCCTAAGACTGCAGCCCCACAATGTGAGTCAAACAAGGCTCAATGGAATTTTGCTTTGCACTCACAGGAAGCAAGAGGGAGCATTGCAAGGCAGAGGAGATTCCCATGCTGCTCCAGTAAGCCCAGCAAAGTGCCATACACAGTACTCATGTCAAATGGATAATGGGGGGAAACAGGCTCTTTGGAGACCTATGGAACTCCTCCTCATATGACTTGTTTCACTGCATTTTAAATGCAGCAGCATGTCAGCATTGCTTAGTGGAAGTTGTTCCACTAAACAGTGGATGCCTTACATAAAAGCATTCACTACTTTTGCCCGGTTGGTTTTGTCCAAGGATTCTCCATCATAAATCAGCCGATCAGTGTTGACCCTGGTTGCCCGCCAAAAAGTTACTCTGTGTAGCCTCAGTTTATCCATATTTGGCAGAAGATTATTCATCATCAAGAGAGAACAGTCTTGTTTGAAGCACTAAGTACATATCTCAAATGCATTACATGCAGCACTTCCTTCCTTATGGACAAGATCATGGCAGGAACTGTGCAGTATAGCTGCCGTCACCTCTTCTCTCCCCGCACCCACTCTGCCCGCATGACGTGACACCGTCCTGCTCTGCAAACCAAAGTAGAGGAATGACAGGAACTCGAAACTGCATTACTAACAGTTTCAGGGAGAGGAACGAGGAAACGAAGCAAACAAAAAGTCCTGTGTGCTTCCTCTGTGCTACCATTTCCAAATCCACTGAAGTAGAAAATGCCTTTGATGCCGCCAACACTCCTAATTCCTGCTTCCTAAAACATACCATGTCAGAAGGTTACGTCTTTCCGAAGAGTCACATCTAGGAGGCGTACAGAGAAGACTCCTAGACTTTGTGTTTCATCTGGGATGCTGTTGTGCCACTGATGGCACTTCACAGGTCAGCCTAAAGCATTGGTGGCCAAACTTGGCCCTCCAGCTGTTTTGGGACTACAGTTCTCATCATCCCTGACCACTGGTCCTGTTAGCTGCAGATGGTGGGAGTTGTAGTCCAAAAACAGCTGGAGGGCCAAGTTTGGCCACCACTGGCCTAAAGAGATCAAGAAGATGGAACTTTTCTCTTGTAATCAGAACATGGGGATCCCAAACATTTCTTGTTTCTAGATAGAGTCCCATATCTGAAGTCAACCATGCTTGCATAGTGGTTCTATATGCCAGGCATGTCCAAAGTCCGTTTTGGGGGCCTAATGTGGACCGCCGGTTGGTCTAATCTGGCCCCTGTGGCAGTTTATTTCCTGGGGTAAAACTTTGGTCAGCCCTCATGGCCCTTCACTTCATCAAATATGGCCCTCTTTGGAAAAAGTTTGGACACCACTGCTATATGCTGTTGTCAGAAAATGGTCATCCATCATGGATGTCAAAACCTGATCAGTTGAGTACTTCAGCACATAGCAAGGGCCTTGTTTGGTCAAAATCATCTTAGGTATATTCCACTACAGAATTTGTGGCCATCAGGACCCTGTTGCTATGAACACTTTCAAAAACCATGTAACTGTAATAACCCGAAAGATTGCAGACAATATTTAATAGAACATAAAATGGCTGCTGTGATTTACTTTCAAGGAAAATAATTATTTAAAGGGTTTCTACCTCAACAACAGTTAGGCAATTTCACATCTCACCCAGTCCAAAAGCTCAATTCTAAGCCTTTCAATGAGTGGTATTAACAGATATGATGCATTTATACAGTGGTACCTCTGGTTGTGAACAGGATCCGTTCCGGAGGCCCGTTCACAACATGAAAAGAGCGCAACCTGAAGCGCCGTATCTGCGCAGGTGCGCAGCGCGATTTAGCGCTTCTGCACATGCATGAGCGGCGAAACCCGGAAGTAACCCCTTCCGGTACATCTGGGTCGCTGCGGGACGTAACCTGAAAGAACGTAACATGAAGCAAACGTAACACGAGGTATGACTGTATAGCACCGAGCACTCAAATCACCACACATACATTATCTCAGTAACCTCAAGGGTAATAGATGGAAATACAGATGGAAAGCCAAGGTTCAGAGAACAGTAGTTTGCCCAAGGAGGGGTGGGAAATGCATGGCCCTACAAATGTTGGTGTCACAACTCCATCAGCCCAGCCAGCCTAATCAATGGCCCAGATGGGACTTGTAGCCCAGCAACATCTATCTGGAGGGCCTCAAGTAAAGGACCAAGAGTGTGTTCTCCATAGGGAAGGGGGAGGCAAGTTAGTTTGTTCCAGCTCCGAAAGAAGTTTCCAATTTCCTAGAGAGGTGGGCGTCAAGTTTTTAGTGGGTTTATTGGGTGGGGTGAAACTAATGAGTCCCAACAATGGAAGCCCTATGCAAGGACTTTCACTTGCTTCCCCAAAAAGGAATGGCGGGGGGGGGGAGTGGGAGAAACCCCAGGACAGCATGCAAGGGAATTGTGCCATCCGGCAAGTCAAAATGCCTGCCCTGGTGGAACAACGACCTTATCACAACGCTGAATTTCTCCCGGTTTTTATTCTCTTGCTATCTGTGTGGCACCTAGAGAATTTACTTGTATACTAAATAAATAAAACCTAATGGATTTCTAATGGGACTATGCCAGAATAAAAGTTCTAATTGTCTTCACACTCCAACTTCTGTATGTTAACTGGCCTACTTAAGATTCCACTTCTTACTCTTGGAACCTAAACCTGGTAATTAAGTTAGCTGGACACGGTACCTGGAAGTTATTTAGCACTCTGGAACTGTTCATCTACCAATAATCGTTAAGCGCTTTAATGAGATCCACAGTCAACTGCAGTATTGACAGTGACCATTTAGCTGCTCATTCTCTGCCACACCTCAGTTCCCCCAAGGCACACCTGGGCCTGCTTCACAGCAGCGTGGACAATACTCAGAACTGAACCTGTGCAGAAGATGCTTCGCTTAAGGAGTTGTGTGCCTGCACCCAAAGACCTGTGTCATGCTGTGTTTTTCCCTTCTACAAATGCCAATGACAAAATGTCATTGGCATTTTGCAGGCCCAGCTAATCAAAACAAACGGAGAGAAATGGCTATGACAACCAGGAACACACCAGATTCTTTTGCTACATGGCCCGTGGGTGCCATAATGACCTTGGTGTTTCTTAATGGGCCCCACAGAGGCTCCGAGTACTCCCTCCCCCCTTGGACAAGAGGTGGTGAGAAGGGTCACCTTGAAAAGTACATAGAGCTGAAAAATGAAATCAGAAGAGTGACTCTCTTTCCCACTTCCTCTTTCATCTCTATGTGTTTTTCAAGGCTCTGATTTATTCTACTGAATCTGCCTTCTAACGAGATTCCTTAGTAAAACAAAGTGAATGTGCACACACTGTCTGACTGTCTGTCTGTCTGTCTGTCTGTCTGGGGTGCTGATCCAGGGGATGGCAGATGGGGGGAGATAAGTGACCAGAGGGGATTATGCTTATGGCAGTCAACCAAAAATCCAAATGTGCCCATGGGCTTAAAAAGGGTTGACAACCGCTGTTCTACAGGAAGAAGAAAGGTGTGCAGTGCAGCATTGTTTGGCTTAACGGATATAAGATGCAGCAAAATTTGCTCTCCCATTGCTGTGTTCAAGCAGAATGCATGACTGTGGCTCAGGAACATTCGAAGCAAACCACTTGTGTTATAAAAATAAATGTGTTATTTAAAAATCAACATTTTATTGTTGCACAAGCTGCTGGGACAAAGTGTTAATTGCTATCTCAGAATACTCAGTCACTTGAACAAGTCTCCGTAGTAATTTGGCAGCTTCTGGGGGGTTAAGAAAGTGGACATGTTTATAGCACTTGCAGCATCACTTGTCATTTTGAGAGTACCTTGAAACTGGAGTCCAGCTCACCCTAAATAATTCTTCACTGTTTAATTAGCTTTTACTTAAAGACTTCAATTTATGGCAAGAAGAAATCCTCAGCTCCATGTTGATCACCATTGGATCCAACATCACAAACTTTTACACAGTTTTGAACTGGCAAGACTGTTAGTAGATCCCATAATGTGGCCTTTTGGTACCATCTTCCCTAACTGCAAGAGTTCATGTTCCAGAGCAATTTCAGGCTTCTAGTCCCAAGGGGTTGTGCAGCTGTGGGCTCCCAGATGTTGTTGGACCCCAACTCCCATCAACCCCAGCCAGCATGGTGAATAGTCAAGGATCATGGGAATTGTAGTCAAGCAACACCTGGAGAGCCACCGGTTCCTACCCTACCCTGTTGTAGACACTTGCATTTGTGAGAAGTATGCAAGAGTCTCTCTGCAGGAATTTCCTAATGCATGGAAAGGAATTTTGAGTTCATTCCAACCACAACCTCATTTTGAGCCAGAACTACAGCCACTCCTTTTGACTCCTCTTAGATTCCATCTTGCCCTGTGTGTGCTACACAATCTCATGGTCTATTATCACTCTTTTCCAATCTCTGTCTGCATGCAGAATGTCCCAGGTTCAATCCCTGGAATTCCAGGCAGGCCTGGGAAGAGACCACCATCCCACCCTGAGACCCTGGAAAGCTACTGCCAGTCAGAGAAGACACTACTGAGATAAAGGGACCAAGGGTTTGACTGGGTATACAGTAGCTTCTTATGTACCTGTTCTATTAGATTGCCAGTGTGGTATAGTGGTTAATATGTCAAGACCAGGACCTGATAGACCAGGGTTCTAATCCTCACTCAGCCATGAAGCTCATTGGGTGACCTCGGGACAGTCGCCATCTAACCTACCCTACTTGACAGGGTTGTTGTCAGGACAAAACTGGGTGTGTCCCCTATGTCACTACCTTGAACTACTTGGAGCAAAGGTAGACTCAAAGTGCAAGAATAACACATAACATCAAAACAGTTCAACCTTCTTTTAAGCAACTTATCAAAATCCATTTATTTTATAGATAGACAGATAGACAGACAGACAGACAGACAGATGTTTAACTGCTCTAGTCACCTTTCCTGCTTTTCTGGCTTCCCCTCTTAACTACTGTACACGCTTTCAGCAAGGACATTGCCATTTCCATGCCAAACAAGGATTCAGCACAATGCTAAAACAGGACAAGAAGGTGGGATCATCCATGGAGATGATGGAACACAGAGGCACTAGATAGGGGCAAGATTACAGAAAATGTGCTGAGCATAGAAATAACAGGGGGGAGTCGTACGCGAGATATTTGCTGAAGTTGTAAAATGTAAGCCCCTCAGACCGCAAACCCTTTAATGCTGTTTGATTTAGGGAAGGGGTGGGCAGAGATTTTGGCAGCAGGGCTCACTTCAAATTGCCAAGACTTGGTCCTGGGTTAAGTAAGTGCATATAAACTGATGCTATGAGAAAAGCAGGCTAAGTAAAGTATTCTTTCTAAGAGAGCCACGTAACTTTTAATAGCAGCTTTGAATTTAAATCAGAAAAGAAAAACACATTTCTCTCTCTACCTGAAAGCCCACTTCGGGAAAAGATTTATGCAACACCGCATAAAAATGTGCGCAGCAGAGGCGATGGGCTTTTCTGCCTTCTACTTTGCCACCGCCGCCAAGTCAACTCTCTAGAGGCCTTCTAGAAAGGCGACACCACAAGTTGTTTTAGGGAGAGCTAGAAACTGCAGTTTTGAGAATGGTTTAGTGGTCACCAAAGGGGTTACCGGTATGTGCTTTTCAGGTTATCTGCTCACCAAGACGGATTCTGAGATTTTCCTAAACCAAGGCACAATCCCAAATACGAGAGAAACGTACCGTAATATTTTGCACCAGATGAAACTAGCCTGTTCGCCGCATAGAGCAATATGACAAGCGCTTTGCTGGGTTCCTATTTTACTGGTGGAGGGTGGGGAGGTTGAGAAGCCAAGTTCACAGGTCTGCTCTTGAATACATTCAATACTAAATTGCTAAGTGTACTTGAAAGGCGTTGTCACCTTTCAATATATCGCAAATACGTAGAGATTTGTGTTCCCAGGAAAATATCTGGGATATATGAAGCTGTCAGTTCATCGGTCCTTTTCAGTGCTGCCTACACTGACTGGAAGCAGCAATCCGGGACTTCAGAAACGGATGTCTCCTAGCACTATTCTGAAGATGCTGAGGACTGAACCTGGGTGCTGCTGAATGCAAAGAAGATGCTCTACCCCTGAACGAAGGCCCTTCACCAAAGGAAGGGTATCAATGCCCCTTGCCCTCCTCCTCACGACCACCACCTAAAGAGAGAAATCTCCAATTAGCCATATTTCCTATTATTTTTAAAATTGGGAATCTATGGTTACCAATCTGAGAGCAAACCAAGATGTTAAAAGAACTTTATGCTATGGTTTAAGATACTGGCTTGTTCCAAGCCTAATAGCAGTACTTTCCCAATTCAAGCGCAAGAAGAAATTATGGTTAACTTGAGACTTCTGGGGACAACTAGAGTTTGCCAAGAGGAGAGCCAAGGGTGGTTTGGGAGGCACAAGGCTCAATCATATTTCTGCTTATTAAGCCATTAGTAGTAGTAATACTACTACAGGAACGCGGGTGGCGCTGTGGGTAAAACCTCAGTGCCTAGGACTTGCCGATCGTATAGTCGGCGGTTCGAATCCCCGCGGCGGGGTGAGCTCCCGTCTTTCGGTCCCAGCTCCTGCCCACCTAGCAGTTCGAAAGCACCCCTAAGTGCAAGTAGATAAATAGGTACCGCTTTATAGCGGGAAGGTAAATGGCGTTTCCGTGTGCTGCGCTGGTGCTGGCTCGCCAGAGCAGCTTCGTCACGCTGGCCACGTGACCCGGAAGTGTCTTCGGACAGCGCTGGCTCCCGGCCTCTTAAGTGAGATGAGCGCACAACCCTAGAGTCAGACACGACTGGCCCGTACGGGCAGGGGTACCTTTTAGTAGTAATACTGGTAGGGACACGGGTGGCACTGTGGGTTAAACCACGAAGCCTAGGACTTGCTGATCAGAAGGTTGGCGGTTCGAATCCCCATGACGGGGTGAGCTCCCATTGCTCGGTCCCTGCTCCTGCCAACCTAGCAGTTCAAAAGCACGTCAAAGTGCTAGTAGATAAATAGGTACTGCTCTGGTGGGAAGGTAAACGGCGTTTCCATGCGCTGCTCTGGTTTGCCAAAAGCAGCTTAGTCATGCTGGCCACATGACCCGGAAGCTGTACGCCGGCTCCCTCGGCCAGTAAAGCGAGATGAGTGCCGCAACCCCAGAGTCGGCCACGACTGGACCTAATGGTCAGGGGTCCCTTTACCTTTACCTTTAGTAGTAGTAGTAGTAGTAGTAGTAGTATACCACCCTTCATCTGCCGATCTCAAGGTGGGTCACAACATATACCAGGGTGACTGATTCCTAGCACAGCTAACGTGTGTTCTGGGATCCCAGCCCGATCCAGCGTTTCCTCTGAAACAAGTCCCCTTCAGTTCAGTGCTGCTTACTCCCAAGTAATATAATATATTGAATAGTGGATCCCCTGAATGAGGTCAATGTATGCATGTTGATATTTCCATACACACCTCTCAAGTTTTGAGCTACACCCTGAAGATATGAGATGCCTCTTCACTAGTGTAAAAAAGAAAAAATAACACACAAAAATATTAAATGTAAACCCTAGTCAAGGCAGGCAAGAGGCTTTTAAAAAGCAGTAACTCATTTCGTTCTGTGCAAAAAGCTCGGAAGCTCGTAAAACCGCGGTAGTAAACTTTAAAAGATGTACAGTTTTCACGGGGTTGCTGCTGGTGCATTTCCATTATCAGATGCGAGTAATGGAACTTTTACAGTTCACTAATACACTTGTACTTACAGACATCTTGTTCATGAGCAAAGAAACGTGTAACAAAAAGGAAAAATCCACATCCATCATAAATTTTATATGCACTTTTCAGTTCAGAAGGACAGCCTGAAGTGGCCCCAAATAAAGGCTGTTTGTTATTCTGAAGGAGTCAGGTACATGTCAATTTTAACCTTCGAACACAGTCTTCCTAAATCAATTGGAAAGTCCCTCTTAGTCACCAAAACTAAAACACTCTCAAATATTTATGTAGCTTATCGTTATTGTTAACAGCAAAGAGCAGAATTAAAATCGGCTGTACGGGGCATACTAATAGCCCAGATGGTGTAACTAATTAACACAAACTGATGGGATGGCAGCATGGGAACCCAATTTCCTCCCATGAAAACCAGTTTGGGCACATCTTAACAATCCTGATAAGAGCTTGCTCCCCTGATCTTCATCCACGTGCCAAAGTTGTTCGACCACCATTATCCCCATCAGAGATCAGTTCCCCAAGAAGATGGATTGTTAAGCTACTCTGGGAATTGTAGGAACTGGGGTTTCCTAACAAATCTCGGCGCCCATTAACAAACCATAGCTCCGAGAATTCTTTGGGGGAAGCCATCAGATCACAGTGCTTTAAATGTATGGTGGGAATGTGGCATCAGATTATTCATCGACATCATGTGGTAGGAATCCAACGGAACTAAGTTTTGTTCTAAATGTCCTTGGCCTCCAAGTCAGCCTCATGGCATCCTGGAAGAGCTGGTGTAGCAGAAAGAGCCAGTCTGGTGAGACTCATGTCCCTGTTCCCGCAACCTCCCACTCAGCCATGAAGCTCAATGGTTGACCTTGAGCCAGGCACCATCTCTCACCCAAACGTGCCTCAGGGTCATTCCATATCAAATGATCCAATTTTTTACCTCATGTCATCCAATTTTCTTATATTTTGTAAACTTGCTGAATGATCAAAACTAAGTTTAAATCTAAAAGTGTGTGTGTATATATATATTCCTCAATTTTTGAGTTATGAGGGTTTGAAATTAAAAAAGAAGACAATTTTGGCCTTGCCAGACTTCACAAAAACCTTAAAAGCTCAGCCCAGAATTGAGGTATTTCAAAACTAAAAACACCGATCTCTCCAGAACATCATGGGCTTGAATATGATGTGTCACATGATAGACTTACTTTAAATTTTAAAGCTAAGTTACAAAATTAAAAATTTAGAAATAAAAAAGTGATTTTAAAAAATCAACATGATTCAAAATTCCAAAAAATGTATTATTTAATATTTCTAAGTACTACCTGCAAAATTTCATCTTGGGATCTCAACGGGATCACACACACACACACACACACACGCATATATATGTATATAGTACATACATGTCTGCCTTATTGGGTTCTATTTAGGATAAATGGGTCTTCTTGGAGTAAAATATAACAGAAGAAACAAGACTTCAAACTAAAATATCAGTTACTTCAGGCATTTCTTTAGAAAGTTATTCAATTAAAAGGTATCTGAAAAGCTAGTCAGGATTTTCTTTTAAAAATGTGTTCCAATGCAAAGTGATAGCTTGCTGTTGCATGACAGTCTTGAACTCAGTAAGTGGCTACAGCAAGTCCCTTTTCTCTCTGAATCAGTCCCACCCACCCACCCACCCTTTTTGCAATATGGAGCCAGCGTGGTGCAGTGGCTAGAGAGCTAGACTAAGACCTGGGAGACCAAGGTTCAAGTCCCCACTCAGTCATGATGCTCAACCAGCATTGCTGTGAGGATAAAATGCAGAGGTACCTATGTTATGTACGCTATTGCTTTGAGGAAAGGAGGTATATAAATGGGTAAACATAATGTTAAAAGGACTGGGCTGTTTGTAGGTATTACTGCGGGCAAAACCACCTTTCCAAATGTCCAAACCCTCCAGAAAAAGTCCAAATATTATAACAGAAAATCAATTCCTTCTCTGAAATGGATGATGGGATCTGCAGTCCAACAACAACTGGGGGAAGAGCCATGGCTCAGTTGCAGAGCATCTGCCTTGCATGTCATTGGTCCCAGGTTGGAGACCATGGCATCTCCAGGTGTGCCTGGAAGACACCCTGCCTGAAATCCAGGGAGCTGCTGCCAGTCAGTGTAGTCAATATGGCGCTAGATGGACTAATGGTCTGACTCACCATAAGGCAGCTTCCTATCTGGAGGGCTGCAGGGTCCCCCATACCTGCACTAGCTTTGGTATTGAATACAGCTTGCTGCCATCAAAATCCCTATTTGTACAATTCAGTGCCTTCAGCCGAGTGAAGGAAAAATTCAAACCATATGCATAGCACCGTGCGCCTTCAGAATCCAAGCAAAAGCAATTTTATTAGTTTTCTTTTTCTTTTCTTTTTAAAGCAAGCATTAATGACATTTCCCCTCAGGAACAGAGCATAATAGTTATTTGGCCTGGGAATGTGATTAAAACGTTATAAAAAGAAGAAGTAGAAAAGAAAAGAAAAGGAAACACTACTATAAAAACACACGCATCTCCAAATCTGTCTGTCCTACGATGAAGAATAAAGATCAGCTTAGGTCATACATTACGGAGAATTAAGAGCCAGAAAAGAGAGTGACACAGAAATATTGGAGGAGAAGAAAGCAATTTCCAAGCTGTTACGTAAAGAGGAAAGAGGTTTCATAATTGCCGGCTTCGGAGTATTCAATTTTAATAGCCAGAGATAAACAACCAGCCCAAAGACGGGGCTTTATATCCATTAAATAAATAAATATTATATACAACGTCCAATTCTACTTGGCTTAAGAGAATTTGCGAAAGGATTAGACAGGCTGATAGACAAAGAGGCATTCTGAATTATGTACAAGAATACATTGCAGACCGGGGGGGCGGGCAGGAACCAGGCACTTCTTGAGGAAAGAATAATGTTCTTAACATTTGAGGCAGTAATTAAATATTTACCCCAAGGCCTCGCAACTCCTAGCAGTCTCACGCGCTGGGAGGACCATGATGACTTAACTTGGCCACTACTGCTTTGCATCAACCGCTTTAGGAAAAAGCCACTGAGGCCGAGTCAACTTTGAGCAGAGGTACTGTACTTATTCTGGGGTGCCGGCCACCCCCCCAAAAAAAAAGTTCTGTCGGCAGACAAGCTAATTTGTGCATGTGGATGATTCACATGGTGCAGAGGTATAAGGAGTGTAACCCCCTTTGGCAGCCAGGTTTGGATGTCGCCCCATAAATCTACAGCAGGTGTGCAGACACTTTTTTTTGGTTTGAAGGCCTCATTGCCTCAGGGGACATGTGCTAGTGGAGCGCAGGATGAGGAGCAAAAGGGGCTGAGCAAAAGGAGGCCACATCCAAGTCACACAGAAGTCAGAGGTTCCTACACACCTCACCTAGGGCAGCACGAAACATGATCACATCACATGCACATGAGAAAAACATGGAGCAGTCTGGCTGTTCCCTGGGGAGAGCCCTGAGGACCATATCAAGAGGGCTGGAGAGTCACAACTGGGGTCTCAGGCCTGAGGCTCCCCACTGCAACTTTGAGCACATTAGGGAGCAATGTAGGCGAGTTCCTTCTCTCTGTGAAGAAGAACTGGGAAATGTGGACATTAGGGAAGAATTCAAGCACCCAATAGCATAAGAAGCGCCCTACCAGAGCTGGCCAAAGGCCCATGCAGGCCATCGTCACAGCGACTAACCAGATACCTATGGAAACACCACAAGGAGGACCTGAGAGCATCAGCAAGTCTCCCGAAGAGAATTATTATTACACTGAAGAGCAACACGTCTGGTGCGTTCTGGAGGTAAAACACAGTTCAAAACTGCACACTAAAAGCACACGTATGTTGACTGCCTGCATAAATGTAAGCAAAGCCTACATACCGACTGCCCATGGAGAAACGAAGCTGACAAGAAAGTGGGTGGTGGAGGGAAAAGAGAAATGGGTAAAAATAGACATGCCAAGCTACAACATGCCTCCAAGTTATAGCAAAGGCATCTGGAATGTCCTCAGATCCCCTTGGCTCTGCCTACCACCGTGTGCCTGTTTATGCGGAGACATTTCCTCAAGCGGAGCAACAGGGCAAGACCCAGTTCCTGCCAGCTTAGGCCACGTGGGGCACTGAGCCTCACGGGCTTGTCTACTGCCTGAGTAGTAGGGGTTTTTTTGTTTTTAAAAAGGTTATTATTGCAAAAACGCTGTTTTCCACTTGCATTCAGCAGAGCGAACTCCCATGTATGACCCCACAATAAAAAAGGTCAGTGTTCAGAACACCAACCCCAAATCCTCCAGCACAACGGGTCTGATCCAGACTTAGCTTAGAGAAGACCTGCAAAAATCCATGAGGGTTAACTGCGAATCTTCCCCCTTCCTCCGCAGGCCTAGAACATATGGAGGGGGGGGGGAGTGTCTGTGCAACTCACTGCTTGAAATAATTCCTGTACTACAAAAAGAAAAAAGGTCAAAAGCTGGTGTTATAGCACTTACTAATATGAAGCAAACACTGGGGTCCAGACTGACTCCAGCAACCCTTTTAAAACACCATTTTTGGGGAACTGGTCCTATATATAGAGGGCCAGGGCCAGATGGCAACAACTACTGCCCCCCCCAGCTTTTCTTTAGTTTGATTGATTGATTGATTGATTGATTGATTGCATTTCTGTCCCAGCTTTTTCTCTGAGGAGCTCAAAGTGACAGCATACATGGTTCTCCCTGCAACTCATTTAATCCCTGCAACTGCCATGTGAGGTAAGTTAGCCTGTGAGACAGTGACTAGGCCCAAGGTCACCCAGAGAGCTTCACGGCTACGCAGGGATTTGAACCCTGGTCTCCCACACATCATAGCTCAGTAGAAAACCACTGCTTTGTATGCAGAAAGTCCCTGGTTTGATCAACCGTGTCTCCAGGCAGGGCTGGAAAAGCCGCAAGCGAGCGACGTGGTCTGGAAACCACTATAAACCCAATGGAAGACATTTGCGGCCGTCTGACATGCAAAGCGCATCTTTATTCCTTCAGCCTTTTTCTGCATGCAGGTTTGCCTCGCTGCTTTCAGTGGGAAGACAATGAATCCTTAAAGACACCATTGTTTCCTCTATTAACAGGCACAGTGTGCGACAGTTTTGGCCAACCTGATGCCCTCTATAGATGTTTTGGACTACGATTGCCATCAGTCCCAGCCAGCCATACTGCAGCTGCAGGCCAAAGCATCTGGAGGGCACCAGGTTGGCAAAGGCTGCTGAACAGTACAGTAATACCTCGAGTTAAGAACTTAATTCGTTCTGGAGGTACGTTCTTAACCTGAAACTGTTCTTAACCTGAAGCACCACTTTAGCTAATGGGGCCTCCCGCTGCTGCCGCGCCGCCGGAGCACGATTTCTGTTCTCATCCTGAAGCAAAGTTCTTAACCCGAGGTACTATTTCTGGGTTAGTGGAGTCTGTAACCTGAAGCGTCTGTAACCTGAGGTACCACTGTAAATCCACTGGACTGCTCCCTTCCCCACCACCTCCTTTTTAAAAGCATTTAAAAAGCTTTCGTGCTGCATTTTTAAAAAATGAACCTGTAAAACCATGAATCCCTGCAACGCGAGCTGCACTCAACCAAAAGAGAAAAGGAGTTGGCTTCTCTCACAACTGGCCCAGCGGAACATTAATTGAAGCGAACATGAACAGCTATGTGTGAATGTTCGACACAGTCATGTAGAAACCACAAACCTTAGGCCTGAGCCATGGTAAGTCAAGTGCACAAATGCCTTCCACATGCCCCCAAAGGGGGTGGGGGGTGGGCAGAGAAAGAGGAGCTAAGCTTTAAAAGGAAAAAAAAAACCCAACATGGAAACCGCTCTGAGCAATTTGTCATTTTAGAATGAAACGGCGAGGCAAAGGAGAGAGACTTTAAGCAAGTTCAACGGCTCAAATTGCGGCTACCTATCAGGTTTGTTTATAGTTCTCAACTACAAGGCTTTCACATGTTGTTTAAAGTTTAATATAGGCAATTTGGAGGAAGCGGAATGCAGGAAGAGAAAGGAAGAGGCCCCCAAAAAAATCATCTTAAAAGCTGCATTCCAAGACTAGAGAGTCAAGGAATTGGCAGCAGTATAAAAGCAATTGCGGGGGAGAGGGACAGAATAGTCCAGAGAACCAGCTTACGCACAAGGAGGCAAACTACTGCTTAAGAAGCCAACAACTTCTTGGGGAAGCAAGAGGAGGCCATGGGAAACACAGCTGTCACACGGATTGTCAACGCAGATTCACCTGTTCATGCAGAAGTGCTCTGTACAAATGTCCATACATCCAACGGCAGGGCCACTGATTTATCTCCACAGCCCCTTCGTGCAGTTTTTTATTTTAACCTTCTTTTCAGATTGTCCATTCCATACTTCTGTTTCTGTGATGTGTTTTCCTTTTACTTCATTGTGGTTGTTTGGGTTTTAATCAGAATTTTGTACACCGCCTTGATACTTTTTTTTAATCTTTCTGACAGTAAGAGCTGTTCGACAGTCGAACGGACTCCCTCTGGAGGTTGTGGACTCTCCTTCCTTGGAGGTTTTTAAGCAAAAGTTGGATGGCCATCTGTCATGGAAGTTTTAGTTGAGATTCCAGCATTGAAGAGGGTTGGACTAGATGACCCTTGGGGTCCCTTCCAATTCTATTATTCTATGAAAATAGAATTTTTTAAAAAAATCTCTTTGGGAGAACTGCTGCTGCACTCAGGCCCTTCTTATGGGTTTTACATAGGTATCTGAACAATTGTATTTATTCAAGTCAGCAAACAGCAGCAGCATCAATATGAGATGGGGAACACTGAATTTATCCACCAAGTCTACCTTCTTCCAAGGTCTGTGTATTTTGTACTTATTCAAGGATGCACTCTGTGAGGTAGGGCCCACTGCATAGTCCAAGAAGATGCAATAAGCTGAGTGTGTTGCAATCTAAATACTCCGGCATGCAGTGGCAGGGAGTTTGGGCCCGTTGCAAGGACTTCATCCCTCCAGAGGCAGAAGCGACTTTGCACTCCGACTAGCAAGTGGCTTCAGAAATTTGGCTTCTGGTCTCCACAGCCACAGTCAACAGCAGGTGCAAGCAATAGCCCAGCTGCTAGGATGGCTTACAAACCTCCCAGCAGTGATTTCAGCCAGGAATAGATGAGCTCACCCAATAACAATGTCAACCAATAGGTATTAAAGCACATTTCTGGTTCAAGCATTGAAACACAGCAATAACTCAACTCTTACAGACGCCTGGTTTTATAGACTTGGTTCCAATTAGATCTAACAGCAGCAAATTATCTCATCAATCTTCATTCGAGAAGAGAAAAGAAAGCTTCTTTATCTTAATCTGCTTTCCTGACCAGAGCTACATCTCTGTGTTCCCAAATGAGACCGATGCTCAGGATGAACCAGCCTGGCTCTTCTTACTTGTTGAGGGTGGCTGCAAAGGCGACACAAGGGCCACCAGCACCATTTATCGGTTAACATACCACAAGAGCTGCAATCAAGCATAAACTGCAGTTCTGCCCAACATGCAAGTCAGGCTCCTTCACAGTGATGCATCTTGTGATGCGTCATGAGAATGCACACACATCCAGCCTTCACCATTAGGCAGCTTTGGTTTTGCTCTACTGCAGCTTTATATTGTTTGTGACGAATCATTTAGTGTCATGATTTGCATTCATTATCTCCTCCGTAAGAAGATCCCTGCTGGATCTGATCAAAGCTCCATCTAGTCCAACAGCTGGTTCTTACAGTGGCCACCCAGCTGCAGATGGGAAGCCCACGATCAGGACATTTGCACAAGAGCACTCTCTCCCCACTTATGCCCCCAAGCAACCAGGATTCAGAGGCAACACATCTCTGACCCTGAAGAAGAAGAAGAAGAAGAAGAATTTGGATTTGATATCCCGCTTTATCACTACCCTAAGGAGTCTCAAAGCGGCTAACATTCTCCTTTCCCTTCCTCCCCCACAACAAACACTCTGTGAGGTGAGCGGGGCTGAGAGACTTCAAAGAAGTGTAGCTAGCCCAAGGTCACCCAGCAGCTGCATGTGGAGGAGCGGAGACGCAAACCCGGTTCCCCAGATTACGGATCTACCGCACTTAACCACTACACCACACTGGCTCTCAATGCAACATATAGCCATAATGACTAGTAGCCACCAATGGCTTTATCCACCATGAGCTACCTAATCCGAGCTACCTAATCCCCAGTTAGATAGCACTCTGCATGCTCCTGACAGAAAAGATGGCATTTGCACAAGTTCTCTCTGCCCTGATTTGTAAGAAACGTCATTCAACTTTAATAATTAAAAATAAATGGGTTTTGATTTAAAAAAAATTAAAACACTATGCTAAACTCTTTTCTAAGAACGTGTCCAGCACAAAGAACTGAATGAAGCAAGCGCACAATTTGTTTTTTCATTTTAACAGCCAGTTGTGCAGGATGCAGTTAATATTAACTTTTGTGAACTTGAAAGTTCAGGGTCTTATTTAACATTGTGCGCTCTGATACACAGAAGTCTTGCGCTTGCTGTAGAACGGCTGGTTTGCCTTTCTAGACAGAAAGTTGATTGCCAGCTTTCTATTCCATTCTCAGAAGGATGTTTGAAAAGTGGAGATAATCATCTGGAAACACAACCAAATATGGTGGGGAGTGAGGATTAACACCACGCAAAAATACCAAACAGTATCACTGCAGCATAATGCTGTTTTAGAAGTGGAAAAAAAAATGACTACTGTCTATATTATCCCTAAGAACAGCTAAATTATATACCAGATTATTTCAGAAGAATTTGCACATAACAAACAGCAAGCCGTGCTTCTGCTGGTATCATGGAAAAAGCAACTTGTTGATCTCACTACCAAGACAGCTCAGGATTCTATCCAGCATTAGCCCTATGCAGAGTAGGCCCATTGAAAATAACGCACATGACTAACTTGGTTCCGTTCATAGCAGTGGTGCTACTCCAGGTATAACTTGGTTGGATACAACCCTCAGTCCTTTGCACATAACACAGAGATGGAAGGGATGGGTATGAGGGCAAGTCAGAAATGTACATGACTTGTAGTGTTCCCATTTCTGACACAGACTTTCACATTGGGCGCAAAACTACATGTTTGCAAGGCCTTCCCCCAGGCATACATCTGTCGTTCCTCCCTGCACTGCAAGGTGACATCCACAAGAAGCAGGGCTTTCTTGGTAGTGGCATCTTGCTCGCTAGAATCTTGATGGTCTCTCAATCTGCCTTTGGAAGACAGTTTGGTCCAGTAGCCCTTCACGGAGCAGTGCTAAAACTAGCTCACTTTTCTCCCTGCCTCTGTTTCAATGACTAGATTGTTATTTATTACCGTATACAACATTGTTGGTTTTTAATTTGCATTGCATTAAAGCCTGCAATTTCAATGTAAGCCACCTTAAGGGCCTCTTTGTGGGTGGAAAGGTGTGGTAAAAAGTGATTAAGAACAAATACAGATAACAATTTGATTGTGGAGAGCTTCTTTAGTTATGCAATTTTTTAATTAAAAAAAAAAACCCTCTTTGAAGGATTATCATGGTTTTTTTACCCCACCTTGTTATGAGAAAAGTGGTTCGTTTAAAATACTGGCCACAAGAATAAAAACGACAAGGCCATCTTTAAAATGACAATTAGTAGAGCAATAAGCAGCAGGTTAAAAAGAAAAACACACAGATAAGACAGCAGAATGAAAATTGTGTTGGAACAGTATCTGGGTTCTTTCTAAAAGAGAGACGGGATGCAGAAACAGATTTCATTATTGAGTGCATGGACTAGTGCACCAATGACCCAAAATAGTGTTTGTGCTACATGGGCATTGCAAGCAGAATATGCATCAGGGCAGAGGGACAGAACAGGTTTGCCAAATCCCCTTTGCTGAAAATAAGCATTAAGTTTGCCTCCCATTACCAGTACGCAAAGCTCAGCGGCACAGCAAAATTTTTGCTGCTTATGCTTTTGTCTCTAGCACTCGCTCAGAGCATGTCCCCCAGCTTCTTATACAGAGCAGCAAACATTTCAGGAATGACAGTTGTTCAGAACTGCTAAATATTTGCGAGCTCTACAAATTCCTCAACTTAAACCTCCAGCCTCTCTCCCGCCCAGCCTCCCAAGGTCTCACATACCACAATATTTGCCTGGATATCAGCTCGCAAAACCCAGGCTGAGACTGGCTGAACCACCCTCCATTTATACTTTTGTCATTGCTCCGGCCAATCACAAAGCCTTTATTCTGTAACCAAAAAGGGATCAATGTGCCTTTCGGAGCTATGAAACAGGAAGAAGTTCCAAGAGTTCGGGTTACGCCCCCCTCCCCCAAAAATTGCTTCACAACTGTTGAATCAATATCTTTTTCCACCACTCTCCATTTCTTCCTGAAGGCAACCTTCTCAAAATCCAATTGCGGACCAAGGCTGTATAGCAAACATTAGTGTTATCTATTTGTTTGCATCCACAGGTTGCATTAAAGGTTGGATTGCTTGACTTGGACCAGAGGGACCCGGGTTCCGATGCCTTAAAGCTATAGCACATACCAGCTTGGAATCCAAGCTGCGAAGTTCGAACAGATCCATAGTGTTGGATACATTGCTCCCAAACTCTCTGGAAGAAGAGCAAGATCTGAAGCAATGCAGAAAACTAAACAATACTGTGCAGGAGAGAAAGCAAGCAACACCTTAAGCGACCTTAGCTGGAATCCTGCTTCAATTGACAATAATGCATTTATTATAATGTACAAGCAACGGTTGAGAAATAAGTTGTTGGAATAGAGTTTCCATCATCCACTGCCACTGGCCCCACTGGCTAGAGCTGATAGGGGTTGGAGTCCAACAACATATGCTAGGTCACAGGTCTGAGATCCCCAGAGATAAACCATAGGCTTGCTGGTCAGCTTTAAGGAAAACACTGGATCTCAGATTCAGCTTCTTATGTAAGAAGATAGAGTGCCTAGGATTTATTGGAGCTATTATTAGGATCAGCGCAATTAGCAGTGCCGAGCATTTGTGAAAGTGCCTCATACTGTATACAAACATGGATTAGAAACCGCTCCCAAGCATCCGGTGCAAAAAAAAAAAGTGGCAGCTCTCCATCTTTAACTGCAGGCAGAACAGGATGGTTGAAGTGTGCTGGGGCAATGGTCAATTTGCATTAACTGGTCTAGAGCACTCGCAAGAAAAAGAGAAAGAAAGCCAGCGACGAAGATGGTACAAGCCATATTCCAACTTGCTTTCTAGGGAGGGGAAAGGAAGCTGGGCTTATACATGCAGCAGAGCTGTATGGTGCAGCATCAGTGTTAGAAAGTGAGATATGAAAGCTAGGAGCTAAATAGCAACTTAAACCTAGGTTATAGGCGCAACAACAGAATGTCTAGGCGTGCTTTTTTATAACAAGAACACAAAGGTGAAAATGAATGAACTGCTGCCAAAATATTATGTTCATTTTTCACGTGCTCTAGTCCTTCCCCTGACCACCCACCCTAATATTCTTAAGAGGGTCTCTCCTCCAGTCTTCAGAGAGCGGCTGGAAGTGGGAAGGCAGAAAAAGGTCCTCCTTTCCTTCTACTGTGCAGTTTTATTATGAAATCTTAGGCACAGTACTGCACCCAGAGCTCAGAAACTGCTCAAGCTAATGAAATCCCCTGTTGCAAAACGCACCTAGAACACTGGGAGTTTTGAACACTGAACTGTATTATTGCAGGTGAGAAAGTACCATTTCTTCAGGTTTCATGGAAGAAGAAGAGGAGGAGGAGGAGTTTGGATTTGATATCCTGATTTATCACTACCCTAAGGAGTCTCAAAGCGGCTAACAATCTCCTTTCCCTCCCTCCCCCACAACAAACACTCTGTGAGGTGAGTGGGGCTGAGAGACTTCAAAGAAGTGTGGCTAGCCCAAGGTCACCCAGCAGCTGCATGTGGAGGAGCGGAGACGCGAACCCGGTTCCCCAGATTACGGATCTACCGCACTTAACCACTACACCACACTGGCTCTCAATGCAACATATAGCCATAATGACTAGTAGCCACCAATGGCTTTATCCACCATGAGCTACCTAATCCGAGGATCCCCAGTTAGATAGCACTCTGCATGCTCCTGACAGAAAAGATGGCATTTGCACAAGTTCTCTCTGCCCTGATTTGTAAAAAACGTCATTCAACTTTAATAATTAAAAATAAATGGGTTTTGATTAACCACTACACCACAATGGAATCATGGAATTGTAGAGTTAGAAGGGGCGACAAAGGTCATGTGATCCAACCCCCTACAGTGCAGGAATATTTTGCCCAACGTGAGGCTCGAACCCAAGACCACCATGTTTTTTAAGCCAGTCCGTGCAGGCAGAAACCTAGCATAGCAAGGGAAAGCATATTTTCAAACTGCCTTCCTAAACTGCTAGTTTCCACCGTCAACCCCTAACATACAAAAGAATTCAGAAATTGTATTCCTCCCCACACACTTTTATTCATGCCTCAGCCTCTACATTCAGTTATCTGTGCAAATCCAGCTTGCAATATGCAATATCTTAGCATTTGGTATAACTATACAACATAAAGCGTTTGCATCCTAGTAAGTAGCACATAACTCCAGTGCTGGCAGCATTTGAGACATATTTGCTAAACCAGCCAAGTATGTTAGGAGAGAACAGCCTCCTTTCCCAAAGTAAAAATAGCAAAACAACAGCATTTGGTAGCCTTTGTTCTGCCATCTCTTTAGAATTAGTCTTGCAGACAACCAAATGTTATTCTGTCCAGCTGCGGAGCCACCAGTTCAAATTATGAGGGCGTTCTGTGCATCTTTCCAGGGTTCAAGGAAGCTGCGGTGATGTTGAGCAGACCCCCAAACGCCAAACCCAATTTACCCTCAGGCTTGCAAAGAAGCCAGGCGTCCGTCTTTCCATTAGAGAAAGGGTGGGGAACTTGGCGCCCTCCAGATGTTGCTGGGATCCAACTCCATCAAAACCCAGCCAGCGGTTAGGAATGATGGGCCCAGCGGTGCTAGCAGGTCACCACTTCCTCACCTCTGCACTGAAACTGCCAAAACCCGCCCCCCCCAAAACTGGCCAGTGTCACAGAGAGACAGGAAATGACCTGAGCCAACCCTTGAAGGCTTTTCCACCCGCTTCCATCTGGCCACTGTGTGAACAGCTTGGTTCCAGACTACTTGCCTTGATGCTGTCTCCAAGCTCCAATTCCTGGTGAAACTGCACCAGACTGCAGCATCTGAGCCAAGCAAGGGGATTGGAGAAAGACACAACTGAGAGCAAGGGGCTTGCTCACCTGGCAAAGCGGAACAGGGAACTACACGGCCGTCTTGATGTGGAAAGCCATTATTAATGATCCAGCGTCCGCTGCGAATCACTGCATGACAAGCACAACATTCATGGCTTCCTCTCGCACGCCTCTCATTTTATACTGCCCTCTCACCAACTCAAGGGCAACGTACGCAATACCCACCACCACCAATGCTTGATCTTCACAACCAGACTACGAGGTAGGTCGCTAAATGGCTGAGGAGGGATTTTAGCCACTGTAACGCAATGGCTAATCTGGAGGAACGCCTAGCAATCTGCAAATAGTGTTTTAGTAGTTGGAATTGTATTGCCCTAAGTTCAGGTTGCTTTCCAACTGCAGTACAGGATTTGTGCAGCCTCCAGGATTTGCAAACACTAAAATGCCAGTCAGCTCAGTTGGTCAGAGCATGTTGCTAATAATGCCAAGGTCGCTGGTTCGATCCCTATATGGTCCCACCTGCATATTCCTGCACTGCAGGTGGTTGGACTAGATGACCCTTGGGGGACCCTTCCAACTCTATGACTGTGATTATTCAGTCTCCAAGCTGAATAGATAGGATCTAGAAATAAGCCTGGGGCAGGAGCACTTTTCAAGTTACTGAAGCACTGCTCACTGCCCCTTTATTGCTAGTAACCCCTGCTGCCCACCATGTTGCATTCCCAAGAAACGTAAATCTGCAATCATACCGAATCACAGAATTGGAGAGATGGAAGGGACTCCGAGGGTCATCTAGTCCAACCCCCTGCAATGCAAGAATCTCAACTAAAGCATCCCTGGCAGGTGGCCATTCCAACTTTTGCTTAAAAACGTCCAAGGAAGGAGAATCCACCACCTCCCAAGGGAGACGGTTCCAATGTCAAACAGCTCTTACTGTCAGAGCAGCAATACTTAACATTTCTATAATGCTTTCAAGCTGCCTCTATTACTTTGATGCAATCCTTATAATGAGGCTGCAATGCTAATTTTATTATCCCCATATTGCAGATTGGTGTGTGCGCGCAAGGAAAAGTGATTTGCCTGAGGCCGCCTTGTAAGTTCCATAGCACAGGTGAGATTCGAACGAAGTACTTCCTGATTAGTAGCACAACCTCTCTCTGCCACTATGCAGAGAGTACACCAAGTAAACACTGAGTCAGAATTCACATAGTTTTCTACCTGCAGGATTCAGCCTTCCTTGACGTACATGCACAATTCACTCGCACCTAACAATGACATCTCTCTCTCTCTCTCTCTCTCTCTCTCTCTCTCTCTCTCTCTCTCATTCCCCGCACTTAACATACCCACCCGTCATCGACTACCTGAATTCTACCAAACAAGAATTGCCACCACAAGAGACCGTCCTCTGTCTCAGCAGCAAACTTCACAGAGAGCTCTATCCCCAGATCAAAGCGCCACAGTTCTCTTTTTATGCGCCGCCACAAGCTTATGCAGCAAAGATAACAAGTGTACGCACCATTCCCCATTTCACGGGCAGCTCGGCTATTGCAAAGTCATCCGTTTCAATTAAATTAAGCTCATCCTGCTCTGAAATGTCTTTTGCTTAGAAGCTGGGTGCCAAGCACAGCCGCCTTGTAAAGTCCGGCAAGCGTCTTCGCTCACAAAGTTGAGAGCAAGGAGAGGAGACACTTCCCTTCAAGAGCAATCACTTGCTTTGCCACAGTCTTAAATGTTTGGCAGCCAGGAGGCTTGTATCTATTTGGCTTAGTGCTTCTAAGAAGCCAGCTCCTTCAGCCATGGAGACTGCTAATCTAAGCAGGCCTTTCTTGAGAGTAAGCCCTATAGAACACAGCTGGAGTTACTTCCCCGCTCACAGTTATACTGCAGTAATCTAATCCAATGGGACGCGGGCGGCGCTGTGGTCTAAACCACTGAGCCTCTTGGGTTTGCCGATCAGAAGGTCGGCGGTTCGAATCCCCGCAACGGGAATGAGCTCCCGTTGCTCTGTCCCAGCTCCTGCCAACCGAGCAGTTCAAAAGCACACCAAAAGTGCAAGTAGATAAATAGGTACCACTCCGGAGGGAAGGTAAACAGTGTTTCATTGCCCTGTTCTGGTTTCAGTGTTGCGTTGCGCCAGAAGCGGCTCAGTCATGCTGGCCACATGACGCAGAAAAACTGCCTGCAGACAAACGCTGGCTCCCTCAGCTTGTAAAGCAAGATGAGCACCACAACCTCAGAGACGTCTGCGACTGGACTTAACTGTCAGGGGTCCTTTACCTTTTAATAATAATAATAAAAACTCTAATCCAGAACATTGTTTGTGTATGAGAGAGCCAGGGCAGCCCAAGACATTTTGGCACCTGCGGCGAACCACAAAATGGCACTCCCTCCTCACCAAGGAAGAGGGGATGAGTGAAGATCTACATCAGGAGCAAGGGGGCAGGAACTAATATCTACTTTGGGATCTGCTACCTGAGGTGGTCGCCTAATGGGTGGGCCGGCCCTGCTGTCAACTGATCTTGAACTCATGTACTCAAGGCTGCAATACTAAGCACATCTGCTTGGAACCAAGGCCACATTCATAACATACACTTAAAGTGCTACGACACCACTTTAAACAGTCACAGCTTCCCCCAAAGAATTCTGGGAATTGTAGTTTGTTAAACGTGCTGAGAGTTGTCTCTATTCTCCTCACAAAGAGGGACTGATTGTTAAACCACTCTGGGAAGGGGAGACAGAGGTGTCCTAATAATTCTCAGCACAAACTACAGTTCCCAATATTCTTTGGGTGAAGCCATGACTGTTTAAAGTGGTATAACTTTAAATGTATGGTTGCCCAAGTCCCACTGAACAAAAAGAGACTTATCTCCAAGCAAACATGCTTAAGGATGAGGAAGCAAACGTCACAATTTTAAAGTGTATTTACCCCCATGTACCTCAGTTTGGATCCCAAGAGCTGGATAGAAACAAATAGGCAGAATCCAAGGCAGGGGAAGCTGAAATTTCCCATGCTCTCAGAGCAACTGCCCACATGCATCCCAGCGGGTGCATTACACACTGCGCAAAATGAGGCCCATGCAGTTCTTGGCTTCAAAATCGAGCGCAGCCTATTTTAGTATATCTATGTCCCAAAGTTGCTTAGAACTTGGACAAAATTCAATGAACGAATTAAAGAGCCTCACACTTGAAGAAAACTGGCCTAGCTGGAGCAGAAGCCTAGCCTTTGCCTGACTCTCTCTTCTTCATGGAATTGTTCCTGGTGATAGATGAGGTTTCTACACATTTTTTCCTGCCCTTCCCCATGGACCTTAAGGTCTCGCCCTATGAGGTAGGTCAGGCTAAGAGAAAGTGTTTGGGTCCAGGGTCACACATGCCCAGTTTTCACAAGATGCTAAACAACGGTTTAGCTTTATGAGGCTGAACTGCAGTAACCTTCTCTCCTCTCCCTCTCTGGCATGGCCACGAGGCAGAGATCAGAAGTTTCTGCTTCCGTTTTAGATTAACCACAGTTTAGAGCTCCCTCCAAAACCTAAACTGTGGCTAATTAAGTACGGTTAATGAAAATAAGCCAGCTTCGTAGATTGAAGTTGGCTTGTGTCCACTAATCATAGCTGAGATCACAGTTTGCTTGTATTCAGACATCATGACAAGCTGTGGTTAGTTTAAAGTGGAAGATGAAGCTTCCAAACTCATCCTCACAGCTGGGCTGGGGAGAACAGAGAGAGAACGCATAGTGTGCAAGCTCAAGGCTCACTGTAACGTGCCCTTGAAACGCTAAACCACAGTTTAGCATTACATGCAAACGAAGCGATAGCATAGTCTTAAGTTTCAGTGCATCTCATTTCAAAGATCCTTATTTGAACTCCAGGTATAAAATCAGACTCTTATTACTGGCGTCCCCCTACCCCTAGCAAGAATAAAACACTCTTAAGCCTACAATCTTACAAGGAAGACTTATTGAAGTAGTTATGATCAGAATGCAAGCTGAACAATAATACCATGGACAGACTTATTTTGCATGCTCAACCCTTCCATTTCAGTTTGTATTATATGTTATTTAAGAGGGTTTGCTGGGTGGCTATTGCCCATCAATGTACCATGCCTCTTCTATGGGTACCAGTTCTTGATGGAAACACGCATAAGGCCAATGTTTGCAAGCCCAGAAGTTTGTGCTATAATTTGCATAAAACGAACCAGTCACTGAATGTGTCCCTTCTGGTCACAAAATTTTGATCTTGCAGAATATATTTCTAGTAGTAGCTAAGAACTGCAATGCAAAGCTATTCTGAAGAATATATGACAAACCACATTAGGCAGTCCTATGTGACTGGGACAAAGAAGTATTGACAAACGCATTTTGCTAATGCTAGATTAGCCCCAGAACTAATTAAGTCACTCAACTGCATTAAGGAAATAAACTCTGAGAAAAAGCTGCGAGAAGCCCGACCAGAAGATGCCAGAATCCAGATGCTATAGATGAATAATGCATATTTTAAGAAGCATTTGCTAAAACCATGAAAAGAGGAGGGCAAGGAAGACAGAGACCCTAATTCAGGAGCAGCGAATGTGTTATTCAGAAGATGTTGGTGGGAACTGTGGTCCAACAACATCTGTAGGGCATCGGACTGCTGAGCAGCTATGCAGGATGAAAAGGGGATGTTTAGCAGGCTTCTAAAACAAACTGCTATTGAGATCAAAATGGCAGCTAGAGTGGTAACTTATAAACCAACAAGTTAGCTCAGCCGGTGGAGCATGAGACACTTACCATAATTTCAGGGTTGTGGGTTTGAGCCCCACGTTGAGCAAAAGGATTCCTAGAAGACCCTTCCAACTCTGCAATCAAACCCCTGTTCAAATCTTTGCCTGTACAGTGGTACCTCGGGTTAAGTACTTAATTTGTTCTGGAGGTCTGTTCTTAACCTGAAACTGTTCTTAACCTGAAGCACCACTTTAGCTAATGGGGCCTACTGCTGCCGCCGCACCGCCAAAGCACAATTTCTATTCTCATCCTGAAGCAAAGTTCTTAACCCGAGGTACTATTTCTGGGTTAGTGGAGTCTGTAACCTGAAGCGTATGTAACCCGCGGTACCACTGTAATATGAAGTCACTAGGTCAGCCTTAGCCGCCTAAAGGTGCCAGCTTCAACTTGCTGGTCCTCATCCTGACCCTCCAAGAACTGCGCTACTCCACCCAACCCAGCAGGGTCAGACAAACACAACTGGGTGTGATCAGCAATTTTAGTGACAACATTTATTGACAATTTTAGTGACAACATCTCCCCACAGCTTCATGTAGATGTTAAACAAGATGGGGAACAGAACAGAATCCTGCAGGAGACCCAACAGCCTAAGAGCCAAGGATCTGAGAAGAACTCCTGCATCACCACTTTCTGGCCATGGCCCTGCAGGTAGGAGTGGAATAACGGTTAAGGTGATGCCCTGCCTTGCTAACTACTAATATTCCTTAAGAGTGTAACACTGTAAAATGGCTTCCTGGCTACAGTCCCCTGACAAAAGCCACAGAGGTGTGACTTTGCCTTCACCAGCACCAGCCCGTACCACAGGGGTAAAGAACCTGTACCCTCCAGATGTTGCTGGACTGACCACTATAACGCTGGCCATACTGCCTGGGGATGATAGGAGCTGGAGTCTAACAACATCTGGACGGCCACAGGTTCCCGACTCCTCCGGTACCACTTTATGGGACGAGGCAGGAGGGATGGAACAGACTGGCGTCTCATCAAACAGAAAAACCGTGGCCTTTCTCTGCTTGCCTCGCCCTGTTTCGCTTCCTCACAAAATGCACTCAGTCCATATTTTTATCCAACGGTGGAGTTTAAATGCAGGTTGTCAAATAGTTGCTTGAAAGTTAAGAGGAGCTTCTGAGAGGAGGAGGCAGCACAAGAATTGCTTTTGGCCTTTTTTTGCCACCAACCCAACAGGCCTCCTAAATAATAGATGGACACCCTTTACTCCTAAAACGAAGCAGAAGATGTATAAGTAATGAGAATAAAGTCTTTAGCGCTGAGAGGTTACTAGCTCTTAAATACTTAAAAGGACTTGCATTCTTAAAACAGCTCCATCCCAAGACAGACTTATTTTTGCTTTCCCTGTATGATCTCTCTGCTGCCCCTGTAGGATTTGAGAGCTCAGACAGACGTTTGGATGCATGACCATTTTAAGCTGAAAAAGCAGCAGGCAAATGTGGCCTTCTCTTTTCTTTCTAAAAACAAAACAAAACCTTACAACTGAACATATATAGATGTATCTTTAGGGCAGTATTAAATAATGATGTATTCACAGATTTGTACACCAATTTAATTCACATTTCTATCTTTGTGTTATTCCAAGGGCTTAGGGCAGGTTGGGGGGGGGGAGAATCATCCTCTCCCTTTTTATAGCTGCACAAACACTGCAGTATAGTTGCGTTGTTCAAGGTGACACGAGGCTGTCTTCAGACCCAAGACCTGAGGACTCCACAGTCAAAAAGCAGGACGGGAATTCCAGCTAATTATTTCTTCCCTTGGTTATTTCATAGAATCAGAGAATGGTAAGAGTTGGAAGGGTTTTATTTCATGGAATATAAAGATGCAAAAATGGGGTGCGCGTGAAGGTATGTCTATAATTTTAAACACACGCAATGCAGCAAAATGTGAGCCAGTAAAGTGGTTAAAAGTGGGTGAGCTAGGAAAGTGGGGAACCTGGGTTCAAATCTCTACCCAGCTATGAAGCCAACCTACCTTGCAGGACTGTTAGGAGGATAAAATGGGTGCAGGGAGACAGAGAATCCTGTATGCTGCCTTGGATGAAAGGGGGAGATATAAATGTACGAAAACAAAATGGGCCAGTGGTGTCTACCACATCACAGTGCATGCGTGTCTAAACATAGAGGATATAATCTGGCAGAAGTGTTCCAAAGCGAATTTCAAGACTTTACAGAGATTTGAACCACACTCAGCACTATACACACTGCCACGGGCAATTGGAAAGATTGAGGGCACAAGGAGAAGGGGAAAACAGAGGACGAGACAGTTGGACAGTATTCTCGAAACTACTAACATGAGTTTGACCAAATCAGGGGAGGCAGTGGAAGACAGGAGTGCCTGGCGTGCTCTGGTCCATGGGGTCATGAAGAGTCGGACACGACTAAACAACAACAACAATAACAAATTATGCTTTATTTTCCCACAAACTGGTTCTGCAGGCTGAATTTTAATACCCACACCTCAACCCTTCTGTTTGTAGGCACTGCAGCCTACAAATGATTCTATGATTCTATGAAATGAAGAACATCCCAGGACAATGATGTGGTGGTGGGACTACAATGAGTGGTCACAGGAAGAGAGAGGAGGGTGGGAGGTGGTGTCGGAAGCTGAAGAAGTAAGAGGACTTAGTAAGCAGGGAGAGTCTGTGGCAGAAAGAAGTCTAGAACCAGAGGCAGAAGCTGAAGCAGGAGAGGAGGGAGGCCAAGAGGCAGAGATGAGTCAGGGTGGTGAAGAGTCACAGGGGTCTCCCCCCCTCCCCGCAACTCCTGATGCAACAAGTTCCCCTTCCCACTGTTTCCCAGAACCAGGAGAGGAATGAAAAGGGCAGGGGAGAGGTTGGCCGCATGCAGACGCAGTCTCCGATTGCTTGGGGGAAGTCCTAGAGAGGAGGGGACTTACGACGGCTGTGAGGAGGCAGGGACTTTCAGTCTTGGTAACTGATTTTCACTGCATGAGCTGCTGTGCTCATTAGGCCCGATCCTCAGCCAAGTCTGTGGAGATTGTGTTTTCACTAATAAATAGTTAGCTCCAACTTTGAACTGTGTGATTACTGACTGACATGCTCCTGTGACACTCTCCCAATGGATCTCTGTGTGAGTGCTTGCTGTAAGGCCTGTCTCCTTCCAATCAAGAAAGGTGACTTCTGTGAGGTCACAGAAGTATCAACTTGTTTACAATATATCCTTTTCAGATGCATAAGTAGTGGGGGAAGAAGGTGTCTCCAATTTTAATTAAAGGGGGGGGGGAGAGAAGTGTGCAGTGGCAGCTTGCGAAACAAGCTAGAAAGGCTGAATTCTAAATTCAGGCTCTTGTTCTTTGGGAGACCAAAAGCACATTTAAATTTCAAGTTTGTAAACAGCTTTAAACACACACACACACCGCACAACCACCAAGAGTAGTTAAATTATTTAATACCCTACATGGCAATAATTTTCAAACATCGGTTGCAATTAACACTGTAATTTGAAGGATAATTGCACTATGATCTGGCAGCCCCTAAAAATGAAAGCCTGCAGTATTATTTAATAATGAGGCTGAAAGATTTAACCTTATTGTGGAAAACATAATCCAATTTTATCCCATTAAAGGATCATATTAATTCTTGAAAAATTGTAAACAGAAAGCAATTGAAGCCAACACCGAAGAACACAAGGCAAAAAAATATAAAGTGTTAACTTGCTCTTTGTAAAGGCGAACGGCAAGAACCGTGCACATCAGTTGGCTGCTAAAGAGGATCTCTTTTTACATTCCAAACCCTGGTAAATGCTTACAGGGAGCATTCTCTCTGAGATTTTAAGCACCCAGTACACAGATGTCTTGTGTTAAATTTCACACCATGTGCAAGGGTATGCCAGCACTGAGCTCAATGGGTGCGTCACACAAGCATTCAACAATTAAACGGCTGCCGTTAACACAATGCATAGGTTTTTGGAACAAAATGTGTCATCTTTAATCAATGCTGCCTTTCCCATGGAAAGCATGGTTGGCGATTGCATTGTTATAAATCTGTACTTGCTGCAGAATAGCAGTTGCCAACTGGCAAGTTATGAACAAGTGAAAAAGGGAACCATATGCAAGTGGACTACCAATTTTTCAGAGCACCACCACAGGTCAAGAGCAGAAACTGGAGGTATCCTTGGAAAGAAACTAGGGAGAGTCTACTCTGGAGTAGGCTGTCATACATTACACTCAAAAGGTTGTCTTCTGAATTGTATACACCATGGGTAGGCAAACTAAGGCCCGGGGGCCGGATCCGGCCCAATCGCCTTCTAAATCCGGCCCGCGGACGGTCCGGGAATCAGCTTGTTTTTACATGAGTAGATTGTGCCCTTTTATTTAAAATGCATCTTTGGGTTATTTGTGGGGCATAGAAATTCGTTCTTTTTCCCCCTTCAAAATATAGTCCGGCCCTCCACAAGGTCTGAGGGACAGTGGACCGGCCCCCTGCTGAAAAAGTTTGCTGGCCGCTGGTATACACTAAGATTTGCACATACAGCTTTGTGCAAGAGCTGGATAGTCTGAAATCAGAATCTACCTGGATGTCCCGCCATCCAGCACCTGCCTCTCATTCAAAGATGCTCTAATCTCTGCAGCTTCCACCACTGCTCTTTGAGCATGTGCTTCCATAAAATTGCTGTTTTTCCCCCTTATTGTGTGCCATATGGTACTATATAATGAGAACTTATACAACAGGTGGCACAGTGATCCTGCAAGACACAATTATTGCAATAAACAATCTTGAAAAAGAAAATCGGCTCAACAGCAGCAAGGTAAAATTCATAGGAGAAAAAAATGAAACTTAAAACTACACATTGCAGTATTGATTTAAACCTTCTTCCTAACTGATCCAAAAAAGAAAGAAAGAAAAACATAATTCATAAACTACTGATTGTCAGTTGTTCAGAGCACTCTGGCATAATTAAAAAAAATAAGCCGTGTACATCTGTTTTAATCTGCAAGTTTTGTAGTTTGAACACTAGATAATGTAACTAATCACTGCAGTAATATAAACCAGGGAGCCATGCCTTTTTAAAAGGAACTTCAGCCAAGAACTTGCAAGCCAGAGCATCTTCCCAAATCCTGTATGTGTCATGTTTACATATACAAATGTCAGTAGGAAGAGACACATCAAAATCCTCAACAGCTAGAAACTTTTTAAATGTTTTTTTTTAAATAAAAGGGGGTGGGGAGGTTAACCTGTTATGCATTTACCCAGCACAGGAATTTGGAAATCAAAACACAAAGAACTATTGCAACTATTTCTACACGTTGGCTGCAGATGGTTAGAATATACATATGGCCAGAGGTTTTGAGTTATCTGTTAACAAAAGTTGGCAGTTTGCTTCCCTGCATACATGAAGCTGCTGAAGGGGTACAAAACTTTCACTGAAGCCACTGATCATTATGATCCACCCTTCCTTCCTTAACCAACCCTTCCAAAATATATATATATATATTTCTTTTTCTTTCTTTTTTGGCAGGGTGTTGGAGGGACACAAGAGGAGAAATTCAGACTATTGAAGACATCACATCCCTCCCAGACACCCTCAGGGGAAGCATGTCAGAATAAGTGCTCAGGCAAATAACTTTTAAAGAGCCTGTTTCATTCGCATTGGTAAATGTAATTGAGCCTAACATTCCACAGCTGGCCTGGGTAATTAATGCCAGCCCTTGCACAGAAATCTACCATTACATCCTTCTGCTTTCACATACATCTCAGGGTCAAATTAATGTTGTCAAAGCAGCACATGTGACAGCAAACAGAAAATAGGACCACTGTCTTGCTTCGCCGGCATGCTGGGTTTTATTTCTTTTGTTTCCTTAAAAAAAAAAAATTAAATCAACCAAAAATAATCTAAATATATCACTGAAGTAAACTGATCTTCATGGGCTGTAACTTTAGAAGGATTGATTCATGCAGCCAATTAGAAAATGCAAGAGCAATTTCTTTTGTAAGAACAAGAAAAATGGGGAGGGATTAAAAATCCTTCCTGTCTGAAAACCTGGAGTGTGGACAACACTGAGCTAAATGGGACCAGGGATCCAATTTGGGATAAGGCAGCATCCTATGTACCTAGACATTCAATTTTTAAGTGTCAGGCAGTTCATACTTTAATTTCATAATCTCTGTAGCCAACGGCCTACAAATCAAAACAGACACAAAGCCATGCAAGGAAATGCAAGTTTTAATCACATTGCCAGGCTTTGGCATTTTTTACCCACATGCAAGGAAACACCGGTTTTATTTCGTCTCCTATCAGTTTCACCACAGGGTTTTTGTAGGTTTCAACCTCTACGTTGCAAAAGCAAGGAGAATACCTACTGGCATCCGAAGCGTTCCATCGATTTGGAAACCTATTCTTACGGGGAAGCACATTTGGAGTTGGGGCCAAGGATGGGCTTGGCACTAGGCCTTCAAAAGTAGAAACAGGCATTTATTTCAGCGGCAACTCAATGTTACTTAACAAGCATAACAGGATCCTGCTTGAGGGAACGAGTGGCATTATGTTTAATGACAAACAAGAGTTTGAATGCTGTGCAGTGGGGATCTCCAAGCAACTAGAAGGCAATCCAACACTGCTTTTACAAGACTGGCCAACCAAAGACATCTTGTTGCCTGAGACCAGTGACAAGATATCACCTTCCTTTCCATTCTACATACAAAAGCTGACATGCAATAGAGCCTTACTCATCACTGACAATGAGACAACATCTTCCAGTGCACCCCAGGGCAACAGGCTAGCTTAGAAGTCTCTTGGGCACAAGAGCTCCACTGGCTCAAGCCAATGGCCCACCTAGACCAGCGTCGTGTTCTCAAAGTGGTCAACCAGAGGCCTATGCGAAGCCTGCAAACAGGACCTGAGTGCAACAGCACTCTTCCCGCTAGCTCACATCCTAAACTTTGCTGCTGCACCTGTGTGGGAAGGAGTCCCCTGAAAACTCTGCCCAACGGTAGGGCCGGTCCTTTTTACAAAATAAGGGGGAGAGGCGGACATCCAAACTTATTTTCTGTACCCGCCCCAAGGTTATTTTGTGGAAACCCAGGCAATCAAGAAGGGTCTGCTAAGTATTAGTTCGTGCCCGTCAAAACATGAATCAAGATTTAAGAGTTCACAATTTTTGGTAAGAATATTTCCAGTGTGACTTGCAGTCTCTGTGTATTAAGAAGAGGCAGAAGCAGAATGGAAGACAGGATCACTGCTCAGTAGCATGTACACACTCTTCCTGCTTCTATATCTGGCCAGCAAGTTCCGCAAGTTTTCCTGTAAGACCTGTTTGGCCAGCAGATTGGAACAGAAGAAATGTGTCTGTACAGTATGATGCCTCTCAGAGACTAATTCCTGCCTCCAAGCCCTAGGCTAAATAAAACTTTGCCATGAGATGCATCAATAAGTGTTCTAGCAGAACCTCTGCTTATCACATCTGGTGCATCTCTCGTTTAAGCATGGGAGACATCTACGTTAATGTCTCTGAGCAAGAAGATACCTGGATGCCCTTTGGTATGCCTTTAGGTTAAATGCAAAGAATACAGAGTGGCTATGCGATGTTGAATGTTCTCTGTTAACTCTGTTCTGTTTCCCTTATGTTTTCGATGAAAATAATCCATGAACTAGTAACTAATAATGAACCATATGTCATGGACATTGCTTCAAATTTATTATGCTGGGTTTGGTTTTTTTTGCAATATACAAGTAACGAGAAGACTTGGTCTATTGATTTGTGTCATTTATGATGATGATGATCCTTATTTATTAAACAGCATAAAAAGTTATTTTTAAAAAAGAATACAAAGAAAAATTGTTACTATTGTGCTAGTGTGTGGCCTGAAGTTTAGCACAGATAATATGCCTTAAATGTCTCCAGAGCAAAAATGTATTTGGGAAAATTTATCAATAAAGCAGGCTCAATAAGAGTAAAGAAATTTTGAAATAAAAATAATTACATTTTGTAGAAAATCTAGCAGCAGCTATAATTTACTGCCCTACATTATAATTCCACAGTCCTATGTTATAATTCTACCAACTGTGACAGGCACTAACTACTGTAATCAACTGCTGTTGGATGTCCCATGGGTAGTTTACACCCCATAGCACAAGTACACGTAACTACGTTTATCAGCTGTGGCAGATTCCAGATCATAGCTCACACATCTACAAGTCATAACTTAAAGGTGCAAACAGGACTGAGACTTTCAGTTAAGTTCAATCAGCTGAACTCCTGAAAGCATTCAGAACTGACTGTCCAAGATCATGGTGCCAACTTGCATTGCACCTGTTGAAAGGAACAGTGGTCTAAAGGAAAGCAGAGCACCAGCTTGGCTGCAGGAGTTGCTGGAAGGAGGTGTGCCAGGCTCCATCCAACAGTCTCTGGAAATCCACTCTGGATTTGTGTAGGGTTAACTCCTTAGCCCTTTCTCTAAAGCATATTTAGGATAACGTAAAGGCAGGTTGCCCGGCAGCTTTACTCATGTTCACAACAGCAAAACACAGGGAGAAAAGGGAAGCAAGCAGGGCTGCAAGACCCCACCAACAGCCTCTGAGGAGGAATGAGAAAGCACCTTCTTGGAATCTTTCATTTTACAGTCAAGAGTAGAACTGCCCTGCTGGATCAGCCTCAAAGGTTCCTTCCCCTGCTCTACACAGGTGTCTGTGAAGCACCACAAACAGGTGAAAGCTCTCACAGGTTTACTGCCTCTGGAAATTGAGGTTCCACTTAGCTATCCCAGCTAATAGCTGTTAACTAATCAGCTGGCACGATGGTGGTAGGCTGTGGACAAAAATTCCACTTGATAATTCAGGAGTTTGTTGGTGTCCAGGACACTTGCAGAAGTCAAGAGCTTTTCAGCCAATCCCCAGGCAATGGCCTCTAAGCCACAGAGGGGGGTGGACACCCACCCACATCTGTTCATTGCTCTGGGTAGGGTAAGGTGGCTTGGCTTGCTTAATCACAGGGAGAAAAGAGGAACAAGCACTATTCCTGGCTATGGCCCCTAAAAACTTGGTGGATGCCAACCAGAACAGGCTCTTGAACAGGCCAGAAGTGAATGTCAAGCGTCTCTGCATAGGCTATGAGGGATCCAGAAGCGTCCTGTTGCTAGGGAAGTCTGAAGGAAGAAATGTTTGGGATTTCAGCAAAGCAGAAAATAAACCATTCCTGGCAGGCAATGGGGGAAGAAGGGGGGGGAGAAAGAGAAATAATCCATTTCCCATGCAGAAATCCATGCCAATCTTTTGACATAAAGCAAGGGAGGCAGCTGGCAATCACATGCCTACACTTAAGAAACACACAGGCAAGGAGTCGTCCTCCAGCAAAACAGCCGAATGTTCCAATTCGAAGGGAGGAGTCGGTCTCTCCGGAAATTCCTCTAGGTCCAGTCAAGTGAAATATTTGTTTGGCTCCCTAATAGAGTTTGCCACCAGACCCAGGGACTCACCACTTGACAAACTGCAGAAGCCCTTCCCGGAACCGTCTGTGGCCAGGGGCGCTGGCGCAGTTCTTAAAAAGAACATCTCCAATTGAACAGGAGCTACAGGGCTAAAGGAGCCAGCACAAGCCGTAAAACTTAGAGCCGAGTCCCCAAGGGAGATGTGTGGAGGGTGGCAGCGGAGAAGAATGCAGTTCGGATTACCCAGGAGAATCAGAGCATCATACCCAAACAATTACTGCCTTGGCATCAAAACAAAGCAAAGATGCTCTCCTCTGTCTCTCTCTCTCCTAGGGTGACTCCGTTATATTCAAACTGGCAGAGGGAGGGAGAGAGGGCGAGCAGATAGAGAGAAAGGCAGAGTTGATTTGTGGCTGCATTTTTTTAAAAGAAAACAGCAGCAGTAAAAAGCTCCCTGAAGGTGGCTTTGCCCATCGCAACTTTTGCAGTCAAAGACTGCAAAGAAGAAAAGCAAAGAAGCCAACTCGTTCATCTATATAGGCAACAGAATGATCACACACACACACACACACACAAATACAGTGGTACCTCGGGTTACAGACGCTTCAGGTTACAGACTCCGCTAACCCAGAAATAGTACCTCGGGTTAAGAACTTTACCTCAGGATGAGAACAAAAATTGTGCGGCGGCAGCAGGAGGCCCCATTAGCTAAAGTGGTACCTCAGGTTAAGAACAGTTTCCGGTTAAGAACGGACCTCCAGAACGAATTAAGTTCTTAACCCGAGGTACCACTGTAATCTTTTTTTGGTAAGGGGAGCAGGACAAAAACACTTGAAGAGCACATTATTTTGGGAGACTTAAAAAAACCAAAAACCACTTTGTGGTTCTCCAGCCTTTCTTTTTTAAAAAACATATTAAGAGTTCCCCATTACTTATCTTTCTGTGTGTGATCTTTTAGGAGCGTAATAAAACTCTACTTAGACTCGATAAGCATCTGAGGCGCACTCACACCCTGCATTACCCAGCAATTTCCTTCCCATAGAAACCAAGCCCTCCCCTTTTCTAAACACACCAGCTACCACCCTCATTCGCTTCCCAAGGACCAGCCAAGTAGCTGACCTGGGAGGAGGCACACCTCCCATGCCGCTCAATGCAAAACAAGAGTTTGTTGGGTTTGTCCACTCCCAAGGCAACTTTTATAGCTCAAGCAGCATCCAACAAGTGGAAACCAAGCCTCGTCCAGGAATGGGACTGAGCAGCAGCAGCAGCATCTTCTTCCTGTGATAGAAGGCATGGACTTATTCCTAGCACAGTACAAAAAAAGGAGGAGCAGAACCAATGGAGTTCCTCTTTCTGAAGGCTTGGCACGCTCTTTTATAGGGCCACTTCGTATCTCAGGAACTAGGATTGGAATCCACCGTTCCAAACAGAAAAAGTCCCAGTCTTCCTTTGAAGCAAGAGCAAACTTTAGCTAGTTTTTTAAAAAATATTGCTTTTAGAGGTCTGAGATTCCAAGATGTATTCAGTTTTCAGCCTGTTTTTTTAAAGGGATGTGTGTTGCCATCAGGGTTTCAAGAAGCAAACCCAACCTCACCCTACGGATGGGGCAGATTAGAAATTTTGAACCCTCTAATTTGGGGGTGGGTCATAGCTCTGTGGCAGAGTTTCTGCCTTGCACACAGAAGATCCCAGGTTAGATCCCTGGCGTCTCCAGAGAGGCTGACAACAAAGCTTGTCTGAAACCCTGGAGAGTCATTGGGTCATCAGTAGAGAAGATTGCTGAGTGGGATGGACCAATGATATGCCTCAGTATAAGGCAGGTTCCTACACCTTCCTATCACTCACTCCAGCACCAGTCAGTCAGTTATAAGGCTCTAGAATGCAACAGAGTTTACCCAACCCTGATGGGTGGACTAAATCAGGACTTTCACACCTGTCAATTAAAAAAAAAAAATCACTTGAAACAGAGCATGATGAAGTTCACATCAGGCAGATGTGACCTTGACCCTGACCTAGCAGAGAGCCATTTTACGAAAATAAATAAATAAATGAAATCTTGAGCAGGGTTCAGTCCTGCTTCCATTGCTAGGGGTCCCCAAATCCCATAAGTCACCTTAAGAATTCCTAGCACATATTTCTGTCCTGGCTAAAGCAAGGCACCTCTCCGACTCACGTCTCAAAAGCACCTTTCCCTTCATAGAATCATAGAACTGGAAGGGACCCACAGGGTCATCTAGTCCAACCCCCTGCAATGCAGGAATTTTTCGCCCAACGCAGAGCTCGAACCCACGACCATGAAATTTTGAGAGCCTCTATTGCCTGAGCTACGCCAGCTCCATCAACCCATCACACATCCCTTCGAGGTCCCCAAAGTGTGAAGACCACCCCAGGGCGTCGTCTCTGACTTTTTAACAAAAACCAGGCACACGGACTCCACGCAGAGACCAGAAGCCAGTCCGAGAAAGAGCGCAGCTTCTCCTGCGCCACGAGCCCCGTTCCCTTGTCCGCAGACTCGGTGCACTGCGGAGGAGAAAGAGAGGCTCCCCCCCTCCTTCCCCAAAAAACCGCCTCCAGGACCAGCGGGAGCCTCGCCGTCGTCGCTCCGTCTCAGGAGGCGGCTGAAGTTCGTTCGCAGCCCCGCAAACTTCTCCCGAAGTCGCCAGCAGCACCCCAAGAAAGCCGGCAGTCGAGGAGACAGATCTCCAAGCGTCCTCCTCGCACCAAACCAAGAAAAAAGTGGAGGGATTCAAGTCCCGCAGCGGCGAGGCGCCCCTCGCCTCGGCGCCAAACTCCCGCAAGCGCAACCCCGCGTCTTCTTCGCCCCCCAACCCCGCACCATGCCAACCAACCAGCCTCTTTTCTCTTCCCCCTCACCCGCAATTTCCTTTCCTTTTACCTTGTCTGACGGCTTTGAAAAGGACGGGGTCCTTGCAGCTGCGGATAACTCCCAGCACGTCGTAGCGGGGCAAGCCCGACACCCGGATGCCCTGCACCTCCAACAAGAGCTCCCCTTCGCCCAGCTTCCCATCGCCTCCGCCGCCGTCCTCCTCGGCCGTCGCCCCGACGTAAGGAAACTCTCCATATTCCGCTCCCCCCAGGATGGTGACCCCCAGCTGGCCCTGAGCCCCGCGGCTCACCGCGCACTGGTGCACCTTGGTCGTCCAGTGGTTCTTCTTCTGGATCACTTTCGACATGGCGCTGCTCGCCGAGTCCGAAACAAACACCAGCAGCAGCAGAAAGAGGGAGAAAGGCGAGGCAGGCAGGCAGGCAGGCGCGCTGGGGCCGTCGAGCCAGCCTTCCCCGGGCGCTGCCGGCAACTTTCAAGCCATCACCGAGCAAACTTCGCGCAGGTCCTGCCCGAAGCGGCGGCGGTGGCGGCGGCAACAGCGGCGGCGGCGGCAGCGAGCGCCTCCTCCGACGGCGCCGCTGCCATCGAGCCGGCCCTGGTCCCTCAGCGAGAGTCCGGCGCGCGTCCCCCTTGCCCTGCCGCTTTCCTCCTTCCCCTTTCCTTCTTGGTAGGCGAGCCTCTTTCCCCGGCGCAGTTTCCCCTCCGTGCGGCTCCGGGTCCCACCTGGGAGCGTGGAGGAAGCAAACCAACAACAAGGTCCTCGTCCCCTTTGCTCCGGGCCACTTTCCCCGCGACTTCTTCCCCCCCGCCTCAGTTTCGCCTCCGAGCGAGCGCGGCTCCTTTAAGCGCGGGCGAAGGCGCCGCTTGTTTTGTTACATTTCACTCCGGTCGCTTCTTAGCAAGACCAAAGCAGAGCGAGAGAGAGCGAGCGAGCAGCGATAGGCACCGCTGGCGCAGGCGCCCCGCACAAACTCCTCCCTCTCCTCCTCCCTGGCCGCCTCCCCTTGGAGAAAGCGCGCCTCTCTCCCCGGCATGTGAGCGCGCACAGGAGCGCCGGCGGGGAGTGAAGCCGTTGCCCTTAAGGCTGAATTGCCCATAAGCAGCAGCCCAGACCAGAATCTAGGCTGGCCAGATGTTTCTTATTTGTCCCCTTTGTTTTCCGAGGCTGGCCCAGACGAGCGGCATAAAGGTCGGCGCTTGATTCCCAGAGTTGCAGCACATGTGTACTTTTTTAAAAAGTGAATACCTATCTATCTATACACCCTTTCTGTTGCTTTATTGAGCCGGAAGGTGCACCACCTGAGACGAAATGTTAAGGCTGCACTTAACTCGAGAGTTAAGCTCACTCATTAAAATAAAAACGGAGTTGCTTCGAAAACCAGCAGACAATTGTGCTGCGATGATGCCAACGCTTTATTTACCATTGATTTCAGTTGGACCTACTTCTGAGTAAGCACGGTCAGGATTCTGCTGTTACTTAGCTACACCGCAATCCTAAGGGAGTTTAGTAAAAAGTACATGGAAGCATACATCCTAAGGAGTTGCTTTAAAAAAAGAGCACACAGTGAGATTTTCATTGTTTTTACTTAGAGGAAATTTATTAATTAGTGAATTTTTTTACCTACCTTCTCTGTCTCGGGATATTAACATCTCGAAAGATGTAACCAAATACTAGGGGTGCCATATTTCAAAAAGTAAAATTCCTGACTCTCAAATTGCTGAGCTTTTATTTATTTTTAGAACAAACCAAAATTGTTGAGCTTGTTTGGGCAAATCTAACCCCAAAATAGTGATTTTAAGCTTTTTGAGCTGTTCCTGCTGCTTTTTCCATCATGTTGCCATACATTCTGGACATTTTGCCAGTTTGGCGAAACCCCACCCCCCACATGCTAGTTTTACACCCAAAAACCAGGAATTTTCCTGATGTACGGTAAGTCTACCAAATGGAGCAAAATTATATGTAATTAAATACTAGTTGTGATGTAGCATTAAACAATTATGGAAGCAATTTTGTTCCTGTTTGAGGGTGAAATTCTGATTAATTTGAATTCACAGAATTTACAGCCCACAATCTAACTTCCAGAAATACTGGTGCAGATCTACATTCACTTGCCAAAGCAGATCAGTGCCATAAACTGGGACAGCAACTACCACTTTGGCGGGGGGGAGAGCCTTGGTTGGGCCACACATTATTGGTGACTGGTGCTACATGCATAGTCCTGAGCCAGGAATCACACCAGTGTCATGAACAAACCTCGTAGACAAAGAAGGTAGTTCATGAGGGAAAGTCTTATTTCACATGAACATGATCATGTATTATTTATGAAAGCTTATACTGTAAAGCATACTTTTTTATTTTAAGAACAGCTCAACTGAACATCAGAAAATGAAAATAAAAAGTGGGGGAAGAAAAGGTTTCCTATATCACTATATTTACAATGCTACATATACTTATCTAATGTATAGGTATTATTATTATCCAAATACATATATAAATAGAAATACTTGAAGAAACGTGCGTGTCAACTTTACCTATTTTGGCAGCGCCGGAGCAGTGGGGAGTAATTGTCAGTGCTGCGTTTATTCTCGGCACCCCCTGTTGCGTCTTGCAAGCATGAAATTCATCATTAGCATCCTGAGAATCTCATGGTGTGAGTACTGCAGACACACACTAAGCCAGTTTCTTATCCATTGCAACAGCAGGGATAAACATGGACACCTCTAGGTAGTGCCTTGTGAATACTGAGGCTAGAAATGAGCTAATCAGGATTTCCAGGTTGTTTATGGGACCACAGCTTGTGCAGAAGGTCCGAAGTTCAGGACCAGCACCAGATTTTGGAGCTTGAAGGTCTCCTTGAGAAGACTGCTTTGATATTCCCCTTATGGAGCAGTCCTCCCCCCCCCAGCACCAGATGCCCCATGGTGTACATTAGGGGGCAACTGGCAGCTGCAACAGCAGTGCTGCCAGGGAGCCCAAGTGGCAATGGCTGCAGGAAGGAAAGGAAAGCTTTTTGTCCCAGTGGACCCTGTGGTCAAGCTGAATTTAGCCCACCACTACCATGACACGGCACGCCCCCCCCCCAGGAATTAGCTCACACACCCAAACCAAGCAGGATAGAACTCCCCACCATCCGTTGATGTGTGGAAAATATAAATTGTGTTTTTTCCAGCAGTAGGATCCAGTCACACCTTTCCTGCACAGTACCCAAACACCACAAATGATGTCTAGTGTGATTCAGGGTGGCATGGGTTGGGGTCAGATGAGGAGGCCTGGCGGGCAAGCAGTGCTGATTGCATAAAAAGCAGTTCCCTATGTCGTTAAAAACACTTCTCCCTGCATGGCTCAGGGCAGCTTAAAGATAAAGGTAAAGGTACCCCTGACCGTTAGGTCCAGTTGCGGACAACTCTGGGGTTGCGTGCTCATCTCACTCTATAGGCCGAAGGAGCTGGCGTTTGTCTGCAGACAGCTTCCGGGTCATGTGGCTCGCATGACTAACCAGACTAACCGCATGACTAACCAGGTGAACCAGAGCAGCGCACAGAAACACCGTTTACCTTCCCGCCAGAGTGGTACATATTTCTCTACTTGCACTTGACACGCTTTCGAACTGCTAGGTGGGCAGGAGCTGGGACCGAACAACAGGAGCTCACCCCGTCGCAGGGATTCGAACCGCCGACCTTCTGATCAGCAAGCTCTTAATATATATATAAAAATAATCAGTATTCACAGAAACCAATATCAAGTTATCTGGGGGTGGGGGGGTAGGGTGGAAGTTAAGACATTGGTGCTCTATGCAGTTCCATTTTCTCTCCTCAAGCCTATCAGAGCAAATTATATTCTAAGTGTGTGGGGGGGGAATGTTCTAAAGGTGCCATGTGATCATTCTGGCAGCTGGCTACAATTACTACATGATTCCAAGCTTTTCTGAAGTTTCATTGCAGGAATTGGAGAGGACAGTTGCTTTTAAAATCCTGGGATCTCTGGAGTGTTGCAAAAAAAAAATTAAAAAAATGAAACGCAAACAATCCACTTTCCTGACTTTGATACTGCAGCCTGCCCCCAGCCTCTCTCTCTTTCTCTCTCTCTCCCATTCTCAGAAGCACTTGAGGTTCAAAAACAGCCAGGGAACACCCCCTCTGTTAAGCATGCACACATACATAGACACACACACACACACACCATCACAACCGTTGGCTTTTGTCCACATCCTGCCCAGCTTCTTCCCTTTTAAAACTGTATTTGAGCTGTAATTGGCACAGATCTGCCGGTTCATTATTTATTGATTTATTGTTTGGAGGCCAAGTGGTGGTTAATAAGATTATGAAATGATGGCCCCCTGAGACAAGGTTTAACAAATGGTTCTTTAACAAAAATCTGCGTAGTAGCCCCTGATCTCCCCCCCCCCCAGCATCAAATATGGCTTGGGGCATGTGCACACCTATATGTGTGTGTGCATATATATATATATGCACATGTAAAACTAGACTGCATAGCAAAACATTCAGAGACTTGACGATACCATGAGCCAAACTCCTCTTAAAATTCGAGAATGTGCAGGCCTGAATTAGGATGGGAGCAGAAGAAACCCAAAGTTCTATGTCCCAGGCCAAAGGACCACAAGAGTTTACCTTAAGTACAAATCACCCCTTAGAATGGCTTTCAGAAAAGCTATAGCTAGAGCACTTCTGCATGCAAAGGGCCCCCTGTTCAATTGCTGGCATCTCTACTAGGGTAGCCAAGTGAAGAGAAAAGCAGAGGGCTTGCGCAATAATTTGCATAGAAGAGAACATTCCGAGTGGGCTGCATCCAGACAACACTTTCTTCCACCTTCCTGACATTTCCTTACCTGTTAATTTCTACATTTTATGAGATCTTTCATATGATGTAAAAGTAGCACTCATTGACATGTTTCCGGGAGGGTGAGCGTACGGAATCCATTTGTAGGAAAAAAATGCAGTTCAACCAGGGGAAAATGCAGGCCTTTTGCGTTGTAATTTCACTTGGTGAAATTTGGGGTGCCATCCCAGCATCTCTCCTGCCATTTTAAATTTAGCATGACATGGCAGTATACTGATCCGGAACACAACAAGTAAGGTAAAGGTAAAGGGACCCCTGACCATTAGGTCCAGTCGGGACTGACTCTGGGGTTGCAGTGCTCATTTCGCTTTATTGGCCGAGGGAGCCAGCGTACAGCTTCCAGGTCATGTGGCCAGCATGGAGCGGTACCTATTTATCTACTTGCACTTTGACGTGCTTTCAAACTGCTAGGTTGGCAGGAGCAGGGACCAAGCAACGGGAGCTCACCCCATCACAGGGATTCAAACCGCTGACCTTCTGATCGGCAAGTCCTAGGCTCTGTGGTTTAACCCACAGCGCCACCCGCATCCCTCAAAACACAACTAGTACTGTAGAGTAAAAGGAACATTGAGGAATTGGGACGGAAGCACTAGCATTATCATCATGAAAAGTATCACAATAACCCCCTCATCTGAATACAGCCTAAGTGTAGATTCTCAGGCCCTGTCCCCCCGCCCCCCAAATTTGGTCATCTTATGCTGGGCCAGGAGATAATTGGTTGGGAATGAAATTCAGATTCAAGTAGAAGAGGGAGAGGCAAATAGCTGAGAGAGGCTAAGGTCATCACCTCACTCATCTGGCAAGAAGACTGATATAAATATGGCTTTGTGGTCATCTGATCATTATGTTGTGGTGGTTGTTCAGTTTAGGCTGCAGCTGGCGTAGGATGCGGCTGCTAGGTCACTGAGTGGGCAACCTGAAGTGACCTTCTCTCACTGGTCCAAAAAGCTCTGCCCTGGCTGCCTGCACATTACCAAGCCCAATTTAACACCAGAATACAAAGCAAAGTGGCTAGGGACCGAAGTAACTAACAGGCACTCCAACGCCTTGAAGGCAAAAACTACAACGCCATCTTCTTGTTTTTTCTCGTGAGAGGATAGCAGTCATTTTGGGCGTCGCAATCTCGTGCAATTTTGCACCACGCTTCTTTTCGGGGAGGAATCATGGCATGAAATCGTGCGAGATCGTGTAACCCGCCCCAGGACCTTAGTTAAGGTGAAGGGCGGGCAATGATAAAGAAACAGATCCTCAGCCCTTTGGATCATAACTCATACATCTGAACTGCCAATCGCGTTGCAATTGTAAAGCAGAAGGACTGCCTGGTTATGAATATGCAAACATGATCTCAGGTTCAATCTGCCCATCTCAGACAGTGGCTTCAAATGGCGTACTTCACCGTCAATTCTCAGTATGTGAAGATGGGGAAGTAAGCCAGAAATACAGCAAGAGCGGGGATAACAAAGAAGATAAGACAAGCATTTTGAGGATGCTCTAAATCTGAAAGCAGAAAGAACCCTGAAGTCCCACAGGGCAAATCCTTGTTTATTTCTCTCCCAGCTTAAGCTTCTCCTGCTATCCACCCCCACCCCCCTTTACGGGGTTTTGTTTTGCTTTGTGCTTTGTTTTAATCCTTAATTACAAAGCCGCCCTGCTGCCCTGGTTTGATCTGAACACCAGGAGACAGTGACCTCTCCCTCCTCTATGCACATCTGTATGGCAGCTGCTGTGTGGCCTCAGTGGATCTCTGCTCCATCCCAGACCTGCCATAGGCTGCATACATACCGCACATTTAAAGCACGTGGCTTCCCCCAGAGAATCCTGGGAACTGTAGTTTGCCATGGCTGCCGGGAACCACAATTATGCGAGAGGGTAAACTGCAGTTCCCAGGATTCTTCGAGGGGAGCAGGGTGCTTCAAAGGTAAACAGTACAACAAACCTGTAAAGGTAAAGGGACCCCTGACCGTTAGGTCCAGTCGCGAACGACTCTGGGGTTGCACGCTCATCTCGCTCTATAGGCCGAGGGAGCCGGTGTACAGCTTTCGGGTCATGTGGCCAGCAGGACTAAGCCGCTTCTGGTGAACCAGAGCAGCACACGGAAATGCCATTTACCTTCCCGCAGGAGCAATACCTATTTATCTACTTGCACTTTGATGTGCTTTCGAACTGCTAGGTTGGCAGGAGCAGGGACCGAGCAATGGGAGCTCACCCCATTGCAGGGATTCGAACCGTCGACCTTCTGATCGGCAAGCCCTAGGCCTGTGGAAATCTGCAAACCTAGCCAACTCCCTTTCTCAGGGAACACGAGGCAATAAACAGGCAAGAGTGACAGGAGCATGGATTGGTGGGGAGAGAGAGAGAGAGAGAGAAATGTAGATCCCAGTCTGTTCCTGCAGCAAGTGATCCAAATTAGAAGGAAAAGAGTTAAGCAACAGGCTGGAGGAGGAGAAGCAAAGAGCCGGCCTGCTTTTCCTGCTTGGGGAACAGCCCTTTCATTTATCAGTTCCTGCGATTTGCTTTGTGACAGCCTCCGCCGGGTCAGCAAAGCTCGTTTGGGCTGCATGTGAATGTCACATGCCCTGCCTTGCGTGCTGGAAAGAGCTGCTGCTGCCTCGCAAGAAAACAGCCAGGGGAGACACTCGGCATCAGGATACTCCTGCCAAGTCACAGCGGGAAAGTCTGGGCTATCTCCAGTGTGTTTTCTTCCTCATCAAGCAAATCCCTGACAAATGGGGGGAACACAGAATCATAGAAGTGCAGAGTTGGAAGGGATCCCGAGGGTCATCTAGTCTGACCCCCTTCAATGAAGGAATCTCAACTAAAGCTTCCAGGACAGATGGCCATCCGACCTCTGCTTTAAAAAGGAAAGAGCGCACCACTTTCCAAGGGAGTCCATTCTGCTGTCAAACAGCTCAGGGCTGAGGTCTGTGTGGTAAAGGAGAGTCTCTGAGAATGTGCAGAGTGCACTTCTATGGCCACTGAGTAACCATATCCAAATCCACCCATCTAGCATTAGATGCCGGTGTTTCTAGGTCAAGTGGTGTGACTTTGAGGCCCCTCTGGGATACATATTAAGCGTTCATTAAGAGCATTGCTAATTTGCAGTGGAATAAAGGATAAACAAACCTTAAAGTTGACCCATATTTCGCAGGCCTGTTCTTTGTCTGCTTTAGCAAATCTAACCCTCTTCCTATTATTATTATTATTATTATTATTATTATTATTATTATTATCCACTAGTAGCTACTGATTATTACACCACAACAAAATGTTGCAGTGTGAAGTGCTTCTGGTCCACCTTCTACCCACTCTGTCCCACACCCATTTCTATTTTATTCCCCCCCCTCCTCCCACAGTCAGTGAGCATTCCAGCTAGCATTGGCCTGTCTTGGGGTTTGCTTGTTTCCCCCAGAACTTTAAAAAGAAACCAGTTCTAGTTCAAGTTCATCTTGTCTGAAAGGGAACTAATTGCAGTTCCCATTTGGACATTTACAAAACAAATTTGTTTCCTTGGTTTCCAGGGAAGTTGCCAATGACACCTACCAAGGGCATTTTTCTTCAGGCCCTCTTGAAACTTTGATATCCCTCCCTTGTCTCCTCCTTACCCCAAATATCCAGGAGCCACAAAGAGTATGGAAGAATTGCTGGCAGCTCCCTTCCATTGACAGCTATGGGAAAAGTAGTAAAGCTGGTCCTCTTTGTGCAATACAAATTAATCATTAGCATTAGGTCAGCAGTTCAAATCCACTCAACAGTGGTGAGCTCCCATTGCTCTGTCCCAGCTCCTGCCAACCTAGCAGTTCGAAAGCACACCAGTGCAAGTAGATAAATAGGTACCACTGCAGAGGGAAGGTAAACGGCATTTCTGTGTGCTCTGGCTGCTGTCACGGTGTTCCCTTGTGCCAGAAGTGGTTTAGTCATGCTGGTCACATGACCCAGAAAGAAGTCTGTGGACAAAAGACGGCTCCCTCGGCCTGAAGCGAGATGAGTCACCTTTGACTGGACTTAACCACCCAGGGGTCTTTTCCCTTTACTTACATATGCCAAACAAGGATATGGTTTGAGGCATTCAAGAGTCAAGCAAGATGCTCTTATCCAGTACATTCAGAGTCCGTCTGGATAGGTAGGCTACAGTTTGCTTTTATCTGGGTGGTGTGGAAGCAATAATCTCACAGGCCATTTCCACTGCTAACCGTCGCTGCACTAATAATAGCACTTTCTTCTCGCAAAGGGGCAACAGGGCTCTTTGCAAACATTAATTAATGAAGCTCCAGAACACATAGGGGATAGTGAAATGGAATCATTAAGGCCATAAGAAGTTCAGCACTTTCTCTTCTCAAGAGGAACTGCTGAGGTTTTTATTTTATTTATTTTTTAAAAAAGAATTCTGTCAGCCTTGCACCTTGTAATGGGGGGTCCACCTTGGAATGAAAATTAATTTTTGCGCACATTCAGAATTTGGCAGAATTTCAAGAGTTGGTGTTTACGCTTTGCTTTTAAAATGTGTCCTTTTCACCTGGATACCTGCTGTAATACCCAGTTCTGCCCCAAAGTGTTGTGTTGCTGGAAAGTGATGGGGCTCCATCCCAACACCTCAAACATGGATGTATGCACTTGTTTGTTTGCTATATATAGGGGCAAAGGCATACAGTTTATGCATACTTAAATTAAATTCCATCAATCTGACCTGGAACCTGTGCTCAAAGACAGCAATGTTATCCTATTCATGCTGAATTTGTTCCATGTTATACCCTTTCTCTTGCATCAGCTGTTTTATGCTATAGTTTCATGAAACTGTATTTTAAAAACGTTGTCCCTGAGTGGTGCATCTGGACTAGAGAAGGATGGTGGTATCTAAATGCCTGGGGAAAAAATAAAAAACCTCTAATTTCTTCTTCTTATTTCATTTTGCAGAGTCTGGTTCGTTATCTCAGGATTCAAGTCCTCTGCAGCTTGTCATATTGCATCATATTTATTTTAAGGCAAGATGGATGGGTACAATTGGCCAAATTCAAGAATAGCATCAATGTATGAAAAGCGTGCTGAGACTATGGAGGACTATGAAGGACAAAACTGAAATGAAATGGAGGGATAGAGAAAAAAAATGTGTCTGTCTAGGTGCACTTTAATCAGAGGTGCAAACCTTATACTTTTCTCCCTGGGAGAAGTTGTAGTGTTGCCTTCTTCTGTAATTAAGTCTGGTCATGTTTGAAACGGTGAAATATAAAGCTGAAGATCAATCTCATCATCATGTTGAGATACTCCAGGGTGTGTTTTATGGCTCCATTAATACACCGCTTGGGTGGCGGAAGTCAACCATGGTATGAATTAATGGTTCCATAAAATATGACCCGTAAGTTATTCCTTTTGACTTAAATAACACATAAACTGACAGTACGTCGGGCAGTTAATTTCAAACGCTACACAGCAAAATGACTTTCAGAAACCGCTCCATTGAAATCCCATGCGATGGAGCCATGGATTCAAAGACTACCCCTTGGGTGAATCCATTGTGTGAATTGCTACCCCTCCGTCTCAGCTTCCCATCTGCAAAATGGAAAGGATAATGAACACTGTAGGTAGAGTTGGGAAGGTGAGCTGGACAAAATAATTATAAAGGAAGCTTACCATAGAAAGCTATGGTTTTCCCAGTAGTGGTGTATGGAAGTGAGAGCTGGACCATAAAGAAGGCTGTTCGCCGAAGAATTGATGCTTTTGAATTATGGTGCTGGAGGAGACTCTTGAGAGTCCCATGGACTGCAAGAAGATCAAACCTATCCATTCTTAAGGAAATCAGCCCTGAGTGCTCACTGGAAGGACAGATCCTGAAGCTGAGGCTCCAATACTTTGGCCACCTCATGAGAAGAGAAGACTCCCTGGAAAAGACCCTGGTGCTGGGAAAGATGGAGGGCACAAGGAGAAGGGGACGACAGAGGACGAGATGGTTGGACAGTGTTCCCGAAGCTACCAGCATGAGTTTGACCAAACTGCGGGAGGCAGTGGAAGACAGAAGTGCCTGGCGTGCTCTGGTCCATGGGGTCACAAAGAGTCGGACACGACTAAACGACTAAACAACAACAACAGCAACCATAGCAGGTCATGGCAATACATGGAAAAGTTTGCGATAGATTTGGCCTCTGTCGCCTCTGTCTAGACCCCTTCCCACGGACAAGTCTATGTGGTATGGTGGTCAGAGTGTCAGTGTAGGATCTGGGTTCGAATCCCTGCACCAATAATCTCTCTGTGTGGTAGTGGGGCTGAAACAAGTAGTTGCAGCAATTTTGAGACAAGAGCCGGCAGGCCTGGGCCAGATAAGCTCAGACTTTGCAGTTCTGAGAAATGCATTTCTCAGATTTCACTGGTTGGCCAGTTTCTCCCACTGGATTAGCAAGAGTGCATTCCATTGGGTAGAACACTGGCTCAGTCCATTGTCAGCTTGGAAATGTGGAGAAGCTACTGTGGCATAGCGGTTAGAGTGTTGGACCAAGAGTTACAAGGCCAGGGTTCAAATCCCCCCTCAGCTGTGAGGCTCGCTGGCTGACCTTTGTCTGTCAGCCTAACCTTCTTCACATGGTTGTCATGAGGATAAAAGAGAAACAGGGAGACCCAAGAACGTCATTTTGAGGAAAGGAAAGGAAAGGAAAGGAAAGGGAGGGGATATAAATGGATTAATAACAAAAATAGCAACTTTCCCTTTTCTCTGTTGTTGCACACAGTCCCCCCACCCGCCCAGTATCCTTGCCCCTATACAGTGGTACCTCTGGTTACGTACTTAATTCGTTCCGGAGGTCCGTTCTTAACCTGAAACTGTTCTTAACCTGAAGCACCACTTTAGCTAATGGGGCCTCCTGCTGCTGCCGCGCAATTTCTGTTCTTATCCTGAAGCAAAGTTCTTAACCCGAGGTACTATTTCTGGGTTAGCGGAGTATGTAACCTGAAGCGTATGTAACCTGAGGTACCACTGTAATGCCATCTAGGCTGCCTTTGAGAGCAGGTCTGTACCTGCACGATCTTGCTACTGCCTCAGAACTAAGGGCCCATCAAAAGAAAACTAGCCACTAAAATATCAATCCTGTGAAACTCTCCCAAAATGAATTAGATCTGAAAGGGTTCAGCAGCTGGAGGATGATCTATCCGCTTCATCTTCACGTATCCTGACCTCCTATAATTCATTAGTCTAAACATTGGCTTCAACATCACACTCGCTTTCTTCTGTGCAAACCGAGCCAGACAAGTCGACATTCCCATAGGGTAATAAATGCTTTTCTGAATGGATTTTCTTTTTCAAAGGAAGGATGCCCAGTACAAGGAAGGCCTGGAACGAAATTCCCGAATGATCCAGAAAGCGTTGCAGTGACTGCAAATGGCAGCAAGTACTATTGCTGGAGGTACACTTGGGCCTGTGGAAGCATTTTTAATGGGATGGCATGCTCCCCATTTCTGCCAGTCCATCCTCAGTGTCCAACAACACCCACTTCTATAGTAGTGCTCCAGATGTCCTCTTTTTCGGCTCATGATTTTTCAGCGCACTTCCAAGTGTTACTTTGGAAACAGCCAGGAAGGTGGACCAATTCATGGGTGAGAAGATGGTCGCCTCTAAGGACTGTAGCAGCTCATTGGCAGAGCATCTGCTTTGCATGCAGAAGGTCCCAGGTTCAATCCCTGACATCGGCACATGACCCGGAAGCTGTACGCTGGCTCCCTCGGCCAGTAAAGCGAGATGAGCGCCGCAACCCCAGAGTCGGTCATGACTGGACCTAATGGTCAGGGGTCCCTTTACCTTTACTTTATGTTCCTAAACAATGGTCTACTAAGGCATTCTATGAATTGTACAGTATCTCTTTGCTGTGACTGTTTTGGCTGTTCCTAATTAATGTGTTATTATAATTGCCAGCAGTGATTATTTGATCGTTTGCTGATATTTCCTTGCTGCAATGGGTTATTGAATTGATGTTAATGAATCAAAATTGTTTGCTGAACATTTAAGTTATGGTGTCAGATTCGAATTGTCCTAGGATGCGATTTTGCTTGTACGTTTTGTGTGGGTCGAAAGGTAGTCTATGCGCAGTTGAAACCCAGCCAGATGGGTGGGATAATAAAAATAATACAGTGGTACCTCGGGTTAAGAACTTAATTTATTCTGGAGGTCCGTTCTTAACCTGAAACTGTTCTTAACCTGAGGTACCACTTTAGCTAATGGGGCCTCCTGCCGCCGCCGCGCGATTTCTGTTCTCATCCTGAAGCAAAGTTCTTAACCCGAGGTACTATTTCTGGGTTAGTGGAGTCTGTAACCTGAAGTGTCTGTAACCTGAGGTACAAAGAAGCGCTGTCACCTGTCCAAAATACAGTGGTACCTCAGGTTACAAACGATTCGGGTTACAAACACTTCAGGTAACAAACTCCGCTAATCTGGAAGTAGTACTTTGGGTTGAGAACTTTGCCCCAGGATGAGAATGGAAATCGTGCGGCAGCAGCGGGAGGCCCCATTAGCGAAAGCACGCCTCAGGTTAAGAATGGCTTTGGGTTAAGAATGGACCTCTGGAATGAATTAAGTTCGTGACCCAAGGTACCACTATAAAGGGAGGCACTTCAGGGAGGTTGCTGAGTAGTGAGACCTGGATCAAATTAAGCAAGGGCACTGTTTAATGAGTAATGGTGATATATGTGTGTATTTTAATAGCAGAACATTTCTATATCCAATAATGACTAATATAACAGTACAGATCCATAGAAATTGACTCAAACAAATCCCACTATTCTCACTGGGACTTACTTTCAGCATGAAAATATTTTCATAATTACAAACATAGCAAAAGTAGTCATAAACAATAAACAAAACCCATCAGAAAGTACACTACCAAACTGAATAATTTCTGCATAAATCATAATAAGATCTAAAACGAAATATATAAAAAGCAATACCAATAACAGCAATAACAACACCTACCCTACAACAACAACAACCCAAACAACATTCCAGCACAAGAGTCTGTTCATCAACCTTAGTTTTTGTAGCTGGAGTCAGTCAGGGCCCTCCCCTCCCAGGCCAGGGGGTAAAAGTCCTGCAAGGCAGGGAGCAGGTCTTCCAGGGCTCACAGTCAAGATGGAATCCATTGCTGAAATGCCCTGGCAACTCAAGGCAGATTGACTGTGGCCTTTACCACTTGAAAATGCTTATGGGAGGCACAAATTTGGTTCTTCATCAATGCAACAATACGCCCTGTAGAGAACACCAGTGATAAGGAGACAGGTAGGGTAACATGCCAACTTTCCACTAACAAGGGAGAGAGACGCATATTAACACCCCCACACTGCAAAGTGGTAAAGTCCGGAAGGGGCTGCGTACATTTTCTGAACAGTTTGATGAGTGCTACGTTTTTAACCACCGAGCAGCACCAGCCTCTCTGATCATATTTGTTTTGTAAACAGCATGGTGGTACTGTGGCTGCACGCTGCTTTCTCACTTTAGAAATCTCTGGGTAATGAATCAAACTCGCAGGTAGCTTCATTATTCAGAATATGTTAACAAGCGATTGTTGAGATAGTTCTTTGGTCTACTTGTGTGTGTGTGTATATATATAAATGCATCAGTCATTTTGCTTTCCGCTTTGTTGACTGATTGCTGGAGGAAGGAATATTTGTTTTTCTTAACTACGTTTGTATTCTGCCGTTATTAAGAGATGCGTCACCGGCTGGGGTGGCTTCTAGGTGATGTGAGCTGCTGTTATTTGCCAGGAGGGGGAAGGAGATGGGCAAAAGGACAGGGGGGTTGATGGCGCTCTCACCCTTGTTGCCGGACAAAGAACTCAGACTCCCAGCTCGGTTTCTGCCAAAAACTTTAATGCGTAAATCAGATTGGTTGCAAGGTGCAGCAGGTTTGGAATAGAGGCACAATTCCTGGCTGACCTCTGACAGCTCAGCCCTAACAAGTCCTCACATACCCCAAGGCTCAGACCCTGCTCCTATCACTTTCAATCAGAGTGTAACCCAACAATAATGACGACTGCAAGCTTTCTTTTTTACTGCACCCACCTTCTCAGTTAGGATGAGGAGCAGTTAAGCATGATATTGATAAGGACATAAGAAGATCCCTACTGGATCATGCCCACCTAGTCCTGCATCCTGCTCTCTCAGCCAGCAACCAGGTCCCAATGGAAAGCCCACAAGCAACACACCAGCACAAGAGCGTTCTCCCCCCTTGTGATTTCCAATTGCTTTTGCTTCAGCACAACCGAGTGCCTAAGTCCAGGGAAGTGGCCTGGGGACAGTCTTGAGGGCCAAATACCTAGAGATCCGCATTTGGATTTTCCACCAGGCCCAGACAGAGGGGGCGCCATATGGGTCACTTGGCCTGGGCCTCCGATTCCAAGGGGGGCCTCAGTCAGCATATTTATCTATATTTTCCATTTTGTCTTTATATGCAGATACGGTTCAAGCCTTGAAATAAAATTATTTGTCAGCATAACTTTTGTGAAAATTATTCACAGTGGTACCTCGGGTTAAGTACTTAATTCGTTCGGGAGGTCTGTTCTTAACCCGGAACTGTTCTTAACCTGAAGCGCCACTTTAGCTAATGGGGCCTCCCGCTGCTACCGCGCCGCCGGAGCACGATTTCTGTTCTCATCCTGAAGAAAAATGTTGGAATCTCCGCTACGACTGAGCTACTCCTCTGGTCGAGCCTTCGGAATCTCCTCCGACAATGATTAACGACCTGAGCCTTTGATAAGGCTCCAGGCACATTTCCCATTCAGTAGAGTATCAAAGCAGCAGAAGAGACAAGAAATTTGAGCTACATTGCTAGGTTTTATTTCTAACTATGCAGATAGAAAAGAAATACACATGCTCTCTCTGCGTGAAAGCAGAGAGCAACTGAAACACAAAGGAAGAAGAAGAAGAAGAAGAGTTTGGATTTGATATCCCGCCTTTCACTCCCCTTCAGGAGTCTCAAAGCTGCTAACATTCTCCTTTCCCTTCTTCCCCCACAACAAACACTCTGTGAGGTGAGTGGGGCTGAGAGACTTCAGAGAAATGTGACTAGCCCAAGGTCACCCAGCAGCTGCATGTGGAGGAACAGAGACATGAACCCGGTTTTCCAGATTACAAGATGTTATGTACTGAGTTGAATAGGATCCAAACTGCAGCAGTCTGATTGGTCCTAGAACAATAGGATCCAAAAGGCAGCAGTCTGATTGGTCCTAGAACAATAGGATTCAGAATGCAGCAGTCTGATTGGTCCTAGAACAATGCAGCAGTATGATTGGTTGGCAGGAACCACCCAATCATGCTCCAGATAGAAGTGAATCCACAACCTGATTGGCTTACAGTAGAATTCCGGAATTAGCCAATCATGTGCAGCCCATTGTGTAAATAATGTATATAAAGCAGATACTTTGAGGGGACATTCATTCATTCCTCCTCACCACTATGAGCTGAATAAAGAGCATGAAATCACTTTGCGACTCTGAGTATATTTCACAAGACTACCGCTCTTAACCACTACACCACACTGGCGTAGGAACAGGAAACCAGTAACATCACATCCGTCTCCTGTCTTCCGTGAGACTTCCAATAGCCTGGAATCTCTGGAATGCAAAACAGAGTCTTGTGACTCCAAGCACTGCACAGTGGCGTAAACAGAAACCGACACAAAGTTCTTAACCTGAGGTACTATTTCTGGGTTAGCGGAGTCTGTAACCTGAAGTGTCTGTAACCTGAAGCATATGTAACCCGAGGTACCACTGAATATAGTTACTTATTTATAAGACTTCAATTATCCCCAGGGTAAAAAAAAGGGGGGGTACATTATCTACCTGGCCCGGGCCTCTGCAAGACCGTTTCCCACCCCAATCTAAAGCAAATATTCATGGCCATCGATAACACTGATATGTCTGACACATGCATAGGATTTTTACCTGGCCTATGAACTCCCCTTTTCTAGCGTGTGACAGTATAAATCAGCGAGCGAAAGCACAGAAGATTTCCTTTATTTTGTTGATGTTGTTAGAAGAGCAATAACTATCTCTCTTCCCAATTCTGAAGTTTAGTTCACATCACATTAAACTTCCAATTATCAAGTCTAGCTCTTTGGTGATGCCAGAATTGAAAGTCTTTTACGAGGCAGATTGTGAGTGTGTTTGCTCATTAAATATCCCCTGGGGGTGCTTTCAGCACCCTCGGCTCAACTTCTCGGGCGCCTCTTGCGCATGCATTCTTCCTGAGTGACAGCAGTTCTTTCATAATGTATTTTCATCCCCGCTACTTTATAGGAAACGTTGCTGTGCTGAAGCAAAACCAAGTGCTGTGCTCTGTCTTCCTGGGGTTTGTTTATGCCTTATGTTTTATGAGATATTGGCCTCAGAGTTTGTTCCATCCTTTTGGGATTTTTTTTAAAAAATATTTTCATAAACAAGAATTAACTCCATAGGGGAAGCATGCAGTAAGAGCCACTAAATAATCAGAGGCTTTGTCTAGACCTCGGTTGTCACTGTGTTGTAAATAATAATAATAATAATAATAATAATAATAATAATAATAGGTGGCTTCCAACATATTAAAACAGCTGTGTATATGCCATACATATAAAGCCTGTGACCTCCCACAGAGAATACTGGCCACTGTACTTCACAGAGCTACAGTTGCTAGCCCTCTTAACAAACCATGGTCCCCAGGATTCTTTGGGGGAAGCCATGTACTTTAAATGTATGGTGTGTACACAGCCCTTGTAAATAACTTCATAGCAGGGCATTATGCCTCTACTCGTGGTCCCTCCAATGAGCGTTGCTTGTTGTGCATGCGCTTGGAAAAGGGCCTTCTCAGTGGTGGCCCCACAGTTATGCAACTCCCTCCCCTCAGGCCACAACATTAATCAGTTTTCGCCGGTTGGTGGAGACCCATTTGTTTTTAAAAGTTGGCTTGGACAGAGGTGTGGTTCTTGTCTCACTACAGGTGAGCATAGCAAAGCTTGGATACCTGTGAAATCGCCAGTTACTTCTCCTGTGTGTATTGCATGTCCTTACTTTAAATAGATTTAAGCTTTAATGGGATTGCCACAGACTGTACGTTTTGCATTTCGTGGTCATTTGGACTGGGCTGTGGAGCTATGATGCAGGGCACATTTACAGATCCAGAGCAGTGTGACTGCTTGAGATTGTGGGTCTTCTTGAGAGCAGGGAATCTCTGAAACACCTTCACCGTTGTCAGCTATGGCTGGGGTGTGAGTATATTAGGTGTCCCTCTTGAGCTTTCCAGTTGTTGGAGACAACACAGGCTTTTGGTTCCTGGGAGCCTAGCTGCCTACACTGCAATGGGATTCCTGCTGTTGATTTTGGGCTGCTGCCTGACATGGCCTCTGGATTATGTTTTGGACCTGGATGGACTCCGTGACATTAGTTGCTTGGGATGTTGCTGTATCATTGCCCCTGTTTTCTTGAGTTCTTTGGGGACATCTGCTGGCGTGTGGCAACAGGGCTGGGAGAGGCTCCTGTCTGAAGCCCTGGAGAGCAGATACCAGTCAGCCTTAATTTTGGACAGCTTCCTGTCTTGATATATCTTACATATATAAGGAATCAATATTTTAGTGTGGCAGCACCTAAAGTTTGGAACTGCCTGCCTGTTGACAAGAGGCAGGTACTGTCACTTTTTTCTTTCTTTTTGGCATCTGCTTAAAACATTTCTGTTTAGGCAAGAATGTCCAGACATGAAAAGTTATTTATTCATTTATTTATACATACCCTGCTCATCTGGCTGGGTTTCCCCAGCCACTCTAGGCGGCTGCTAACAGAATATTAAAAACACAATAAAAAAATTGAACATTAAAAACTTCCCTAAACATGTGCTTTATCTCTTTTGAGCTATTGTTTATTTTAATGGTCTTTTGAATGTTTTTAACCTGTTTTGTTGATAATTTTAATCTTTTATTTTATGTTGCTGTAAACTGCTTAGAGGTTTTTCAGTAGCTGCGACCCCCCCCCAAGTTGTATATAATTTTTGTTAAATAAAATGAAGTGGAAAAGCCATGAAAAATTCAGGAAATCCTATCAGGGCTGAGCTCCCTTTAAGACAGGGATGGAGAATCTCGTGCCTGGGGCCTGACTGCGGCCCCTGAACCTCTTTGTCTGGCCCTTGGGACTCTGTCTAGGCCGCTCCTCCTGCAGCTATGCCACATTCCTCACAAGCCCTGCTTTGTAACCGCTTTCTGCAGAGCTGGAATGTTTCTTTGAACTCTAATAAAGACCCTTTCTTCCCTGGATGCAGCCTCCTGCAGAAACTTGCCTCCTATACAAAGGGGAAACTTACAGTCATTGTTCTGCCCGCTTTGGCCTCACCTGCCACCAGTACGATGTGGCTTGCAGAGGACTGCGTAGAAGGCAGTGATGCTCTCCAACTGAGAAAGGTGCCCTAACCATGCTCTAGGTGGAGAGAGAAGGTCCTGGAAACATCTGGATGCATTTATCACTGATTTGTTTTTGCAAATATATACCTGGCAGTTCTGCTCCCCAGAGCTCCTTATACAATAAACAATCTATTGCTGTACGAATGTACAGGTTGAGAAGGACATTGGGGCACACGCAAGCAAACAAAGGAGGAGAAACACCAGCACCTGAAGGGGTGGGGGTGGAACTTAGCAATTGTTGTTGCTTAGTCGTTTAGTCGTGTCCGACAGGCACTCCTGTCTTCCACTGCCTCCCGCAGTTTGGTCAAACTCATGTTGGTAGCTTCAGGAACACTGTCCAACCATCTCGTCCTCTGCCGTTCCCTTCTCCTTGTGCCCTCAATCTTTCCCAACATCAGGGTCTTTTCCAGGGAGTCTTCTCTTCTCATGAGGTGGCCAAAGTATTGGAGCCTCAGCTTCAGGATCTGTCCTTCCAGTGAGCACTCAGGGCTGATTTCCTTAAGAATGGATAGGTCTGATCTTCTTGCAGTCCATGGGACTCTCAAGAGTCTCCTCCAGCACCATAATTCAAAAGCATCAATTCTTCGGCGAACAGCCTTCTTTATGGTCCAGCTCTCACTTCCATACATCACTACTGGGAAAACCATAGCTTTAACTACCGTATACGGACCTTTGTTGGCAAGGTGATGTCTCTGCTTTTTAAGATGCTGGAACTTACCAATAAAAAAGGTAAAGGTACCCCTGCCCATACGGGCCAGTCTTGCCAGACTCTAGGGTTGTGCGCTCATCTCACTCTATAGGCCGGGAGCCAGCACTGTCCGCAGACACTTCCGGGTCACGTGGCGAGCATGACAAGCTGCATCTGGCGAGCCAGCGCAGCACACGGAACACCGTTTACCTTCCCGCTGGTAAGCGGTTCCCTATTTATCTACTTGCACTTTGACATGCTTTCAAACTGCTAGGTTGGCAGGCGCTGGGACCAAACGACGGGAGCGCACCCCGCCGCGGGGATTCGAACCACCAACCATGCGATCGGCAGGTCCTAGGCGCTGAGGTTTTACCCACAGCGCCACCCGCGTCCCTGGAACTTACCAATACTGGCCATCAAACTTTGCTCTCTGCTTTCCTTGATGCACTCTGCACACTCAGACTCAACTGCCTGCATTTCGGCAGGAGGATGCAACTTTCATTCTACATACTTGGAATAGCAAAGGTCCCACCCACCCCCACCCCCTTCTTCCTCAGATCATACTAAACCTTGGAAGACAGAGCTGCTATAATGGAAACAGCATGGCTGTAATAACATACAGTGTAATAAAAGCAAGTGTCTGTTTTGCCGCAACTGCACATGTTGGGAAGCTGCTGCTGCGTGTCGCAACTTCACAACATATGTAGTTGAGGCTGAACGGAGAGACGTCCTTCGCACACCAGTTATTTACTGATTTTGATTTCTTGAAACCCAATCAATCAGGGGAGGCTGATTTGTTTGAAGTCACACTTAGCTCAGTTGTGTCTACAGCTGAAACCCAGCCAGATGGGTGGGTTAATAATAATAATACAGTGGTACCTCGGGTTAAGAACTTAATTTGTTCTGGAGATCCGTTCTTAACCTGAAACTGTTCTTAACCTGAGGTACCACTTTAGCTAATGGGGCCTACCATTGCCGCCGCGCCGCCAGCGCCGCATGATTTCTGTTCTCATCCTGAAGCAAAGTTCTTAACCCGAGATACTATTTCTGGGTTAGCAGAGTCTGTAACCTGAAGTGTATGTAACCTGAAGCTTCTGTAACCCAAGATACCACTGTAACAACAACAACAACAATTTATTATTTATACCCCACCCATCTGGCTGGGTTATTATTAATATTATTATTATTACAATTACACTAACTGGCAGTGGCTACTGTCCAGGGTGTTCAGACAATAGTATTTCTTCAGCCTACCTAGTGAGGCTGCGGATGGAACCTCAAACCTTTAGCTTTCGAAGCTTGTGCTTTATCGTTGAACTGTGCCATTATCCCAAATGTTCAAGAGAAAAGGTACAGTGTGATGCCCAGCATTGCACAAACAGGCTTCCACCTGCAGCAGGACTTTCTCCTCCAATTCCTTGTGCTTTCCCCCGTCCCTACCCAAAATCTGTTTCTGGTCTTGCATTCCTCTAGATCGGTGGGGGGGGGGGACAGAGCGGGGGAAGCCCCACTGTGCAAATCTGTTGCATTCACAGACAGACACAACTGGATGCCACCCTGTAATATTTTCGGTGCTTTCCATTTTTGTAAATGATGGAGAAGCAAGCAAGGCAAAGGTTTTCCCGCGCCATTTGTCTCCATCACGCGTTACACCTTATGAATGCATTTTTGAAGAGTGCTTGGAATGGGGATTTCTCTGATTACAGTATCGACTGGGATATCAGTATCTCACGAAATAGCTGGGAGCAAGAGTCATTGCCGAAACCAGTGCTTTCAAGAAAATGTACTCTTGCCTAGCCCATGGTGGAAGCTGAAAACGCTCCCCCATTGTCTGATAGGATTATAACTTCATGGCTTGGTTTCCATAACTACAGCTGATCAATTTGCAGCTTATTGCATTGGGGTTTCACTCTCTTCATTGCCTTTCTGATAGCTCAATTTTCACCTGTCAGACTCTTAAAGCGAGCAAGTTGGGATCTTTTGAGAGGGTAGAAAGAGGAGGAGGAGGAGCTCTCTTCGTCCAGCTAAACCGTTACTGAGCTGGACTTCTGCAGGCCTCCTCCCAATGACCTCTCTATCCAGCATCCATACGGATTTGGTTGCACAAAGCTTTAAAGCACATTCAAAACACGTTGCCCCCAAAGAATGCTGGGAACTGTAGTTTGTTGAGAGTGCTGGGGATTGCAGCTCTGTGAAGGGCGAACTACAGTGCCCAGCATTATTGGGTGTGTGATTTAAAGGAAAGGTGTGTGTGCCTGCCCGCCCTCTCCTGCCTTTCCTGCACAGCTTGCTGCCACTGTTTGTAGACCACCAGAATCTTTTCTTGACGTGGAAGTCTTTTTAAGGAAGGGGAAGCTTGCAGTCCATATTTGGGTGAAAAATGGAGAGGGCACAGAGGAACTTGTTCTTCACCCTGGGGGGAGAGGTCAAGAGGTGGAGAGCAGAAGATAAGGAAAAGCATCTGCTCTGTGGGGGGAAATTAATAGATCTGAAGCCTCATCTGTACTGTACATTTAAACCAGTATCATACCGCTTAAAAAGGCCATGGCTTCCCCCGAATCCTGGGAGCTGCCATTTATTAAGGGGGCTGAGAGCTCTTAGGGGACCCCTGTTCCCCTCACAGGGCTATAATTCCCAGAATTCACTGGGAGGAAGGATTGTTAGATCACTTTGGGAATGGTTAGAAACATTCTCGTTCAAGTGGAATTGGAAGGTGTACAATGCAGACGTAGCCGCAGTTGGTTTCCATGCCGCCTTCTGCTTGGACATCACTATATACCTGTTCTCACCATTCACACAGAGACCTCTGCACTGTATAAATCTGATCTGTCTATCACCCATCTATCTATTTCTCCCGTTACTGTGCTTCCTGCGTTGGCGCAAGGGTGGGCAGATATGGGAAGATGCAGATAGGCCATTTTCTTGCACCAGCTGTCTTGAGGGGGTGGGGGGTAGCAGCAGTCTTGAGCTGCAGCACACCAACACAACTGGTTCTGTCAGAAAGTATTATCCGAACCATTTGAGATCCCATCTAATTTGGTTAACGTAATTTAACTGTATGCAACAAAATTCCGAGGAGCTCTTTAGCACACATGTACATGCACGCCATCTCTGCTTCTGCTGGGGGGGGGGGAAATCACATCTGTGAATCACCAACATTTCTACAACAATGTGCAAGCAGATAAGGCAGTCGGGGGGCTGTGGACTCATGAAAACTGTTGCCTTTCCTCTAGTATCTCTCCCGCTGAAAGTTGCCCATAGCACTCATCGGCTGGAACAGCGAATAAGCAGCTGACGTCCCTCCTCTGCAGAGCCCCAAACCTTCTCTGTACATATCTTGAGTACGTTTCCGTCTGCTGTGCAGCCAGTAACTAACACATTTCTTTGCAAACCTCCTGGGGAATATAGCTTGACTGTGAAAAGTGCACTATAGAGCCGAATTATCCCCCCCCCCCCGTTTGTGTACATAATTCTCAGTGCATCTGGACAGAGATCTGCCCTTCAGCCTACAAAATATTGCATCTGATTTTCATTTGGTGCCTGCAGTTCCTTCCTGAGATAAAGCTTTTAATACTGCTTTGAGTGTTATGCGGAAGGAATGGTACGGTGGGCTGTTTATTTCATCAGGTTGTGCTGCTTTAGCTGTTGACTGGTCAACCTTCAGTTTTGTTCTAATGGACTCTGCTCTCGGAAGAGATTCATATCATCTTGCCATCCTGCATTGGGGGGGGGGGAACCCTCTCAGAGAAAGAGCTGGCATAAAATGTGCGCTGCTCGTATCACCCAAACACACTTTTGTAATTTGGGCTGGAGCTGGATTTTGTTTGCAGTAACTGGAAACTTGGGGGGGGGAAGTCAGGGAAGGCAGGGTCTGCCTTTGACATGGGGGCAAATCTTTCCTTGGTGAAAATGAGAGCCTTGCCTTTGATTTCCCTGGTCTTGGGCTGATCTACGCCAGTGAGCAGCTTTGGCCTTCTGTGCCTCGAGTGACAACGCAGTACAAATTAGTTACACACAACATATGGATCGCAATCTGTGCTTCCTTGCTCCCCTTCATGCTGTCAAATGAAGTCAGAGGCAGGCGCTGGACACTTTAAACTATTTATTTCTTCAGCAAAGAATGAGAGAGTCGTCTCAGCAAGGGCATCACATTCCTGCCTGCTGCAAAAACCA